>NC_138985.1:71931834-72425846 GCF_964341445.2 Mesoplodon mirus
TGTCGTAATTTTGGGATAATGTGCAGTATTCCTATTGTTTATCAGTCTTTTATATTTTTCCTTCTGTGAATTATTCTTCATGCTTTCCCATGTTTCTGTAAATCAAAATATCACCTTTTATTATTGATTTGAAGAGCACTTTGTATCTAAAGGAAATTAACTCCTTTTCTTTAATACATGTTACAAATATTTTTTTCTGGGGTTTTGGTTGTTTCGAATTTTGCTTAAGGTAATTTGTTCGTTTGGATTTTTTTCACATGACTTCCTTTAGGTAGTCAAATCTATTTAATTTTTTCTTTATTGATTCCAAATATGTTTTTTCTTACTTTTTTCTTCTTGTATTTTATATTGAGCTCTTTTAGCCATCTGAAATTTATTGGACTTTTAAAAACCTATCTAACTTCAGGTTTTAAAAAAAATTTTACCCCATATTCCAGCATATTTTATTGGATAATACATCATTTTCCACTAATTTGAAATACACTTGTAAAATATACTAAATATTTTTATATACGTGGGACTATCCCTGGTATTTCTGTGCTATTCCATTTTCCTCTCCATCTATTCTGACATTGATAGTAATGCTGTTGTAATTATCATAACTGTATAATAGCCTTTAAAATTGGTGGAACAAATTCCTCAATTCATTATTTATTATTTCCTGGTTCTTCTCAACCATTTATTCTTTGTTATGCACTTTAGCATCATATTTTCAAGTTAAAACACTCCTTTGAGATTTAGAGCGAAATTGCATTAAGCTTCAAAGTCAATTTGTAGACAGTTGATACCATTTTTATGCTGAATCTTGCTATATTTTTGTCCATCTATTCAAATCTTTTATGGTGGTCTATAAATATTTAGTTCTATACCTATAGGCTTTGGCATTTCTTTTTCCTAGTTATTTTATCTTTACTGTTCTTTTAAAAAATATAGTTAGTATCCTTTTGAGTATAATAATTCCTCCATTATATTTTCTCACTAAATGCTGTTAATGCAGAGGGACATGATCAAATCTTCAACCTATTCAAATATATTTTTCTTTTGTATTCTTGGAAATTTTTTAGGTGTACAATCATATTATCTGGAAATGTAATCATTTAATCATTTTTCTAACTTATACATTTCTTCCTGTTTTCTTATCTTATTATATTGCCTTGAATTTCTAGAATAATGTTAAATAATAGTAGTGATAAGTGGCCAGGATCCTCATCTTTACCCTGACTAACATGAATGTTTTTATCTGCTTTATTCATAATGTTGCCTATTAATTTCAGATAGTTATTCCTAGTTCACTAGGTGATTTTTTTTTTAAATCAGAAATGCGTGATGAATATTATTACCCTCTGTTGAGATTTCTTTTTGATATAATGTTTTGAAGAATTAACATTAATTGAATTCTTTTGCATTCCTGGAATAAGTTTTTCTTTATTGTTGTTTTTAAATATATCATACTGATTTGCTAATGTCTTTATTTGAATTTTTGCATATATATAATGCATGAGATTGCCCTTGAGGTTTTCTTCTGCGTGAGTTTGCACTCAGGACTTTGTGAAGTTTCTGAGCACAGTTCTGCTAACTTTGGAAAACAGAACTTTGTGTTCATGTCAAATGTTCTACGACTGTGCAGCATCCTGAGAAAGACTTAATTTCTTTCCCTATGATCATTCTTTTAATCATTTTCTTTACTTTTGTTGTAGTTAAAAAATTTCCTCTATGAACTCATTTTAATTTCCCAACTTTTAGAAGACTGCTTTGTCTTTTCCTCGGTGTTGTTGAAAAGGCATTATCTTCCACTTTACTATTTCACTTCTTTCTAGTTGTAAATCCTATCTACTCTACTGAGCCACTTCCTCTCCTTTGTAATTATATTCTATAGAAGCATCAATCAATTCTGAATTCTTTTTAGACAGGCTAAGGATCTTTTAGATGTCTAAGGATCTGTCTTTACTGGTGGCTCTTTTAGTTACTTCTATGCTGATTTCTTTTTTGCTGAGATGAAACCTCAGTCACTTTTCCAAATCCTTTCACTTTTCTTTTGAGCATGAGATTGGGAGGGATCAGATGTCGAGCTTATGAGGTACACACCATGATCCTGTTTTTGCCAATCTAAAACTCTTATTCTTTAAACAGTAATTCACAATCCCATTGCTGTGTGTCTTTTCTTTCTATCAGGGAGAAACAAGATTCTGGAATGGTTTAAGACTGGATTTTGGAGTCAGCACATAAAAGATTCTCTCATTCACTATGCGCATGACTTTGAGCAAGTCACTTAAACTTTTTAGAGTCTAGTTCATCACATGTGCAATGAGACACTACTAACTACCATTTTAGGCAGCTGTAAAATGAGCAAACATATAAAGTAAGGAGCACTATGACTAGCACATAAAAAGTAATTTAAAATGGTACTAATGTAATTATTCAACTATCATAAATAAGCCCCTAATCCTGTCCCTTCATGCAGCATGGTCCTCCTTTCCACATTCTTATACAAAAATCGCATCCAGTTTTCACCCCTCAGAACCCAAAGTCTGGATCTTCAGTTGTCTACATTGTTTGTACTGCACATTTCTGTCTGTACTTCTTAGGAGCCCCCTCAATTTCTGCCTTCTGTCTTGCTCTCTACCACAATGTGCTACCAATTATTGAGCAGGACTTTGATGCTTTATGTAATAGCTCATTTACTCCTCATAATCATTTGTTAGGAAGATATTATTCCCACTTTGTAAATGAGGAAATAGAGATTCAGAATTATTAAGTGACTTGCCCAGGAGCTGAGTGGGCAGTTTTCCTGGAGTCTGGGGGTCCAGATTTTTACCTCCTCTCCACTCAAAGTTGTTGTGAGGACCAAGGTCAAGTGAGAAGGTTTCACAGACTGTGGAGCATGATGCAAACAGAACAGCTCTATCAGCCTAGTGTTTTCTTTTCTCTCCTAGCCACCCCCTTTTATTCCTAAGTCTTCTGACATGTGGGTTGTACTGTGGGCTGGTTATCCTCATTCCCTCTGCATTTCCACATCTTTGTTTTCCTCCATTCTCTCCCTCCCTTCCTTTTATCCCCTGCAGCATTTCCACAGAGCTTCTTCTCTTAGATAGGTCTTACTCTATGTCTCCCTTTCTCAGCCAGAGAGAGCTCTCCTCACCCTGATGTTTTCTTGCCTTACTGACTCTTTCAACGTATCTCTTTTATGTTTGACACCATTTAAAAATTGTTTTCATAGCTCAGTTATAGGCAGACAGCTTCATATTTTCCCTCTGTGTTTTTTAAAGGTTTGGTTTGAAAAAGGGCAGTACAGGATGTATAGGAGGTAAGAAAGAAGAGAAAAGAAACTGTTGGGAGGGGCTGCTTATTCTATCTTCAAAGAAAGCAGAGCTGGGGTTAGTCCAAGTTGTTTTACAATTGGAAGAGAGTCATCCTACCATAGTTTGGACAAAACCTGGATTTTTATTGCCAAGAAAGTATAAGATGGAAATGGAGGTAAATGTGAATAATTCAAAGTAATGTTTAAACTTTGAGGATATTTTACCTTCTCTGGAATTAGAGATTTATGCTAGTCAAGAGTTAGGGAGGAATTTGAAATGTTTATGTTACCAGAGTGTAAAAAACATTGTCCAGTTGTTTATCTAATCTTTCATTGGGCTTGCTTTTAAAAACACGTTTAGATTTGAAGTAGCCTGGGAATAATAAACTGTTCCAGACCATAACTTGATGCCCCAGTGGAAATAAGATAGATCCTTTTTCATTTGTTTTGAGAAATTTCCCAAGCAGACAGATGTCTTTGTACCTTCCTTTGCAGTTCCTTCATCCACAAATGACTGTTATCAAGAAATAGAATTACAAGTGTTCTGTTACTTCTTTTTAACTTTAGCTCCTACAGAAATTACTACTGGGATCTTGTTTCTTTTCTGGGCTGAACATTTTGTTGTTGTACCTACTCAGTCTCACAGATTCTCCGTGTGTTATCATCCAGGAAGATTCATTTCTTAAAGATGTGTATTAATTAACACAAAGAACTTTTTGAGAAGCTTTTTTGATCCACAGAGCAACCACGTGTGCTGGGGCATAGGAATAAGAGGTACTATACTACATTCTGCTGTAATTATTTTCCAACCTCCCAGTGGAAAACGTAGATAATATTATGTAAAAAATAGAATGAATTTTGGTTTCCATTTCTTCTTCCTAATCCCTTAGCCTAAATTCATTCACTCAAGGCAACCAGTAATTATTGTGTGCCTACTGTGTGCCAGAAACTATTCCAGGGCTTGGGATACAGCAACAAACAAAATAGACAAAGATCCCCAAAATTTTGGAACTCTCATTCTAGCGGGGGAGACGATAAAAAATAGCATGATAAAGAAGTAAACTACATAGTATGTTAGAAAATAACAAGTGTTAGTGTTAAAAGGTGGTAAGTACTATGGAAAAAGAAATGTCAGAAAAGAGGCAGTTACAAGATTATAATTTTAAATTGGGTTGAGGGTAGGCTTTGTTGAGAAGGCAACTTTTGAACAAAGACTTAAAGAAGTGAGGGATTTATCCATGCAGAGATCAGAGAGATGTTTCCAAGTAAAGAGAATGAGCCTGGCATGTTCCAAGGACATCAAGGAGGCCAGTAGTGAGTGGTAGGAGATGAGGTCAGAGGGGTGAGATCACGTACAGCCTTTTGGCTGACTTGCTTTTTTCTGGGTGAAGTGGGGAGGACTATTTTGAAGAAAGGAATATAATCTTACATTTTAAAAGGATCCCTGCCTGCTGTTGTGCATAGACTATGGGGGGGGGGCGGTCAAAGGTAGAGGTGGACAGTCAGTTTGAAGGTTACTCAGGTAAGTAATTTGGCGATAGTTCAGGTAAGAGATGATGGTGGATTGCACCAAAGTGGTAGTAGTGCTGAAGGTGGTGAGAAGTGATCTTATTCTGGATACATTTTAAATGTAAACAACAGAATTCCTAACAGACTGGCCGTGTTGTGTGAAAGGAAGAAGAGAATCCAGAACAACCGCAAGAGTTTTGGCTTGAACCACAGGAAGGATGAAGTTGAGATGAGAAAGGCTGTGGGGTGGAACAGGTTTGTGGGGAAGATCAGGAGTACAGTTTGGGATATGTTGAGTTTGAAATGCCATAAGATGTCCAAGTGGAGATATTGACTAAGTAGTTGGATATACAAGTCTGAAGTTCAGGAGAGAAATCTGGGCTGGTGTTATAAAATTAGGAGTTGTCAGCACGAAAGTGTTATTTAAAGCCATGAGACTGGATAAGGTCACCAAGGGAGTGATTTTAGAAAAGAGATGAGAATCAAAGGCCGAGTGCTGGGAGAGTCAGAATTTTAGGAGTTTGGGAGAAGAGGGGGAACCAGCAAAGGATGCTGAGAAGGAGCATACAGTGAGGTAAGAGGAAAATCAGTAGAATGTGGCATCCTGGAAGTCAGGTGAAGAAAGAGTTTTAAAAAGTGATGGACCGATCAGCTGTGTCAAATGTTAATGGGTCAAGTAAGTTGAGGGCTGAAAACTATAGATTTAGCAATGTGGAGGTCACTAGTGATCTTGAATAAAGCAACTGTCTGTGGAGTGGTAGAGGCCAGGTCTAGACTGGGATGGATGTACAAGAGAAAGGAAGAGAATTAAAAATAGCAAATACAGACAATTCTTTGGAGAAGTTTTGCTGCCAAGAGGAGTAAAGAAATGGAAGAAGATGCAGGAAAGTGGGGGTCAAGAGACAGTAAATTATTCCTGATTTGATGTTTATTGTTGTTCTTTATTATTTATCTAGACCCCAGTGCTTGTTCTTTCTTTATCAAGCTGTTATTTCCTACTGGCTACTGTTTTTTGTTTGTTTGTTTGTTTGTTTTTGCTAGGCCAGACAACCAGTTAAGGTTTTCCTTGACTAGCTAACATGACAGTTCGTATTCCTGGAGGTCAGGCAGCTGTAGCTGCTGCTCTCTGCCTTCTGAAAATTCACCACCCTCCTTTCCTTCAGCTTACATGAGAACCTCAGGCTTAGGTGTGGGAATTTTGGAAATATAAGGCAAAGCTGATGAGAATAATAGTAATACTTATTATTATTACACTTAATGTATCACTTACTATGAACCAGGCATTATTTGAAGTGTTCATATAAATTAACTCATTTAATCTTTACAATTATCCTATGAGCTAGGTACAGTTATCTGCATTTTACAAAGAAGGAAACTGAGGCAGAGAAAAAAGTAATGGTGGGGCTGGGATTAAAATTCCGACAGTCTAGCTCCAGAGTCCATGCTCTTGAAACACCTGGAGAATTTTAAGAGCTAGATGTTAGCTAGAGAGATTTCATTTTACATAATGTGAGAATTTTCTAGAGTTGATGGGTTAAGATTTTCAGAAACAAGATAGAATACAGGAGCTGATGGGGCATTTCCCCAGATTTGCTAGCCTGTACATTAGTGGACTGTCACCAGCGCATAATATTGGAAAGATGTGGTAGAGCATTCTTCAAAGATAACTTTTTTAAGGCTGTATTTCCTATGTATTTGCTCAAATTTCATGAATTCCTTTCCAAATCAACAAGTATATATTAAGCATCCACTCTTTGCATGAAAAAGAAAAAAAATTAACTATTTTCCTCTATCTGTTTATTTTCCTTTGGGAAGCTTATTTGTTTATCATGCAGGCTATAGAACAATCTGGAAATTAAAATAAAAAGGACTGTATATGTGAATATAACACTATACTGTTTTTTTAAGGATACTTAAAATTTCTGTAGCTTTAGAGATGAAGTATGAACCAAATGACCCTTTGTTAAGTGTTAGTTCTTAGAGCACTGGCAGGCAATTGCCACTGAATCCTTCATTAATAATTCCTTCCTTTTCCAGAAGGACTTGCCAGCACCCATAAAGTATTCACTAGGAGAGTTAAAATCATATAAAAATAATTGGTGTTTGCTTCCTTCAAGGCATACATTTAAATACATTGCTTTATTCCTCTGCTCCTTGGCTGCCTCCTATGTTTAGTAACATTAGGTCAGCAGACTTCCTCTTTTAAGGTTCATCTGCTGGCCATTTCAATTTCCCATGAGAAAGCAAACCTACCACTGTTTTGCCCTTTTATCTTAATGTTTCATCCATTTATGTCATATTATCTTGTGGGTTTGTGTTTCTCAGTAGTAATGGCACTGCTGGTAAATAGAAAACAATGAATGTGATTATGCACCCCTGATCATCATCATCATCATCATTTGAGCCCTTTTAAAATTCCTGTTTTGATCTCAGAATAGTGATTATCTAGGATAGTAGATTATCAGTGATTTCATCCTATAAAGGATGTGTGCACTGTTTTTCAAGTGAATTATTTTAATGCCTTGTTGACAATTTTGGCTTTGACCACTGGGTCCAGCTAGAAACATTCCACCACTGGTCTGCCTACCCCATCTTCTGGGTTTACCTGAACATTTTTTACAGCATCAAATATAAATTCATGCTGTGCTCATGGCTTGTAGTTTCATGTGTAATTGGCTGTAACTTAATGACTAACGTATGTTGGAGGTTAGTACTGAAAATAATAGCCCAACATTTATTGGGGACGTACTCTGTGCCAGGCTCTGTGATAACTGTATTACAAGCACTGACCAATTTAACCTTCATCTCTCATAAAGTAAATGCTATATTTGCTGAATTTAGAAAAAAGGAAACTTAGGCCCAGACTTATGTGACTTTGCTCTAGACATAATGATACTTGCCATGTCCCATTTTGGATGTCCCTTTCCACTATCAATGGGCTGGTTATCGTCTTGTGTACATTCCCCTTTTTGCAAAATATGACATTGTTTAATGGACTATTGTAGAAATATATCATTAGATAACAGAGTTGTTTAGGAATGAGTCCTGAGTGCTTGTTCAGTTTCCTCATTTGTGAACGAATATGATGAAACAGGTGCTCTCCAGAGACATTGTGTTCTTCACTCTTTTCCCTCAACCTGTATATAACTGAAGTGACCCAGCTGAACTCTCAGTTTCAAAATCACCACCTAAACTCTGTCATTATTAAAAACAACACAATTTGCTCAAGATTATGGCTTTTAATTGGGTTGTGGAAAGAAACTCAAGTTGAAGAAATGTTGCCAGGATCACTGAGGAATTAATAACCACTTGATGCAAGAGGGAAGCTGTGAAGAACACTGGCTCTCTTATTATGTGTTGTCCAGGCAAAGTAGAGTTATGTTCTTACTCTTTCATTTTTTTAGTAATTATAATTGCAGAACTATTGGCTTCCTTTCCTTCTCAACTGTAGCTATAATGTTTTATTTGTGCGTGTATACTTTTGAGAGAGAGTTGGCCTCTGAAGAGGGACTTAGGAAAGTATTTGAAATGGAAGTGTCTTAAAGTTATGTGTCTTTCCAGTTGTACATTGGATTGCCTTAGGATTTAGAAACAAAATGGAAATTAAGTACCACAATCACCTTCTTTTTGAACAAGAAAGTGCTATACTTATCAGTATACAAAAGATCTAGTTGAAAGACAATAGATCTTGCATTTCCTTGGAGAGTGCTCTAGACATTGATCAACTGGCAAGGAAAAGCAAATATTAACTTTCTCTTCTTCCTCACCTTCTCACAATGCCTGGGTAATACTTCTGTATTCCTGTTTGGAGGATTTAATGGCCTTGTTAACATGTGGGAAAACATTGTGATTGGAGACTTTAACAAAATAGTGAGTAGTTTTATTTTTTTTTAACTTCCATGTTTATGTTTTTACTGGTGTGTGTCTTTCCAAGTACTCCAGGTTAAGAACTAAATGTGTTAGAAAAACAGATGTAATGCAGATAAATGGGAGAGTTCTCATGTCCTTCAGTGAAGAAAGCTCCGAGTTCCTGAGCAATAGTTTTATGGGACCTTCTCTGTATCAGAAAAAAATTGTGCTTACCCCACTTCTTTCTCCTGAGTTCTGTTGTATCATAACTGACTAATGATCTATAGGACCAGACAATTCACCTACATATGGTAGGGGATCATAATGCACTAACATAGTATAGAGATCACTCTTACCGACAATTAATTGGGGAATTCACTTTATGAAGCCCTGTTTACGGACTGACATCTGGTGAACTTCTTAACCTGGATCTGTTCCAATCTTTAGGATATATGGACTGTGCTTGCCTTTTTGTAAATAGGACTTTTTTCTGCTTGGTATATTCTGTTTACATAATTATCAATGGATGAAAATGGCTATGTTCCTGTATTTCTTAATCCTTTGTACTAAGTGGACCTAAATTATAAGTGGTGGTCCAGCTAAAAGAATGTTGGACACCTATCATTATTCAAGTTGTGGAAACATCTTAATGCCAGGAGGACCCTACCCTCTTAAACCCAGGTTCTCTGACTGGAGCCCTTATACCCCAAGGGACTTAGTATTCAGTATGGGATTTTTAAAACTTGTTGAGACACATGCTAGACCTCTTAAAATATATCAGACTTCCTTTTATTCACAAACTTGGTCTCTGCTGTGAGGTGTGAAATGGAAATATTTTCAAACACAGGTATACGTGCATAGTCCTGAACACATTTTAAGTTCTTACCAGGTGTGGGGGGATCAAAGTTTATTATTAGGCAGTGGAAATGAAATCCCAAACATTCCACAGGCATCATGTTGGACACACATTACAGTGAACTTCACCTGCCTCTCAGTGGTTAACCATTATGAGCTACTGTCTAGCAGTCAGCATGTCATCTGCAAATATAGGGAGGAAGAAAAGTTATCGAATGGATTTAAAAGAAACATAGAAAAACAAATATCATGTTGCAACTGGAAACCTAAGACTATATAGAAAGGCATTGTTTTCTTCTGTTTTCCTGAGTTTGAAACTATAAAACTGTACCAGGTTAAGTGTGAGATGCCTCTACATTACAACAAAGTAAAGGGCAGAATGGAAGGGGAGATGAGAACGATATTGACATATGCTCTCCAGTTCCTCCTTCAGAGAAGCAGTGTCACCATATGATATCAACCTGATTTGCCACGCTGTGGTAAGAACTCATTCAATGATACGTTACATTCTTGAGGGCTTTATTTCCAAGATGTGCTTTGACAAGGTCTGACTGTTGTGTTTTTAACAATCTCCTATATGTGTAGTTTTCTGGAGCATCTGCTTAGTAAGCACCTTGGTAAACCCAATTTCACAGAAGTCTTGGCTTTCTAAAATGGCCCATAAGCACAGAACAGAGTCATACACACACACACACACACACACACACACACACACACATCATTAGTCAAAAACTTTCCAACAAGCATAGCTTTACCAATTATGGTGTGCTCTTAAGGAAATGTTAAGTCCAAGTACAAGATGAACTGGGCCCTTTGAAGTCCAATGTGGAAGAAGAGAAGTCAGTGGAGAATTAACAGGGGAAGTGCAGCCCCACTTTTCCTCCAAGCCTTTTGCTGTTTCTCTCCATGGCAGCCCTTGTGTAAGTCTTTATCTGACACAATTTTTCCTAGCTATACCTCCTACTCTGCATTAAATTTTTCTAACTGCTATTGTATTTTTTATTCTTTAATATTTTATTATCTATACCTTCAGTAAGTCACCCCAAACGTCATCTGTAGAAGTGTACACAGAAAAATGGAATATGTTGATAATTCATCCTCCCCTCACCACTTTTCCTTTTCATCCTCTATCTCCTTCTCTCTTTTACCCACCCCTCTTCCTTCCATTCTTCCATTTTGTCAAAAAATTTGTAAATACTTGGTTAAAATTGCTACACAAACGTACAGTAGGATTCTTGGCTTTCTATAGCTTACATTCTCCTTGGGCTAAAAAAATCTATTTTAAGAAAATAGAAGAATGAACAGAGTAGGGGAGAATTATCAGGAAAACTCTTACACATCTTTAATGCCTATGTGTGGTTGTATGTACACATTTACAGAGAGAGAGAGGGAGAGGGAGAGGGAGACTGAGAAAGGGTAAAGAGTAAAACTATTTCAAATGAATATATTTTCGGAGAATTTTTTAACTACTCTTAGGGAAGCTTTTCATATTTAAGATAGTGAAATATTCTTTTCAAAGCACCCATTCGCCACACTTCACGTGAATTATAAACCTTTGAAATGAAATCTGAATGTTAACTTCAAAAACACTTTATCCATCAAGTAAATCTTGATTAAAAGAAAAATGTCACTGGTGTATATTTTTGAGGTTTCTGCTGTTTTAAATTCTTAGTGGCAATTCAAGCATGTGAACAGAAGATTCTTTGGCTGGCAAGTCAGAGCATGGTCTGTGGTCATTTGTGATTCTCAAAGTGTCTCCTTGTTTGATTGCTTTTAAATATATGAAGAAAAAAGAAGAAAAAAAAATTTTCCTCCCTGAAGGAATGGAACATTTGCACCCATACACTCAGTTGATTGCAAAGGTCTCTGTTGCAAGAATATAAATCTGCAAAGTCCTAAAATATACCCAAAGAACAGCTTGCCAACCTTCTGGGTTTTCTGTATCACTGAAAGGAAGTACTGGTTAGGACAGCCAACTCACAAGCAAATCCACTGAGATCTTGATGGGAAAAAAGGTATTCTTGAGAAAGCTCTAATGGTTTAGGAAGCAGGAGAACCAGGAGTCGGCTCTAGGATATGAGGGGCATCTGCTACCCTCTCTGAGCCTCTGTTCTGATGTCTCCTAAATGAAGGTGGTTGCACTAAAAGCTAAAGTTCTTTGATTCCACCGATATGGTGTGGAAAGTGTATCTATGCCAAGAAAATTCGTAGAAAACAGAGATGGTAAAATGTACTTTGTGCTGAGCACTGTGTTCAGTGTACACGGTCTCACATAATCCTCACAATAGGCCTCATTAAGACCCTCTCTTTACAGTTGGGGCAACTGATAACCTGCCTGCGTCCAACAGCTAGATCCAGACTGATCCACTCCTGAGAACTTCACAGTCTAAGTCAAGCCTTGCTGTTGGCCTCCTTTGCCTTCAGTGGCCTCCCCATTCACTGCCCACCTGGCTTTCACTTTTGATAGAGGAAAAGAAGAACTGGAGACAATCCTAAAATTTGGGAAACTCTAAGAATTTATGAAAAGAAACTGTCTTTAAAATTTTTCCCCAATCTAGTCATGAGAAAAATATTAAACAAATTCCAGTAGAAGGGCATTCTGCAATATGCTTGACCAATACTCCTCAAAACTTCAAGGCCATCAAAAGTAAGGAAGGTCTGAGAAACTGTCACCACCAAGAAGAGCCAAAGGAGATGCAACAACTAATGTCATGGGGTATTCTAGATGGGATCCCGAGACAGAAAAGGATGTTAGGTAAAAACTAAGGAAATCTGAATAAGCTATAGATTTTAACTACTAATAATGTATCAATATTTGTTCATTGATCAAATGTACCATGCTAACGCAATATGTTAACAAGAGGAGAAACTGTGTGGAGAATATATGGGAATTCTCTGTACCATTTACTAAATTTTTCTGTACATATAAAAATGTTCTAAAAATTAGTCTATTTTTTTTTAAAAAAAGCTTATCACTGCCCAAACAAAAAGAGCATTTGTAGCAGTAGGGAAAATAATATTAAAGAACTGCTACTGTTACTCCTCCTCTTCTTCCTCTTCCTTATTGCTATTGTTATAGTAATACTATGAGATGATCTGGCGGTGTTAAATGCCTCTAGGAACCTTTAGAATTAGGTTGCAGTTGAAGAGTAGCTTTCTGTGAGCCTTGTGTTAGGCCAGGCATTGGCAAGCTACAGCCGATGGGCCAGATCTGACTGTTTTAGTAAATAAAGTTTTATTGGAACACAACTAATGCTCATTCACATTTACATTTTGTCCTTGGCTGCTTTTGCACTACAATGGCAAAACTGAGCAGTTGCACCAGAGACCAGGTGGCCCACAGAGCTTAAAAAATATGTACTATCTGGCCAACCCCTGGTTTAGGCTACCTGAGTTACAAGGTAGATGGTGAGGCAGGTAAGCTGGGCCATCAGAATTTATCTGGATTATAATCAAGTATCTATCAAATAGAACTCTGCAGATCAAGTAGCGTGAGTCAGCTTCAGAGGTGGCCACATGTTTAAGGTATCTGAACACTTTTTTTTTGCTGCAGAGCTGTGTCTTTTGGCCCCATGGGTGTATCAGCTGTGTGAACCCTACCCCTTCAGACTCCCAACTTTAGGGACTTCCGTCTTGGCCTATTCACTCTACTCTTCTTTTAGTGTTCCTAAGTTTGACATGAGAGTAAATAGTCAGAACTTAATGTGTTTTTCAATGTGCCAATCACTTACACATGCTCATCAATTTCTTCCTTATGAAGTAGGGCTGCCATAGTCTCTGTTTATAGATAAGGAAACTGAGGCTCATTAAAGTGAAATAATTTGCTCAGGAAGGTCACTTGGCTCATAAATGCTGAGCCATGGTTTGAATCAAGGCTTTGTTAAATTCCCTACAAATAAGCCCGCATTCAGTGCTGGAGCTGGCTCACACTGGCTGGTGAGAACCAATCACTGAATTTTTAGGAATTCTGTGAGCCAGTTAACAAATTCAGCCGTTATTAAAAATTAAATTACGTAAACTTATAACCAAATAAATTGTATTAAGAACAAAAATACACCTCAAAACTCTTCACTAGTTATTTTATTACTACATTTTACTATTCTCTATGCTCTTGAGATTATTTATGTCTACGGAATCTGAATGGTGAAAGTGCTATCTCATGGTGTCCTCTAACACATCTCTGCCAAGCTCCACGTTTGGTGATGTCACGTTGGTTGCTTGAAACTGGCCATGAACGTTGTTTGCTTGAAACTGGCCCTGATAGGAGTATTTATACCAAAGAAATGGGCAAACACTACGGGCTTTACCTTTTTTCCTTGAAAGCCAGCTGGTTACATGTTTTCCAGAATACCAGTGCTTACCCTGCATTCTGATTTTGATCTCTAGTATTCTAGACAGTTACATTTGTTTCTGCTTGGCCTCCTATCTTGACCTTTGAACTCTATAACTTTTATAGTTCATGCTATAGCAACCTACAGAGAGGACCTGAACTCTGTTTTTTTTTTTTTTTTTAAGACTTATTTATTATTTAGTTATTTATTTTTGGCTGCGTTGGGTCTTAGTTGCGGCAGGCAGGATCTTTGTTGAGGCATGCGGGATCTTTCGTTGTGGAGCGCGGGCTCTGCATTGTGGTGTGCAGGCTTCTCTCTAGTTGTGGCGTGCGGGATTCCTCTTCTCTAGTTATGGTGAGTAGGCTCCAGGGCGCTTGGGCTCTGTAGTTTCCAGCACGCAGGCTCTTTAGTTGAGCCTCGAGAGTTCAGTAGTTCTGGCTGCAGGCTTAGTTGCCCCACGGCATGTGGGATCTTAGTTCCCTGACCAGGGATCAAACCCGCATCCCCTGCATTGGAGGGCAGATTCTTTACCACTGGACCACCAGGGAAGTCCTTGAGCTCTTTTTTATTGTTTTTATTTGTTTGTTTGTTTTTCTGACAGTGGCTAGAATTTCCTTAGTGTAATTCCCTTGTTGATAAAATATGTTCCACCTGGTGAGGAAGTTTCAACAATTTTATAATTTGCTTTTGAATGCAGAAACAGATTTAAGGATAGCTTGTAATCCATTAAAAACAAAACAAAACAAAACCCTAGAGTTGAATTATCTTTATAAATATAGGGTGATCTCCTATTTTTCAGAATTTTTGGTAAGATTTTCTACTTAAATAATTTTCTGGCTACATGAGGATTGTAGCCAGAAAAATTTTCTTTAAAAATGTTTAAATTTAAATATAGTGGATTTACAGTGTTTCAGATGTATAGCAAAATGATTCAATTATACATATACATATGTATATATATCTATTCTTTTTCAGCTTCTTTTCCATTATAGGTTATTACAAGATATTGAATATAGTTCCCTGTGCTATACTTGTCGTTGTTTATCTATTTTATATATAGGAGGATTGCTATATACCTTAATGTGCTACTAATTTGCAAAGAAACAAATTTTTACAGCCAGGTTTAGTTAACACAAATGGTCATGCACATAATTTGATTGGTAACAATTCAGAGGAAGAGGGAGCATAGTGAAATGTCTCAAAAACATCCTCTTAAACAGCACGGGTGTAATCTCCAATTTATAAACTGTCTTGTTCCAAATGCTGTAGATACTGTTTGCAATTTGTGATACATGCTTCATGTTTTCAAATTTCACCTGCAGGGGTTAGGGTTCCAGATTACTCCAGAAAAGTGTTTTAAGCCTTTAATTGTAATAGGACTCTAAAATGAAGCCACCACTTATAACATTGTTCCTTATGAAAATGCCCCCAGAGTTCTGACTCGGGATCCCAGGTTCCTTAATGAAACTCCTTTTTACACGAGAGCACAGGGATAGAAGTGGATTTCCATAATTGTACCAGCAGTGGGCAAAGGAGAGCCTGGACATCCCATATTGGTGGGGAGAGGGGGGCTGTTCTGGACATTATGCAAGGAGGGAGCTGCCAGACAGATATTGGAGTAGAAGGGAGGTACATAAGTTGTGAGAAGCCCCTGCTGTTGCCAGAATGAGTTTACTGGCTATTTGAACTTCTGATAATTAGGAGTTGGCTGAATTATTATTTTTAACTATAATTCCATGTATCATATTAATTAATGTAGACCATATCTTGAAATCAGTGCTGTTCAAAGTGTGAATAGAAGACTAGCATCTGTCTGCAAACTGTCTGTTACTTGAAACTGAGAATAAGCGTTCAGAAACTTGGAGCAATTGACAGTGTACTTTTTACAATGATTGAATCTAAAAGATAAGGGCCTATATATTGTTCATTTTATTTTTCTAGTAATTCCTTTTATTCATTTTTATTATATGCGACAAAAGTATTGGTTTAGATAGATAGGAAATTTTAAGGCTGGTGCTTTTGAGAAGCTTTGCTACAATGGGCTTCAGGAGGTCTCTGTTAGTTTGGAAATTTTATATTTTATTTCTCTCCTTTTACTACTTACTCTGAAATTTTTGTTTGTTTGTTTGTTTTTACTCTGAAATTTTTAACAAATATTTTTTTTCCTAGCAAAAATCTCATCAGATATGCCCATTCGCCCTTCTTATTCAGTAGGTGTGGGTGGGGCCTGAGATCGCATTTGCCTTCTGTTGCCTGCTAGCTGCACTGAACTTGCCGTTTTCTTTTTGCAAGGTATCTAGTTATCAGAAGCAGCCACCCTACTCTGGAATCCTTATAATTATAAATGTTGCCATGCCACAGCTACTTGATCTCCTGGGCTTGACCTCTACATGCACATCATCCCAGTGAACCATGGGTGAAAGCTTAAGTAATTACATAACAGAAGTTATCCCCAGTCTGTTTACCCGCAGCCATGGAACCCCTATTTCTTACAGATAGATGGGCGATCTAACCTCAAAATTCCATCTTGAAGGCCTGCTTTTTAGTACTACTTCCCGTGTCAATGATTTTTTCAAGAAAACAGAGCCTGAGGCAGGAATTAAAGTGGCAGTTTATTTGGCCAACTCAAGGAAGGGAGGATGAGGAAAAAGGGAAGCAAGTCAAGGAAATACGTGAAGTAATACAAAGTGATGAATCCTATGCTGGTGACCACGTCTCTCAAAGAGCCAGGAACAGTCCCAGCAGGTGCATCTACTCAGCACACAGCACTTTTCTGGAGGTTGACCAAAAAGAAATAATAATTCAGAGTCGATCCAGGGAGAGAGGCAGGAGGGGAATTTTCTGCAAGGCTCCTTCCCTTCCCCCATTTCCCATTGGTTGGGATGCCAGATCTTACATCCTATTGTTCCTTCCAAGCTTAAAGTGGCAGAACTTCTGGGCATATGGTTAGTCAGTCTGGCCACAAGGAGGTATCCAAAGACAAGGGGGTAACATTCCTAGGGCAAGTGACTGGTCAGCCCTGCAGTGGGATTTGAGAAATTAGTCATCTCTGTACTTTGGACAAAGCAAAACTTTTGTGCCAAGGACAAGAGAGGAAATTACATACGTTGTAATTTATGTAATGTATAGTCTACAAGATGGTCTACAGCAAGTGACTTTTCCTTTTGTGCCCACCTGATTGGAGAACTAGTGCTTTTGAAGTCTTCAGCCTTCTCACTTGCCTCACTATTGAGTCAGCTGGAATAAACGATAGACACTGATTAATCAGCGGAGACCTGCCTCTCTCCACTCATGGCAGCACTGCTGTCAGATCACTGCACTCTCTCCCATCTGTTGGCTGGAGACACTTCTTCCCCAGTCTTGAAGTTTCCTTGTGTGCAAAGGTAGCTGCATCAGTACAACATTCCTGCCCTCATCCTGCTTCCTTCCTCCCTCTGCCTTGGGGATGGAGAAATGACTTAATCTGATTTATGAGTCTAGAAAGCCATTCTTTGGCCTTTTTTCTTGGGATCAGGGTTCTGTTTTGCCGGGAGCACTCCCTTCTTTCTGTTCTTCCCTGCAGAGGTACCCCTTCCCCACCTCTGCATACCCTATTCCTATTTTCTCAATTGGGTGAGAGTCCAGGAGGAGAAGAAGTGTGCTATTTCTTGGGCTTCTCCAAAGTCTGGGCACCTCTGAGCCTGTCCCTGGCCTCACAATACTCTAAGCAGTGCTCCTCGCAACCACACCTAGTAGATCATCAGGTGAGATAAAACCTGCTGACACCCAAGACCTGCAGCCAGGTATCTCTTTGGTTGATCCTGCAACTGGGAGCCATATAGTAAATGGTTAGATAACACAGGCTTTGGGAGTTGTCTTGCTTGGGTGTGAGCTCTGTCTTACTCCTTAGGAGCTGTGTGACCTTGGCAAAGAATTAACAAGAAGAATGGCTTTGGGAAAAAAATAAGTACAGTGTACAGCATGTTAGAACATTTCCAGGAAATGATGTACTGATCTCCTGAAACCTCAGTCTTCCTATCTGTAAAAGCAGAATAATAACCTCTATTTCATGGTGTGGTTTGTAGGAACTAAATGAGATGATATGGGCAGAGTTTTCAGCATTGAGAAAGTATGTAATAATGATAGTTACTGTTACCATGATCTACAGTCTTTAGAAAGAGATTAAAAATAAGCCTGGTTCTCCTTCTGGATGGGGCCCTAGCTATTTTAAGATAAAGCCGGGCAAGTTCCATTGCATTGATGGATAATTCTAACATTTCCTGTTTGGGGAACCTCTGAGGCTACCTCTAATTCTTATTTTATGAGTGTGGAAATCCTTATCTCTCAAGTTTCCCTCAACATCGATTTCTTTGTCAGAGCTGATACAGAGGGATGGATGGTAAGGTGTACTTTCCTTCAGACCTGGGATCTTGACTTCACTCTCATTTGAGTGACATGGTTTACACATCAGTGCTACTGGTACCCTCTCTTTACAAACCTCCTCACACATAAAGCCGAACTTGAATATGGAGGCTTTGGACTCAGTGTATGAGAAGCCTCAGAAAAGGAAAAATCACACTTTATTTACAAGAAGAATGGCTTTGGGAAAAAATGTGTACAGTATACAGCATGTTAGTACATTTCCAGAAAATTAGTCAAATTAGTCTAATAAAGTTGCAGATGTAGTCAGGAAATTCTCAACATGAGTTCTCTGTACAATATTTTGGTGGATAAAATCAAATGACTTATACCTAATGTTTTAAAAGTGCAGTGGTCCCAGCTTATCCTCAAGTCACCTTGGAATTGAAAGCTAGTCACCAACTCAGAACACCAGTGGCCTTCCTCTTTGTTCAGGGAAGTTTTCTTTCCCTCACAGTCGATGTGCTTTGTTTCTTTTATAGTTTCTGGTGCTCTGGTATTATAGGGAATTTCTGCTGAGGTACCATTATAGTATGGATATCACATATGCTATAGATTTTGTCCTTTCTGACTTAAAAGGGTTAAATTTGAAGACGACACCATTGCTGCTGTTGCTCAGTGCTCATCGGTATGTCTTTAAAGGCAATGACTCATTCCCAGCATTTCACCAAAAGAGAAACATTTAAGATTATTCTTTTTTGGTCTACTCCTGAAGATTGTTGTCTCTTTTTTTTTTTTTTTTTTTTTTTTGTGGTACGTGGGCCTCTCACTGTTGTGGCCTCTCCCGTTGCGGAGCACAGGCTCTGGACGCGCAGGCTCAGCGGCCATGGCTTATGGGCCCAGCCGCTCCACGGCATGTGGGATCTTCCCGGATCGGGGCACGAACCCATGTCCCCTGCATCAGCAGGCGGATTCTCAACCACTGCACCACCAGGGAAGCCCTGTTGTCTCCTTATTTATTATCTTCATGACTGGTATGTTCTTAAGCTGAGGTTGCCGTATGGAGAGGTAGATTTTTCTACACGTTGCTTAAAATATTGTTTGTATTTTTCAACTAGGTGGCTGTGCTACGATCCCAGAATCAGACCTAGAAGAAAGATCAGTAGAGCAAGACTCCACTGAACTGTTTACCAACCACAAACACCTCATCGTGGAGACGCCCATGCCTGGTAAGAGAATGGGTGGCCTTCACAAATGGTATGTCAGGAACAGCGAGACACTGGTCAGGTTTTGTCATACCAGAAAGCATTTTGCAAAATTGCTTGTTTTCTAACTTATTCAGCCTTCCCCTTGGCATTGGTGCAGCTGAATTTGATCATTTGTGTATTCCTTTCAATATTCACACCTTTTCCCTCTCTTGCTGTCTTTCATTTTTCCAGAAGTTTCACCCCTCCAAGGAGTTTCAGAATAGTTGAAGTAGAGTTGTCTGGTTGAGGGGAAGATGGCCTTCCCAAGGCTGATCATGTGTGGACCTCATGCCAAGCACAGATGAAGGTGCTTCATACAGCTCACCTGCCAGGAGATAACAATAGGTAGAGATGGGGATGGGGACTTTTAATTTTTCTAGGAGGACTTGTAATACTATGGGTAAGTCAGTTGAACTTGTCTTACCAGGAAAGGATGTTGCTGCTTTTTGGTCATCTGTATGCTTTCAGCCACAGTATATAGTGAGATGACATCTTTTGGGGGCAGACTTTGTAATGCAAAGACCCAGATCCTATTTGATACCCCAATTTTTTCACAGAATTCTTATATATTAAATGTATCGAGTTTAATAAAAGCATCTCATTGTCAAACAGTATCTTGGATTTGATTTATAATCAGAGGGTTATATAGTTGATTTCTTTATTTATTTAAAGTGAAGAAATTGAACGGAACTAAAAATGTTGCTTCTCCATGGTAAGATTTGAATGTGGTTATTTTATAAATACAAGAAACTACTATTAGGCTAAAAGTGGGAAAAGGTGAGTTTTCTAGTATTGTATGAAAATGTTAAAATATTTTCAAGGAAGCTAGTACATTAACATCCTCTTTCATTACCCCAATGGGAGATACGTTTTAAAAATCCAGGTTATAGAAGGATTCACACTTTATTATAATTAAAAGGTAAGGTTTTCATATGCAAGAAATAGAGGAGATTTTGCCAATTTCGAGTTAAAATTACAGTTGCAAGACTTATTTATTTAAATAAAAATATGTCTGTGCCGGTTTTGGAATGCCTCAGTCAGTACAAAGGAGAAAGTGGCTCGCAGTTTTTCTATAAGTGAAATGTCAAAAAAATTGCAGAGGATGTATTATTTATTATTTATAGCATTCTTTTTTAGGAGATGCAGCAGAAGATTAAATAGTTTTCATTGTCAAGTATGGGAGTGGACAACTTCTAGCCTTTGGGCCAGAATCAACCATTAGGTTAATGTTACCCAGCCTGTGGGGACCAGTAAAAGATGTCTTGGCTCTGTGTATGCCTAAAGATGCAAAACCACTACACTTCTGATCATCTTTAACAGCTTCATTGAAGAAAGGTTAGAAGAGAAGTATATTCCTTCTTTAAAGAGTGTTTCTGAGTTGTGTCTTTTTTTTCTTTTTCTTTTTTTGTATTTGGTTCCCATGGGTATTTTTTCCATGGAGTGCATGTGTCCGTGTGCTCATCTCTGTTCTCCTTTCTTTCTCTTTTTTTTTGTCATGTCCTGTTTGTCGTGTCCTGTCTGCCTTTCTTTAACTCAATTTCTTTTTCTCTCTTGTTTCTATGTTCATCAGCCTTGATCAGTCTTTCCCTTCCTCTATTCCCCCCAATTATTTGCCTTCACTTTTTGATCCTCTCCCTTTATTTCCTGTGATATAAAACTGAAGCATATCATTTGATTTGTAAAGGTTACTTTAAATGTGCATGAGTACAGTGATTTCTATCTCTTTCAGATCTCTCCTCCATTGTTTCCTTTTTTAAATGGCCTCCACGATTTCTCTATTCCATGAGGGAGTGTTTACCAATGTAAACTCAAAAGGCTTCCTATCTCTGATTTGGGAGTTTAAGGTGACTTTTGCTGCTACAATTACATCTTATACTGAGAGTTTTTAATGTTAAGAAGTATATTTGCAAGAAGTTTTCCTAGAAATCATTATCAGTATCTTAAGCCTATTAGCAAAATTACTTGACCGAATAATTTTATTTTTTTATTTGGATCATTTGAATACAGAACTCTATATGCATACATCATACATATAAATATTTTAGAATGTTTCTAATTTATTACTATTTGCATTTTACTAGCTGCCAAAAGGAAAGAAGTTACTAATTAAACTTTTTTAAATTGAAATATAGTTAATTTACAGTACTTTGTTAGTTTCAGGTGTACAGCATAGTGATTCGGGGTTTTTTTGCAAATTAATTCCATTATAGATTATTACAAGATATTGGGCATAATTCCCTGTGCTATACAGTAAATCCTTGTTGCTTATCTATTTTATGTATAGTAGTTTGTATATGTTAATCCCATATTCCTAGTTTGTTACCCCCCTCCCATTTGGTAAGTTTGTTTTCTATGTTTGTGAGTCTGTTTCTGTTTTATATATAGATTCATTGGTATTATTTTTTAGATTCCATATATAAGTGATGTCATATAGTATTGGTCTTTCTCTGTCTGACTTATTTCACTAAACATTATATTCTCTAGGTCCATCCTTAATTAACCTTTTAAACATTATCAAATTTAAAATATAAATTCTAAAATGATAAAAATGATTTGATTAATGACATAAATTTAACTTTGTTAAAGAATTTCCTGAATTTAAGTTGTACATATCTTCTACTCCTGATTTTAGCCTCATGATTTAAAAACACAAAAACTGTTTAAAGTGTTTCTACTAGCAGAAAAATAATGGAGCCAAGAATTATGTTATCTTTTAGAGTGGCTGTTTAAAAATCAAGACCCAAATAATTCTTAACTACTCCTATTATTTTGAGACCAGTATTTCAGTCTTTAATAATGATTGTCCATTATGTCTTTTGTGTGTGTGTGTGTGTGTGTGTGTGTGTGTACATAATCTTGGAATAACTCACAAACCTGGAAGAAGGAAGATGATCCAGGTTTCTGAATAGCCCAGTGGTTTCATTATTACCCAATATAGCAGGATAGGTACTAATAAAATAGCAAACATTTATTAAATTCTTACTATGTGCTGGTACTTTGTATGCATGATTTCGTTCACTCCTCATGTCATTACTGTGATGTAGAGAATGTTGTTATCTCTATTTTACAAATGAGAGTACTGAGATTTACAGAGTCTAAATAATTTGTCCAGTATCCCACAGTTAATATATAGCAGAACTGGGATTTTAATCCAGGCTGATTCCAAAAGCCCAAATACACACCAAATGTATAGATGTATATAAGATGTACATTTTAAAACCGAGGGCTTATAGTCCAAGTTAGCTACATTTCTTTGATTTCTAGTGTGTTTGCACATTTAAAAAATTTACTTTTTTTGCCATTTGTATTTCTCCTTTGGTGAATTCCCTGTTCCTATTCTTCTTTTCCTTTTTTTTTGGTGGTGGTGATAATTATCTCCTTATTGATTTATAATAGCCTTTTATGTGGAAATGATTTTAATCTTTGGTTGACTGAGTATAATATAAACATTGTTCTCAATTTTTCACTTTTAATTTTGTTTCTGAGTGTGGTTTTTTTTTTTTAATAGAAAATTTCTAAATTTTAAGTAGCCAAATCTATTAACCCGTTTCTTTGTAGTTTCTGCTTTTGGTGTCCAACCTGGGTGGTCTGTCTAATGCCCTTTCCTGTTTCTTCTCTGTGCCAGTCTGTGGTCGTGCTCAGGCTGCTGTGTTCTGTGCTATGGCAGCTTCAGTCATATCCTCTACTCTGGTGCACTGGGTTCTGTGAGCCACAGAGCTATGTTCTCTTCTGCTTTCATATCTCAAAGAGCTTTACACGAAATGTCTCCTAGGTTTTACCCAGTTTCTTCTTTCTGCCTGTGGAGAATGACCCAAGTGATAGACACTCCACGGCTTTCAAAATACCACTCCCCTCTGATCTTTGCCCCTCCTCCACCATGGGCTCTCCTTTAGGATGATTGGCATTCCGAAAGTTTCCTTAGCACTCTTGTAAATAGCCTTGGCCACACCATGCCCTCCAGACATGGCCAGATGTGTCCCCATCCCATGTGAACACAGGTTGGGCTCAGGTTGGGCACGTGGGGCCCATTTATATCTATGTGTACAGACGTAAGAGAGGTGAGTCACTGATAAAGTTCTATACCTCAATCCCCCAGTTCTCTAAGCTGTTTGGTTCCCCAGCCTCTCAAGGGACTGGCTTGGTATTTCCACAGGTCAGGTACACCTGGAGCGCAAGGGTTCCCTCAAGTTGAGGAACATCAGATTGTGTTATGAATGGCTTTTCTAAAATTCCATTAATTAGAAAAAATATTCTCTGGCCTAAAAGTTGCTAAACCAAGAGACCTCTGTGTTTCCTTAAAAATATCTGTCTCTGAGTAGTTGGTAGTCTGTGTCACAATGTACACAATTCCCTATCACATAAAAATGCAGGTAAAGACGAGCGAAAGAATCAAAACAAAATGTATGTGAGGAGTGTTTAACCCCCTAAAAAGCATTGTATAAGCACAGGATTGTCAGTGGTCACCTGCCACAGCAGCAATGTCCTCTTTGTGTGCCAACAGTGTCATCCATGGCCTTCTGTTCAGATATTAAGGGTGTGTCCACAATAGTCAGGGAGCCTGTGAGGGGAGGGTTGATAGGAGAGAGACTCAAGCTGGTGGTTTTCAGCCTTGGTTGCACATTAGGATCTTTTATTTTCTTCTTTTCGCTGATCTATATTTTCAGTGTTTTTTTAATGAATATTTATTGCTCTTATAATAAGAGAACAGATCTCATCTTAGAATTTATCAGTTTTAGTAGTATAAATAATAATTAGAAATGTACTCTTGCTGATTAGCATTTTCTATATTAACAGCAGGAGTTTTAGAGAATAATCTACTTGGACATTGAGCTCTAGTAGTTCAGAAAAGTCCAGAGTGTAATGTATTTTCATCAAAATAGCATGATTATTATAATTTATAGCCGTAATATGAACATAGAATTGTATTGAAAATTACAGTTTCTCTTCATGTCCTTAACATCATCTGATGCAAAAAACCAAATGTGTCAATTAAATATGAAAATAATATTAAGAGGATTCTGAAAGAGCAACACAAGGCCGTTTAGATTATAACAGATGCTGCCTTTTCTATAGTCTTTCTGTGTATGTAGCATTGAATTAGCTGGTGTTATTTTTCTATTTTTGTAGGTAAATTATGGAAGCTATGTGGACATCGCATGTGTTAAGAGTTTTGTTGATTTGGACTTCAAAAGGTATAACTTACAGTACAGCAATATTGCCAAAGCCTAATTACAGTAAGATGTCTGTTAGAGTGATCACGTCCCCCAGTGCCTAATTTCTGGGTTGGAGAGAGGGTCTCTGTTCAGGCTGATGTGGAAAAAAAGTTGCAAAACCACTAATTCTCAGGCTCGCCATCATTTCATTTTAATTATATTCAACCTAGATCCCAACCCTTCCTTCAGGGCTTGGTCGGAATAAATTATCTCCTCACCTGGATGCCAGGAGCCACATTTGAGGCCCTCCAAGGACAAGTGGGCAGAGCATTGTGCATCACAACTTTTAGTCCCATTTGCTGGCTCCTTATTATATTCTCCCCCTTTTTTGTCTTTTTATTTCTCTCCACTTTTAAATGTATTCTCTTTTGTTGTATTGACAGGACCTTGTAAGCCCCTTAAATCACTTCTGTAATGGGGCGGGGGGGTGAATAAATCAATACTGGCACCTCTCAAGACTTTCCTAACTGCCATTGCTGGCAGTCACATTTCCCTCACGAGAACGTTGTGAACTCCATGCCTCTCTAACAACCTCTCTCACTTACTGTATTTCACAAGTTAGGTTTTCCTTTCCTGCTAGAATAGATGTGCACATTCCTTGGACACAGCAGTTCTTGGATTCTTTCTACTATTTAGTAAATATTTGTTGTATCAATAAATCAACTAACCTAAAAGCAGTCAACAAGCCATAGACAAATGGAGCAATCAATGATTTAGAATACTGGCTGTGATCTTACTTTCCAAATTTATTTTTACAGATTGTGCTAAGAAGAGGCTGATACGACTCTCCAACTGTATTTACTTAAAGTTGGCTTTAAAGAGAGGTATGATTCTGAAAAATTTAATAGCTCAGGACATTTTTTTCTATGAGTGCTTAGATGACATTGATTTGAACACAGGGTTCAGGTTTTGTGAGTGTTTGAAACTTATACAATTTTGGAGCACTTTTAAAGAAAAAGATTAAAAAATTTTAGTACAACATTAGGTATAAAAGTATAGTTAGAGTCAAGAAAGAATAGCAACATATTACATGTTTGTAAAAAGTCAGTAATTGCCACAAATGTCACAAAATCCATAAAAATAACATATTTATACTATTGACTGCTTGATAGTACTTTTCTAATACTTATGCATATTTTTGACTGCACATTCTTTATTCACCTCTTCCATTAACAACAATTTTATAATTTCATTTTCTGTAGAATGAATTGAAAGGTAATTCAATTTTCCTCTGGCATTATTGAGCAAATATTTTTAAAAAGTTACTAATAGTTTGCAAGAGTTTCTTTCTGCTTTACAACTTATTATTAGTAATGTGTTAGTTTTTAGGATTGTTATCATATTTAGGGAAACCTTTATCAATCTTCTTTCATAATCTGCAGTGTAAGATTTCAGAGCATTTCAAATTTTATTGTTCAGTGATAAATTTTATTTTTTTTAACTTATTTTTTTAGTGGTTTCAGAGACAGCAATTATTTATTTATTTATTTATTTATTTATTTATTTTTTGCTGCATTGGGTCTTCGTTGCTGTGCATGGGCTTTCTCTAGTTGTGGCGAGGGGGGCTACTCTTCATTGTGGTGCACGGGCTTCTCATTGCGATGACTTCTCTTGTTGTGTAGCACATGCTCTAGGTGCGGGGGCTTCAGTAGTTGCAGCACGCAGGCTCAGTAGTTATGGCACACAGGCTTAGTTGCTCTGTGCCATGTAGGATTTTCCCTGACCAGGGATCGAACCCATGTCCCCTGCTTTGGCAGGCAGATTCTTAACCACTGTTCCACCAGGGAAGTCCAGTGATAAATTTTAAATAGCCATGGAATTGACAACTGTCATTAGCCAGTTTGTCATCAGTTTCCTCACTGAAGTTATCTTCATCACCATCAGTATTTTATGTGAAAGCAGGAAGATATTTAAATATTTTTCTAATGTCTTCATATGATTCACTCTTCTTCATTAGCTAGATTATTAAGCACTCCAAGAGCCTATTTAATTACCTCTATTTGAAATTTATCATCTCAGCTTAATGAACTAATCTTGGTATGACTTTAAAGTGTTTTTGTTATGATTTTCTTGTTGATAGCAGAATAAGTTTTTTTATTTTATATGGGAGTTATATGACAAAGAATGTTATTGTATATGATAGGTTTGTAATTGTGTACTTTGAAGTATCAAATATTCCTGAAAGGCGAGAACTTCCACTTTGACTTGGTGTCTGTGAAACTGGAATCTTTCCCTTACACTTTTAGATGTCTGATATTCAGAACATCAGATTTCATATGTTTCAAACTGTGTATTATCTCCATCACACTTACACTTTCAGTACCGGGCACCACAGAACATGCTCGTCTAGTGCTACAGCCTTTTGCTCTGCGCCTTCCTCTCATGACACTGGGTGAGGAGGTGCAGTGGGCGGTAGCGAAATTCCTGGAATCTGTTCCTCAGCAGAACAGCTAGTGAGATCTTAGCCATATTCAGAGTTGACTGCAAGCCACATAAATATTACATCCCCAATTCACTACCAAATTTAAGAAGGCTGCATCCCCTTCATTGGCTCCAGGATCATCTGATTAGTTAGAGTGAAGAGGTTTAAAGTGCTATTAACTTAAATTGTTTAACTGGCCATAGTAATCAATACTTGTTCCATCTGGTACCAGTTCCAGAGAGAAAAGTTCATGGCATCACCTGTAAAGTCTCATTTCTTTGTGCCAGACATCCCAAGAACATTAAGATCATCTGAATATGGGGAACAGTTGGTACCAAATCCTTTTATGTAAACAAAAAATCTAGAAACTTTGTCTTCTAACTTAGGACAGAATACTAATTAAGCCCAGACTCCATTCACTTGCCATTTAGTGAAGTTTAGTTCTGTAATATTCCTTGAATCCTTTAATGTTATCTTCCTGCATTTAGGTGAACTGTTGTCTTATTTATTTGAGGATGAAAATTAGGAAATCTCTTTAGGTCTCTAGTCATAAGTAAGGAAACTGAATCTTTTATTTTACTAACTCTTTTGGGATAAAATTAAGTAGTTACTCATTCCTTGGAGAAAATGATGGTGTGTAATCCTCATCTTTCACACTCAGCAGCTCACAAAAATGAAAAAAAGCAACTAACAAGTAATTCTGAAAGAAAACATTAAACATTTCCCAGATTTTTAATCACACATGAGATAGATAAGGACGAGAGGTGAGATGTTTTTCAACTTTTCCTAAAACACACACACACACACACACACACACACGCACACACGCACCATACCAGACATACTTTACATTCTCTACTTCTAAAACCAGTGCCATCTGGACCTAGTCCTCCCTCTCCAACTGAGTAGCAGTGGTATATTTTTCCTCAGGCTGGCCTCCGATTTCATCACCTCCCCTGATTTGGTTGCCTTTGTCCTTGATTTGAGTCCCTCTCATCATTTGTGTGTATATAATTGATTCCTCCAGTGGTATTGGCTCGTGTCATCTCTGCCTTATCTTTGGTTGTGTAGTCTGTTGTGCTGGATCCACTGGACATACACATGCAAAAAAAAAAAAAAGAATCTAGAAACTGACCTTATACCTCACAAAAATTAACTCAGAGTGGACCATACATAGATGTAAATGTGAAACACAAAACTATAAAATTCCTGGAAGATAACATAGGAGAAAATCTAGATAACTTTATGTATGACAATGGCTTTTTAGGTATAAAACCAAAGATATGATCCATGAAAGGAAAAATTAGTAAGCAGGATTTTATTAAAATTAAAAGCTTCTGCTGTGTGAAAGACACTATCAAGAGAATGAGAAGACAAGCCACAGACTTATCTTCACAGGTGAAGAACTGTTACCCTAAATGTACCAAGAAGAAAAAACTGGATTTGAAAAATGGGCGAAAGACCTTAACAGATACTTGACCAAAGAAAATAAATGAATGGCAAGTAAGCATGTGAAAATATGCTCAACAACGTATGTCATTAGGGAACTGCAAATTAAAACAACAATAAGATACCGCAACACTTATCTTAGAATGGCCAAAATCCACAAAACTGACAATACCAAATGCTGGTGAGGATGTTGGAGCAACAAGAACAATCATTCATTGCTGGTGGGAATAAAACTGATACCAGCACTTTGGAAGACAATTTAGAAGTTTTTAATAAATTTAAAGATACTCTTACCATACAATTCAGCAATCATGCTCCTTAGCATTTACCAAAATGAGTTGAAAACTATGTCCACGTAAAAACCTACGTACGAATGTTTTTAGCAGCTTTTTTCATAATTGCGAAAACATGGAAGCAATATGTCCTTCAGTAGGCTAATGGATAAATATACTGTGATACATCTAGATAACGGAATGGTATTCAGTGCTAAAAAGAAATGAGCTCTCAAGCCATGAAAAGACTGCAGGGATCCTGGATGGCAAAGGCTGTGGGTATCTGTACCTATGGCAAAGGCTGCTGGCTCCTCAGTGGCAAAAGACCCTGGGGTCCTCCTGCTTTCTTTTTCTCCCATGAAGGCAGGTTGTGGTCTGAGGAATTCCTCTGTGGGATGGCATAATGCAGGTAGAATGCTTCCTACAGTTTTCTCTGCAACCATCCTCAGTTATTATGCTCCACTGGGTTGTTGTTCTTAATCATACTCTGGAACTCTCACAGCTATTTTCATTCATGAGTAGTTGTTAATATGTTGTTTCTATGAGGGGATGAAGGTCAGGACCTCCTAGTCTGACATCACCTTCAAGAGAAACCACTCCTATTCAATTTCTTATAGGAGGTACCAGTTAGCAGTAGAAAAAGAAAATGATTTAACACTTTTGTTATAAAGCAGAAACTAATAAAAAAATAAAATAAAATAAAATAAAATGATTTAAAAGGTATATGGATTGTGGAAAGGAAGATACAAAACTGTCATTATTTGCAGCTATTATGATTGTATAGAAAGCTCCCCACCCAAATTATGTGTAAATTACAAATAAATTATTTTAATTGTTAAGAATTAGCAAGTTTGCTTGGCACCAAACCAATTTGCAAAAGTGAATTCTGTGTCTCTGCATAGCAATTTTATTTCCATAAAAAAGTTGGAAAAAAAAACCCTCATGTATATCACTTCCCTCAAGATTCTGATAAATTTTAGCCCATGAGAGATGAGCCCCAATTTGGAAATCTCTTTGCCTTGCCAGTAAAAGTTTTGGTTAAACTTTACTTGCCTTGATTGAAAAAAATAATGGGTATTTTTATTCTTAAAATGTAAAATTATATGTAATACTATATTGAATATGCCTTTTGTAATATATATACCTATCCCTCTCTGTTTAGATTTTTGATTACTTCTCCACCCATCAACTACCCCTCGCCCACCTCTACCCTCAACCCTTGAGAAGTACCATACAATAGCCACATTAGAAACCAGGGAATAATAGAAAGTTTTGCAAATATTAACTTTCTGATCTAACAAACCCATCTGTATCTCCTTCTCCTATAAACATTCTGTTTGGCAATACTGCTAAGATCTATTTCTCTTTCATTTTCTAATTAACTTGCAATGTGTTTTCTCTAAATTTACAGTGAGCTTGTAATAAAAGTAATTTGCTTCACCAGGTGGTATTTCTCACATTCCAGATGTTAATATAGGTCTTAAATCATGGTCAGCTTTAAGAGTAACAACAGCACAGTAGTACTTATGGTATCTACCAAATGAGTTGCAGAATATAGTTGTTAAAGGATAATTATAGATAGAGTGACCATGGAATTAATTATCTAAATACTTTTGGGAATGAAAGAGAGCACTATTAATAATTATTCTGGGACACATAAACAGGAACAGTTCTAGGCAAACTGAGATGTGTGGTCATCCTGATTATAGAGGAATCTAGCTCAGTGAGTACCCAGCTGAAAACACATCTGGTCTGGTACAGGTCCTATTTCAACAATTAAAATGTTATAAACAGGGCTTCCCTGGTGGTGCAGTGGTTGAGAGTCTGCCTGCCGATGCAGGGAATACGTGTTTGTGCCCCGGTCCGGGAAGATCCCACATGCCGCAGAGCGGCTGGGCCTGTGAGCCATGGCCGCTGAGCCTGTGCGTCTGGAGCCTGTGCTCCGCAACGGGAGAGGCCACAACAGTGAGAGGCCCATGTACTGAAAAACAAAACAAACAAACAAAAAAAACCATATATATATATATATATATATATATATATATATATATATATATATATATATATATATATTATAAACAGAAACTATCTTGGTTTAAGAAATGTGCCCTGTCATAATTGTCATCTTTAACTAGCACTCTTTTTTTTCTTTATTTATTTAATTAATTAATATATTTATTTTTGGCTGTGTTGGGTCTTCATTGCTGTGCGTGGGCTTTCTGTAGTTGCGGTGAGTGAGGGTTGCTCTTTTTTGCAGTGCACGGGCCTCTCATCGTCATGGCTTCTCTTGTTGCGGAGCATGGGCTCTAGGCACGCAGGCTTCAGTAGTTGTGGCATGTGGGCTCAGTAGTTGTGGCTTTCAGGCTCTAGAGCTCAGGTTCAGTAGTTGTGTCACATGGGCTTAGTTGCTCCACAGCACATGGGATCTTCCCGGGCCAGGGCTCAAACCCGTGTCCCTTGCATAGGCAGGCAGATTCTTAACCACTGCACCACTAGGGAAGCCCTAACTAGCACTCTTGACATATGTGTTTAATAGGCTTCATTGACACCAACAATTGGGGTGCCTGCTTATTGAGAGGGGGTTTTCCCAGCAATCCATGCAAAATAACAAGTGTCCAACTATTCTATGAGGGAAAGGTGATTTTGTATTTTTTGTCATTTTTTAAAGTTTGATTATCACCTGAAACAGCACAAAATATATAGTAACAGGGGTCCTATTCTATATGGGCTCAAAATGTAGACAGATGGTTTAAATATAAGACAAGAAGAATAAAAATTCTTTCTTGAGATGAGGTGGAAATTATTTGTACAGGTTTATAAATAATAATAAAATAATGAGAATGAGCCTTTATTGTGTTCCTACTATGTACCAGGCCTTGAGTTCTACTCATATTATAGCACTTAATCTTCTTAACAACCATATTAAGAAGTGATTATTTCTATTATCTAGATGAGGAAACTGTTAAGTAATTCACACAAGATTACATAAGTGGCAGAATTAAGGGTATAAATTCAGATCTGTCTGACTCTAAAGCCTATCTTCTGTCTATTATGCCAAGGGACTTTCTGGATTTTTTCATTTTATTATTTACATTGCCACTGTACCACTACTGATACAAAGGTCAGTCTCCTTTTGGACATTCATAAGGTGGCTCCTCAATTTCCACTACACAACTACTAATGGAATTATTAAGTTGATTTTGGAAAGCATCTTCCCATGATTTGGGATTGTCTTTGTATCTGTCACCAATGGCTCCTAATAAATCAAGTGAGAGAAAGGGGAGATATTTTTTAAAAAATCAAATGGAACTCTAGAGAAAATTACAATATATGAGATAGAAAATACACTTGGCACGCTTAACAGCAAATTGACACTGCAAAAGAAAAGATTAATGAACTTGAAAACTAGCAATAAATACTATACAAACCAAAGCTCAGAGAAAAAGAAGTCTGAAAATTAAATAAACAGAGCCTCCGTGACCTGTGTGAAAATATCAAGGACTTTAAAAATATGTATAATTTGAGCCCCTTAAAGAAGTGGTGGTTGGAGATTAGGGAGTGAGAAAAAAATATTTGAAGAAATAATAAGGGAAAATTTACCAACTTCGATGAAAATGATAAACCTACAAATCCAAGAAGCTCAAAGAATGCCAAGCAAAATATATAGAAGATCATACCAAGGCACGTCATAATCAATTTGCTGAAAACCAATGATAAAGAGGAAATCTTAAAAGCAGCCAGTGAAAAAGACATGCCCTACATAGAAACAAAGATAAGAGCACAGATGACTTCTCACTAGAGACAATGCAAACCAGAACAATGGAACACCACCTTTAATATGCTGAAAGAATAAAACTGTCAACTGAGATTCTATATCCAGTGAAAATATAACTCAAAAACAAAGTTAAGATTAAAAAGATTTTCAGACCAACAAACCTAGAGAGTTCATAGTTCATTGTCAGCAGATCTGCATTACAATAACTATTTTGAAAAGTTCTTCAGGCTGAAGATGATTCCAGATGGAAACTCAAATCTACACAAAGGAATAGACTGCCAGAAATAGTAAACATGCACGTAAATATATAAAACTGGGAGGAGCTTCAAGATGGCAGAAGAGTAAGACGCAGATATCACCTTCCTCCCCATAAATACATCAGATATACATCTACATGTGGAACAACTCCCACAGAACACCTACTGAACGCTGGCAGAAGACCTCAGACCTCCCAAAAGGCAAGAAATACCCCACGTACCTGGGTAGGACAAAAAAAAAAAAAAAAAAAACCAGAGACAAAAGAATAGGAACAGGACCTGCAACAGTGGGAGGCTGCTATGAAGGAGGAAAGGTTTCCACACACTAGGAAGCCCCTTCGCGGGCGGAGACTGCAGGTGGCTGAGGGAGGAAGCTTTGGAGCCATGGAGGAGAGCGCAGCAACATGGATGCGGAGGGCAAAGCGGAGAGATTCCCGCACAGAGGAATGGTGCGGACCAGCCCTCACCAGCCCGAGAGGCATGTCTGCTCACCCGCCGGAACAGGTGGGGCCTGGGAGCTGAGGCTCGGGCTTCGGTCAGATCCCAGGGAGAGGTCTGAGGTTGGGTGCGTGAACACGCCTGAAGGGGGTTAGTGCTCCACGGGAGCCAGGAGGGAGTCCAGGAAAAAGTCTGGAGCTGCCAAAGAGAAGAGACTTTTTCTTGCCTCTTTGTTTCCTGGTGCACGAGGAGAGGGGATTAAGAGCACTGCCTAAAGGAGCTCCAGAGATGGGCGCGAGCTGCAGCTATCAGCACGGACCCAAGAGACGGGCATGAGATGCTAAGGCTGCTGCTGTAGCCACCAACTTCACGGTCCCCTGATCCAGGGACAACTTCCCCGGGAGAACACACGGTGTGCCTCAGGCTGGTGCAACGTCATGCTGGCCTCTGCCGCCGCAGGCTCAAACCGCCTCCGTACCCCTCCCTCCCCCCAGTCTGAGTGAGCCAGAGCCCCTGAATCAGCTGCTTCTTTAACCCCATCCTGTCTGAGCGAAGAAGCGACGCCCTCAGGCGACCTACATGCGGAGGTTGGTCCAAATCCAAACATGAACCCCGGGAGCTGTGCAAACAAGATAAAGGGAAATTTCTCCCAGCAGCCTCAGGAGCAGCAGATTAAATCTCCACAATCAACTTAATGCATCTGTGGAATACCTGAATAGACAACGAATCATCCCAAAATGAGGAGGTGGACTTTGGGAGTGATGATATATATATATATTTTTTTCCCTTTTTCTCTTTTTGTGAGTGTATATGTGTATGCTTCTGTGTGTAATTTTATCTGTATAGCTTTGCTTTTACCATTTGCCCTAGGGTTCTGTCTGTCTGTTTGTTTTTTACTTAAAAAAACCTTTTTCTTAATAATTACTTTTTATTTTAATAACTTTTATTTTATTTTACTTTATTTTATTTTATCTTCATCTTCTTTCTTTCTTTCTTTTCTCCCTTTTATTCTGAGCCATGTGGAGGACAGGCTCTTGGTGCTCCAGCCAGGCATCAGGACTGTGCCGCTGAGGTGGGAGAGCCAAGTTCAGGACACTGGTCCACAAGAGACCTCCCAGCTCCATGTAATTTCAAATGGCAAAAATCTCCCAGATATCTCCATCTCAATCTTCCAAGAAGAAGATACAACAATTTATGCTCCCAACATAGGAGCACCTCAATACATAAGGCAAATACTAACAGCCATAAAAGGGGAAATCGACAGTAACACAATCACAGTAGGGGACTTTACCACCCTACTTTCACCAATGGACAGATCATCCAAAATTAAAATAAATAAGGAAACACAAGCTTTAAATGATACATTAAACAAAATGGACTTAATTGATATTTATAGGACATTCCAACCAAAAACAACAGAATACACATTGTTCTCAAGTGCCCATGGAACATTCTTCAGGATAGATAATATCTTGGGTCACAAATCAAGCCTTGGTAAATTTACGCAAATTGAAATCGTATCAAGTATCTTTTCCGACCACAACACTATCAATTACAGGAAAAAAAATGTAAGAAATACAAACACATGTAGGCTAAACAACACAATACATAATATCCAAGAGATCACTGAAGAAATCAAAGAGGAAATCAAAAAATACCTAGACACAAATGACAATGAAAATATAACAACCCAAAACCAATGGGATGCAGCAAAAGCACTTCTAAGAAGGAAGTTTATAGCAATACAATCCTACCTTAAGAAATAAGAAATATCTCAAATAAACATCTTAACCTTACACCTAAAGCAATTAGATAAAGAACAAAAAACCCCAAAGTTAACAGAAGGAAAGAAATCATAATGATCAGTTCAGAAATAATTGAAAAAGAAATGAAGGAAATGAGAGCAAAGATCAATAAAACTAAAATCTGTTTCTCTTAGAAGATAAACAAAATTGATAAACCATTAGCCAGTCTTATCAAGAAAAAACGAGAGAACACTCAATAGAATTAGAAATGAAAAAGGAGAAGGAACTGCTGACACTGCAGAAATACAAAGGATCATGAGAAATTACTACAAGCAACTATATGGCAATAAAATGGACAACCTGGGAGAAATGGACACATTCTTAGAAATGCACAACCTTCCGAGACGGAACCAAGAAAAATAGAAATTATGAACAGACCAATCACAAGCACTGAACTTGAAACTGTGATTAAAAATCTTCCAACAGGGCTTCCCCGGCGGCGCAGTGGTTGAGAGTCCGCCTGCCGATGCGGGGGACACGGGTTCGCGCCCCGGTCCGGGAAGATCCCACGTGACGCGGAGCAGCTGGGCCCGTGAGCCATGGCCGCTGAGCCTGCGCGTCCGGAGCCTGGGCTCCGCAACGGGAGAGGCCACAGCGGTGAGAGGCCCGCGTACCGCAAAAAAAAAAAAAAAAAAAAAAAAAAAAAAATCTTCCAACAAACAAAAGCCCAGGACCAGATGGCTTCACAGACGAATTCTATAAAACATTTAGAGAAGAGCTAACACCTATCGTTCTCAAACTCTTCCAAAATACAGCAGAGGGAGGAACACTCCCAGACTCATTCTACAAGACCACGATCACTCTGATACCAAAACCAGACAAAGATGTCACAAAGAAAGAAAACTACAGGCCAATATCACTGATGAACATAGATGCAAAAATCCTGAACAAAATACTAGCAAACAGAATCCAACAGCACATTAAAAGGATCATACACTATGATCAAGTGGGGTGTATCCCAGGAATGCAAGGATTCTCCAATGTACGCAAATCAATCAACGTGATACACCATATTAACAAACTGAACAAACATATGATCATCTCAATAGATGCAGAGAAAGCTTTCGACAAAATTCAACACCAATTTATGATAAAAACCCTCCAGAAAGTAGGTATAGAGGAAACTTTCTTTAACATAATAAAGGCCATATATGACAAACCCACAGCCAACATCATCCTCAATGGTGAAAAACTGAAACCATTTCTGCTAAGATCAGGAAAAAGACAAGGCTGCCCACTCTCACCACTATTATTCAACATAGTTTTGGAAGTTTTAGCCACAGCAATCAGAGAAGAAAAAGAAACAAAAGGAATCGAAATTGGAAAAGAAGAAGTAAAGCTGTCACTGTTTGCAGATGACATGACACTATACATAGAGGATCCTAAAGATGTTACCAGAAAACTACTAGAGCTAATCAATGAATTTGGTAAAGTAGCAGGATACAAAATTAATGCACAGAAATCTCTTGCATTCCTGTACATTAATGATGAAAAATCTGAAAGTGAAATTAAGAAAACACTCCCATTTACCACTGCAACAAAAAGAATAAAATATCTAAGAATAAACCTACCTAAGGAGACAAAAGACCTGTATGCAGAAAATTATAAGACACTGATGAAAGAAATTATAGATGATACAAATAGATCGAGATATATAACATGTTGTTGGATTGGAAGAATAAACATTGTGAAAATTACTCTACTACCCAAAGCAATGTACAGATTCAATGCAATCACTATCAAACTACCACTGGCATTTCTTACAGAACTAGAACAAAAAATGTCACAATTTGTATGGAAACACAAAAGACCCCAAATAGCCAAAGCAATCTTGAGAAGGAAAAATGGAGCTGGAGGAATCAGGCTCCCTGACTTCAGACTATACTACAAAGCTACAGTAATCAAGACAGTATGGTACTGGCACAGAAACATAAATATAGATCAATAGAACAGGATAGAAAGCCCAGAGATAAACCCATGCACATATGGTCACCTTATCTTTGATAAGAGAGGCAAGAATATACAACGGAGAAAAGACAGCCTCTTCAGTAAGTGGTGCTGGGTAAACTGGACAGCTGCATGTAAAAGAATGAAATTAGAACACTCCCTAACTCCATACATAAAAATAGACACAAAACAAATTAAAGACCTAAATGTAAGGCCAGACAGCATCAAACTGTTAGAGGAAAACATAGGCAGAACACTACGACATAAATCACAGCAAAATCCTTTTTGACCCATGTTCTAGAGAAATGGAAATAAAAACAAAAATGAACAAATGGGACCTAATGAAACTTAAAAGCTTTTGCACAGCAAAGGAAACCATAAACAAGATGAAAAGACAACCCTCAGAATGGGAGAAAGTATTTGCAAATGAAGGAACTGACAAAGGATTAATCTCCAAAACATACAAGCAACTCATTCAGCTGAATATCAAAAAACAAACAACCCAATCCAGAAATGGGCAGAAGACCTAAATAGACATTTCTCCAAAGAAGATATACAGATTGCCAACAAACACATGAAAGAATGCTCAACATCATTAATCATTAGAGAAATGCAAATCAAAACTACAATGAGATATCTCACACCAGTCAGAATGGCCATCATCAAAAAATCTACAAGCAGGGCTTCCCTGGTGGCGCAGTGGTTGAGAGTCTGCCTGCTGATGCAGGGGACACGGGTTCGTGCCCTGATCAGGGAAGATCCCACATGTCGCGGAGCGGCTGGGCGTGTGAGCCGTGGCCGCTGAGCCTGTGCGTCTGGAGCCTATGCTCTGCAACGGGAGAGGCCACAACAGTGAGAGGCACCTGTACCGCAAAAAAAAAAAAAAAAAAAAAAAGAAATCTACAAACAAATGCTGGAGAGGGTGTGGAGAAAAGGGAACCCTCTTGCACTGTTGGTGGGAATGTAAATTGAAACAACCACTATGGAGAATAGTATGGAGGTTCCTTAAAAAACTACAAATAGAGCTACCATACGACCCAGCAATCCCACTACTGGGCATATACCTTAAGAAAACTATAATTCAAAAAGAGTCATGTACCAAAATGTTCACTGCAGCTCTATTTACAATAGCCAGGACATGGAAGCCACCTAAGTGTCCATCAACAGATGAATGGATAAAGAAGATGTGGCACATATATACAATGGAATATTATTCAGCCATAAAAAGGAACGAAACTGAGTTATTTGGAGTGAGCTGGTTGAACCTAGAGACTGTCATACAGAGTGAAATAAGGTGAAATAAATAATAAATAAGTGAAATAAAAGAAAAACAAATACCATATGCTAACATATATATATGAAATCTAAAAAAGAAAAAAAAAATGGTCAGAAGAACCTAGGGGCAAGATGGGAATAAAGATGCAGACATAGTAGAGAATGGACTTGAGGATACAGGGAAGGGGAAGGGTAATCCTGGACGAAGTGAGAGAGTGGCATGGACATATATACACTACCAAACGTAAAATAGATAGCTAGTGGGAAGCAGCCGCATAGCACAGGGAGATCAGCTTGGTGCTTTGTGACTACCTAGAGGGGTGGGATAGGGAGGGTGGGAGTGAGGGAGATGCAAGAGGGATGAGATATGAGGACATACGTATATGTATAACTGATTCACTTTGTTATAAAGCAGAAACTAACACCATTGTAAAGCAATTATACTCCAATAAAGATGTTAAATATATATATATATTTATATATAAAACTGTTTCCTCATATTTTTCATGTAAAAGAGAATTTGATGTTTGTGGCAAAAATAACATACTTTGGTATTTATTACATATGAAGAAATAAAGAATACTGTAATGCCACGGATAGAAGGTGAATTGAAAGTATACTGTTGAAAGCTTCTTACATTATACACAAAGTGATATAATATTTGAAGGTAGAGTGTGATGTGTTTAAGATATGTCTTATAACCCCCAAAGCAAGCACTAAGAAAAAGAAAAAAAACAAAAGAAGTATAAAAGGCAATATGGGACATGGAATACTAAACAGTACTCAACTAATCCAAATGGCAGGAAAAGAAAAATTAAAGAATCAAATAAAATATGGGAAAAAATAGCAAGGTGGTAGACTTACACCCAACCATATTGATGATTCTATTCAGTGTGATTGTTTTCATGCTGGATAAAAAAGCAAGATCTAACTAAATGCAAGATACAAAATTTTAATGTAAAGACACAGGTTAAGAGGAAAAAGATATACCATGCAAACAATCATGTGTAAGCTGGAGTGACTATATTAATGTTAGACGAAGTAGACTTTAAAACAAAGTATGTTATCAGAGGTAAAGAGGTGCATTTAATAATAATAAGAGGACAATACATTAAGAAGACATAACAATGTTAAATGTGTATGCATCTAATACCAGAACTTCAAAACCCATGAAGCAAAAACTGAAAGAGCTAAAAAGAAAAGTAGACAAATCTACAGTCACATTAAGAGAGTTCAACAATCCTCTGTCAACAATTGGCTGAGAGAATCAACAGACAGAATTAATAAGGATATAGATGGCATGAACAACCTCATAAACCTAATTAACATCTATAGAATACCACATCTAACAATTAAAGAATATACATTATTTTTAAGTCCCCATAGAATATTCACTGATATTGACCATATGCTTGGCCATAAAAGAAGTCTTCAGAATGTGTTCTCTGATGACAACATAATTAAGTTAGAAATCAACATGAAAAAATAATTAGAAATCCTATATATTTAGATATTAAACAACATACTTCTAAATAAACCATGAATCAAAGAAGAAATCACAAGAGAACTTAGAAGAATATATGTTGAATTGAACAATAAGGAGAATATGACATGTCAGAATATGTGGGATGAATCAAATGCAGTGCTTAGAAAATTACAGCTTTAATTATTTATATTGCTCATGGAGGGATGTCTGAAATCAATGATCTAAGCTTGCATTTTAAATAACTAGAAAAAGAAGAATGAACTAAACCAAAGGGAGAAAAAGAAAGAAAATAATGTAGAAATCAATGAAATATAATTACAGAAAACAATAAACAAATGAAAACAAAGTTGTTCTTTTTGAAAAGATCAATAAAATGAATAAATGGCTAATCAAGAAAAAAAGAAGACACAAACTGTAAATATCAGGAATGGAAGAGAGGACGTGACTACAGATCTTACAGACACTAAAGGGATAATAAGGGAATATGATGAGCAACTTATTTCAATAAATGTACAACTTAAATGCATGGATAAATTCATTGAAATGATAAATTACAAAAACTGACACAAGAAAAATTGGAAAATCCAGATAGCCCAATATCTTAAAAACAAAGAAACAAACAACTGAACTCATAGTTTAAAACCTTCTCAAAAGATTTGTACTCAAAACTGTAAGACACTGATGAAAAAATTTTAAGATGACACAAATAGATATAACATGCTGATGGATTGGAAAAATTAATGTTATTAAAATAACCATTCTACCTATGGTAATCTACAGATTCAGTGCAATCCCTATCAGAATACCAATGGCATTTTTCACAGAACTAGAACAAAGAATTCTAAAATTTGTATGGAAACACAAAAGACCCCAAATAGCCAGAACAGTCTTGAGAAAGAACAAAGCTGGAGGTATCACACTCCCTGATTTTCAAACTATACTACAGATCTACAGTAATCAAAACAGTATGGTACTGGCACAAAAATAGACACATAGATATTAAATGGAACAGAACAGAGAGCTGAGACATGAACCCACACTTACATGGTCAATTAATCTACAACAAAGGAGATGAGTATACAATGGAGAAAAGACAGCCTCTACAATAAATGGTGTTGGGAAAATTGGACAGCTACATGCAAAAGAATCAAACTGGACTACTTTCTCAAACCATATACAAAAATAAAATAAAAATGGATTGAAGACTTAAATGTAAATCCTGAAGCCATAAAATTCCTGGAAGAAAACATAGGCAGTACTCTCTTTGATACTGGTCTTAGAAATATTTTTTTGGATATGTCTCCTCAGGCAAGAGCAACAAAAGCAAAAATAAACAAATGGGGCTTTTGCAAACGAAAAGGCTTTTGCACAGCAAAGGAAACCATCAACAAAACAAAAAGGCCACCTACTGAATGGGAGAATATATTTGCAAACGATATGTCTGATAAGGAGTTAATATCCAAAATATACAAAGAATTCATACAACTCAATATCAAAAAAAATACCAAACAACCTGAATGAGAAATGGACAGAGCACTTGAATAGACATTTTTCCAAAGAAGACATACTGTTTGCCAACAGACAAATGAAAAGATGGCCAACATCAGTAATTATCAGGGAAATGCAAATCAAAACCAAAATGAGATATCACCTCATGCATGTCAGAATGGCTATTATCAAAAAGACAACAAATAAGTGTTGGCAAGAATGTGAAGAAAACGGAACCCTCAAGCAGTGTTGGTGGGAATGTAAATTGGTGTAGCCATTATTAGTCCTTCAAAAAATTAAAAATAGAAGTACCATATGAATATTTTTCCAAAGAAAGCAAAAACATTAACTCAAAAAGATATATGCACTCCTATGTTCATTGCAGCCTTATTTACAATAGTCAAGATATGGAAGCAGTCGAAGTGCCCATTGATAGACGAATGAATAAAGAAGATGTGGTGTGTGTATGTTTGTTGTGTGTATATACAATGGAATATTACTCAGCCATAAAAAAGAATGAAATATTTCCACTTGCGACAACATGGATGGACCTAGAGGGTATTATGCTAAGTGAAATAAGTCAGACAGAGAACAACGAATACCATATGATTTCATTTATATGTGGAATCTAAAAAAACAAAACAGATGAACAAAAACAAAACAAATAAACAAACATAAAACAGAAACAGATATAGAGAACAAACAAGTGGTTGCCAGAAGGGAGGGAAGTAGGGGGTTGAATGAAATAGGTGAGGGAAATTAAGAGGTACAAACTTGCAGTTACAAAATAAATGAGTCACTGGGTGAAATGTACATTGTAGTGAATATAGTCAATAAAAATCTAATATTTTTGTATGGTGCTGAAGGTGGTCAAAAAGTACAAACTTCCAGTTACAAGGTAAATAAGTAATAGGTATGTGATGTACAACATGATTAATATAATTAACACTCCTGTTATATGAAAGTTGTTAAGAGAATTAATCCTAAGAGTTCTCAGTACAAGGAAAAATATTTTTTTCGTTTTCTTTTATTTTGTATCTATATGAGATGATGGATGTTCACTAAACTTATTGTGGTATTCATTTCATGATGGAGTCAAACCATTAGGCTGTACACTTTAAACTTTACAGAGCTGTATGTCAGTTATATCTCTAAAAAGCTGGAGGAAAAAAGAAAAACCTTCTCAGATGGTGAATTCACTGGTGAATTCTATCAAACATTTAATGAAGAAACAATATCAATCTTACACAAACTCTTGAAGAACACAGAGGTGGAGGGAATCATTCCCAGTTTTTTTATTTTTTGAAGCCAGCATTATCCTTACACCAAACTGGACAAAAACATGAATTAGGGAAACAAAAGAACAGAAAAAGAAAAAAAATCACTAGAGACCAATATCCCTCACGAATATAGATGCAAAATCTTGACCAAGACATCACCAAATAAAATCCAGCAATATATATATAATGGAAAATACACATAAGCAAGTGGGCTTATGCAAAATATAAGGGTGGTTTAACATTTTAAAATCAATCAAGGAAATTCCCCATATTAATAGATACAGGAGAAAAACAATGTGATTATCTCAATGGATGCAGCAGTAGTATTTGATAAAATTCAATATCTATTATTGGTTTAAAAATCTCAGCAAACTAGGAATAGAAAGGAATTTCCTCAACATGGTAAAAGGCATTTATGTGCTAACATTATATTTAGTGGTAAAAGACTGAACTCTTCTTTTTTAAGACTGGAAATTAGGTGAAAATGTGTCTGCTGTCACCATTTCTATTTGACATCTTACTAGAGGTCCTATCCAGTGCAGTAAGGCAAAAAAAAAAAAAAAAAAAAAAACAAAAAACAAAAAAACAAAAGCAGGTGGTGGTGATGGGCACAGAAACTGGAAAGGAATAAATAAAACTGTCTACATTCACAGACAATATAATCTTCAAAAACTACCAGAATTCATGAATTTAGCAGTTACAGATTCAAGAATATAAATATAAAGTATCAATAATATTTCTATACGTTATCAACAAACACTTGGAAAATGAAATTAAAACATCTACAAACAATAAGTGCTAGAGAGGGTGTGGAGAAAAGGGAACCCTCTTGCACTGTTGGTGGGAATGTAAATTGATACAGCCACTATGGAGAACAGTATGGAGGTTCCTTAAAAAACTAAAAATAGGACTGCCATGTGACCCAGCAGTTCCGCTACTGGGCACATACCCTGAGAAAACCATAATTCAAAAAGACACATGCATCCCAGTGTTCATTGCAGCACTATTTACAATAGCCAGGTGATGGAAGCAACCTAAATGCCCATCAACAGATGAATGGATAAAGAAGATGTGGTACATATATACAATGGAATATTACTCAGCCATAGAAAGGAATGAAATTGGGTCATTTGTAGAGACTTGGTTGGACCTAGAGTCTGTCATACAGAGTGAAGTAAGTCAGAAAGAGAAAAACAAACATTGTGTATTAATGCATGTATGTGGAATCCAGAAAAATAGTATAGATGAACCTATTGCAGGGCAGGAATAGAGACACAGACATAGAGAATGGACGTGTGGACATGGGAGCAGGAGGAAGGGGGTGGGATTAATTGGGAGATTTGGACTGACATATATATACTACCATGTTTAAAATAGATAGCCTAGGGAGCTCAGCTCGGTGCTCTGTGGTGACTTAGATGGGTGGGATGGGGGTGGGTGGGAGGGAGGTCCAAGGAGGGAGGGGATATAAGTATACATATAGCTCACTCACTTCCTTGTACAGCAGAAACTAATACAACATTGTAAAGCAACTATACCCCAATTAATAAAAGAAAAAAGAAAAAAAAAAGAAAATACTCTTCGCTGCTCTCAGAACAGGAGGGAAACAGATAACTAAGTAAAATGCAATGTGACAGGTGTTGGCAGTGGTGGGCCCAGAGTGCCAGGAGCAAACAGGAGAGGCCTCCCAACTCGGCCACACTCAGAGGTGTGTCTGGGGTCCATGGAAGGGGAGGGGGTGAACTCCGGTTGAACTGAGTTATTGTTTTCATTCGTGCAACCTGTTGAATAGCGTCTGTGCACAAGGAGCAAAATCAGTGCTGACCTCGAGGACTTAGTGCAGTAAAGGCTGTACAGGGGCAAAAACACAGACAAGGAGAATGTGCATTTTGTGTGAATTAGGGATAGCTTCCAAAGCCAAAGAATGTCATTTACATAATTACTCTTAAATCCTGTGTATGAGTTTTTGTTGGTTTTTGCTAAAATACTCATGTGTCAGCTCTCATTTAGGAAATGATTCCAGAATTAATCTTTGTTTCCTTTGTTAATTTTTCCTGGCTCTGCTACTTGCTTGCTGTGTGACCTCAGGCTCTGAACCTCGGTTCTTAGCGTATGTAAAAAAGAGTGAAAAACACCACCTCAGCCGGTTGTGGCGCTTGCTGAGTAGGCTGGGAGAAAATATAGCAAGCTTTTAGTATGATGCTTGCCACACAGTAGGGCTCAAATGATACTACTTTGCTTCTTTCCCTTTCACATATTTTAAGACATAGTCATTAAACTTTATCAGGAACAGAGTACTTAAACCTTACAGGACAAGCGATTGCGGTGACATATCCTTATTCAGTGTTAAGATTACATTTCTGTGAAACCATGTATTCAGCTGAATCTCCCTTACATAAATACAATTTCTTACATTAGCAGCAAATTAAACTTCAACAATTATACTTGCTACTGTGGTTACCTCTGAGTCCCTCTAAAACTCCTCTGTATTTTATTGCTGTGTAAATATTTAGAAGACTTTAAAAGGCTAATTTCAGATTTGGGCCTTCTCGGTTCAACAGTTTGTATTTCAAGAGCTTTCATCCAGTTTGTGTTCTCTTATGTGAAACCTAGCGCAGTTCTCACATTGATATTATTTACATTTTTTTGTAATGTGCCACAGGTTTATAAACCTTTCCATTTAAATTTTTGATGTGATTAGCTGCTTTTAATTACATCTGAAAACCCCTTGCCAAATAATGATTAAAACACACAGAAATGGTATGGTTGAGACATAAGCAAAGCAAAACAGATCTATGTGAAAACTGCTTCAAGCAGCGTAGCAACAGCAAATCCATTTAATTTGTGCATATGTGGAGGATTTCATTCAAATTGAAATAGAACAAAAGATAAATAAGGTGAGGAAGGTAGATAAGAGAACTTTGAAGTGTAAACATTGAAATACTGTTTTGTTTTTTAAAACCAGAGCATAATTGATTCTTCTGGGAAATTTTTGGAGTAAAAAACAAAATTCATACATAATTATGGTTCACAGCAAATTGCATTTACTGCCTATTGAGCAAACTCAATTGGATTACTAAACCACAGTATTTCCCACCCCTGTGTCAGTTAGAGAGCAACTCTCTCCTCGCTAGTTCTCTAAGGCCCCCAAAGCTTAAGCACACTTAGGGTCTTCTGTGTATTGGGTTTTTCAGGCAGCCACTCCCCTCCTCTTTTTCAGTGGATCGCCACAGCTTTCAGTATTGAATTGAAGTTCACATTTTTGGTAGATCCCAGTTCCTTCACAGCATTCCCTGGTTTCCTTCTGGCATCCCCTACCCACCACACTCACCCTTTCCTCTGTCCACACAGGACTCGCTTCCCAGGTGTTGGGTTCCATGTCTTCTGTACTCACTCACCTATTCATCCTTACGGTCATTCAGTCAGTCATCCCACAAATATTAATGGTCACCATGCTTAACGGTGAGGGTCCAATAAGAAGCCAGACGGAAACACTGTCCTTGTCTTCATGGGGTTACAGTCAAGTGAAGGAAATAGACTAACTGAAGAATCCTACAGGCAACTATTAAACGACTGCTCTGATGGATGATGCAGAGGTGAACGATATGGGTGATGCAACCCCTGTGAGATGCCGGGACTTGATCTGGTCAGAAAGTCAGGAATGTTTCTCTGAGGAAGTAACTGTGGCCCTGACACAGAAAGAAAAGCAGAAGTTACCTGGGTGAAGGCAGAGCACTGGAGGAGGAGCAAGGTATAGTAGGAGCTGTGGGTTAGAAGAAGGAGAAGTTGGATGTGGCTGGAGCACAGAGAAGGAGGAAACACAGTGAGGCTGCACTCATCAGAGGGAGACAGACACTCCTCTCACTTCACCTTCATCTCTTGGGCTCAGCTCAAGCGTCCCCTTCTCTGGGAAGCCTTTGGCGGCCCTGCCCTCTCCAAAGAGTGAAGTGCCTTCCCTCTGGAGCTGTAGCATGCTGATCTTTGCATTCTTAGCTCCTTTCACAGGCTCCGACACAAAGTAGGCATCTGCTGTGGAGGAGTGGGTATAGGTGGAAAGGCAGGGCTGAGCGTAATTGGGAGGCTTTGCTCGCTGAGTGTGGAGAGAGGCAACTTGGCCGTATGAGTCCAATTTTCAGAGGCTTTCCCAGCGGGTGGCCCCAATTCTTCCAACATCAGTTCAGGGGCCCCTTCCCTCAAAAAGACCCCTCCCTTTTAATTCAAACCAAATCCCAGCTTGATGTAATTTCAGATGGTAAGGAAACACTGGATATGATGTGGAAGCATGTGGTTTGTACAGAAGAGCTCAACCGTGACTTACTCCATACTCCGGGTGCCACCCCAATTCTCATCAGCTTTCCCAGCTTGGTGTTCCAAAGATGGGGCTTATTAAAGGAATCCTGGAGGGAGAGGTTGTTCCCTCTTGGGAGTGTTCCAGTGAGCAACAGGGAAACCTGGATGGGGAATCACAGCCGTTAATTGTGGCATAGATGGAACAAATTCCCTCTCATCACAGAAAGGTATTATATTTCACGTTGAGGGAAAGGAGAGATTTGCCTACAAATTAGGCTGGAAACTGTAGAGAAGAAATTGTTTGCTGGCCAGATTGGTATGCCCGGACTGTAATGAAATATGACAGAAGGAGAAGGGGGTAGGTGCTCAAATAAAAAAGTGGGTTGTTTTTTTTTTAGTATTTCCTTTACTGTCCTTTCGAAGAATTGAGTCCATCTTATTGCTGGTGTTCCTTGGCACTCACCAAATGGTCCTCATCTGGATGATTTTTAACCCCTTTGCTCAGCAGCTGCTCCAAGAAGCAGAAACAACCCTGAGAAATGTTCACTATTCACAGTTCTGCTGAGTCCATGGAGAAGAGAATGAAAGCTACTTTCCATTTTTGGACATTATTTTCTCTTTGTAAATGAGTGACGAAGTTCGACAGATAGCAAACCCAAAGCCTCTGGTGCTTCACCCACCGACTCAGAGCTTCCTCCCAGCAAGCTTTCCCTCCCTTGCACCCTGCATCCTCTCCATCCTGCATACGAACCCTTCCTCCCCAGAGAGATAGCTCCCCACCTTTGGGTGCCCCCATGGCTTGTTCATTTGTTCTGGCTTGACGTGCCTCTCTGCCCTATCCTCCTTCTGGATCTGCCTGTGCCTGTGTTTTCCTGTCTCAGAATGACCCGCTTGGGCTTAGGCGTTGGGCTTCAGAACTACCACTGCCCATCCCTGATGCCAGGCCATAGCACTGTCTCCCCTATCCCTCCTGGACCAGGACAATAAAAAAAAAAATTATTATTTAGGGTCCTTTGTGCATTGGCTTTAACATATATACTCTTCTACACTCCAGTGTTCTTGATTGGAAAAAAAAAAAAAAACACCCCACAGTGGAAAGACAGATGTCAGTAAAAGCATTGAACTGATTTGTGGTTTCTTTTGGGGTGAATTTGAATGAGGGAGATGCCTGGAGGCTGTTGAGGCAATGTTTTCATTTTAGCATTAAGGAAGAATTTCTTTGGTTTGCTATAAGGGATCATTGAAACCTTTCAATTGGAGAATGTCAGTGGACAGCCTAACCCCTTCTAAAGCACTTATGTGACCCAATTAGATGGCTCAAAGTTGGATTAAGCAAACCAAACAAGGCCTGTGAATTAAGATATTTTGCATAGGGGAAGCCACTTGCCCTAATACTTAATCCCTGAAAAACCACTTGCATGCTGCTTACGGAAGCTTTCGTCCTTAAACGAAATTCCTTTCTCTTCACCTGTTACTGCTGACTTGATTGAACTGTTTTTTTTCCCATAATGCAAAGTGCAAATGTAGTCACTGATTTTACTAGAAAACAGCTTTATGTAGTTTTATCTTGTTTTTAAAAAGACTTAAAGAAAAGACTTGGGAAAAAAACTTTTAAAAAATCACTCAATTGCCTTTTTTTTTTCTGGGAAAAGTGACAGATATATTTTGGGGGGATGCATTTTGGAAATGTTTCTCAGGAAAAATTATATTACTCAGCTGACAGATTTTGAAAGCTGGGAACTCATGAACAATCTGAACAATTGTTTTGCCTTGTGAAGTTGGTGAAATTAACTTTTTTATAATCAGGTTTGAAAAATATTGTGATAAGGATAAGAGAGGAGCTCTTTACCAGGTAAATACCAAAATAGAGGTATCGTGTTACTTTTATGGGTTTTCCCAAGATCTTTGGATCAGCTTCCTCATGAAGTAATAAAGGAAGACTTGTATGTACTTTACAAGTTTAACTGCAGTGTTGTTCTGAGGAAAAATGATTTCTTTTCCTCTAGTAAAAACTGTGTTCATATAATTATCTTGGGAAATGTGGTTTTGAGGTCAATAAAAGGGAGACTTCTTGCTGGTAGACTTCCTTTTCTCCATGTGAGTGGGAGTTTGTCACTTGGGCATCAGAGCTGTTTTCCTACCCACCCTCTCCACCTTCTGCCAACCTCATCTCTCAGAGTCCTTCCTGAACTTGGGAAAACAGCTGCTTTCCCTGGTGCCACGGCCCTTCTCTTCATGGTTCAGAGTTGAGTCCAAAGGACTGTTTTGGGAATCGACAGCAGACAGGCACTGCACAGCCTTCTCCTGGTCCCAGGTGTTGGCCACCCCACCTCAGAAGTTGCACAAACGCCTCCTTCACCAAGCCCCATGCCCCATGGAGGCTTATGGACTAAAGCCTGCAGGCTCCCTGCTTTCCCAGTCCCTGCCTTGTCCAGAAGTGCCTGAGCTTCAGTCGGGAGGTGGGTGCATGCAGGGCTCAGTTTTGACTAAAGTGCTCTGCTAAAAAGGAAGACAAGACCCAGCAGAGCCTATAGACTTTTGTCATGTAATGTGTGAGGTAGGGGAGGCACTGGGTGAGCTTAGAGTGGGAGGCCTTGCATGGACTCTGTCATGGGGCAGCCTGGCATCTGGGTTACAGTGAGCGGTCACGCTGTTTACCTCTCTGAGCTTCATTTTCTTTATCTATGAAGCAGAGATAATAATACCTGCTCACATGGCTGTTGTGAGGATTAAATTGAATCATACATATAAAATACTTTGCATGCTTCCTGACATATTAGGAATCACAAAAGAGCATTTCCAGACTTTCCCACTGACCCCTGTCAGATGCCCCCACTGTCGGCAGTAGCATATATTGGTGCCATTACCCAGGAGTGTGTTTCTGTCCAGCCCCAGGTTGTGTCAAGTAGAACAAATTCAGTGCATGTTTGTAGGAAACAGCTGAAAGAAACCCTACAAGGCACGATTTAAGAGACACTGATGATAATGCATAAGCTCATGGTATCTCACAGGATAGGTTGTAAATAAAAGCTGAGGCAGGGCTTCCCTGGTGGCGCAGTGGTTGGGAGTCCGCCTGCCGATGCAGGGGACACAGGTTCGTGCCCCAGTCCGGGAAGATCCCACATGCCGCGGAGCGGCTGGGCCCGTGAGCCATGGTCGCTGAGCCTGCGCGTCCGGAGCCTGTGCTCCGCAACGGGAGAGGCCACAACAGTGAGAGGCCCGTGTACCACAAAAAAAAAAAAAAAAAAAAAAAAAGCTGAGGCAGGTCCTGGTCAGAATTGGAAACCTGTCAGGTGAAAGGAGGATGATCTGGCTCCATGGTTTGTATAAATGATGACCAAGAAAATGTTCTACAGCTATAGGTTCAGTCCTGATTGTCGGGTTGGACATGGCACAGTGGACTCCTCCCTCCCTCACTGGTCATATCAGAAACAGAGGCACAGGCGTGTGCAATCTCTGCTCTTTTCTACTGACGGGTTTAGGGGGCAGAGCTGACTCTGGGGAAAAGTGTATAGTGAGTGACATTCTCCTTTGGTGTCCTTGGCCTTATTGTTGCTGCCTCCCCACTTTTAGTGACTATTCTAAGGCATCAGATAGCCAGCGTCCTTCTCTCTCCCTCCATTAAGTCCTGTGCTCAGAATTAGATGCTGCAATATATGTGAGGGATGTTGTACTGGCTTGTGGTGGCTGTGGCTTTGCAATTCCCTGCTTGCCTTTACTCCCACTCCATCCCCCTCTGGTCACAGACCCGGTGTCTGGACGCCAGGGGTGGGCAGAGGACCCATCTGGACTCTCAGAGCACCTTACCCCTCGGCCAGTATCTCCAGGTGATGGTTGATGTATGGGCCCCAAAGTCAAGCTAAGCCAATCAGAGCTCTTCCCCAAGATGCTTGACACTGGGGAAGGTCCTCCTGTCTTCCATTTGTGAAGTTAGGAACACTAGGGCCTTGTCCTGCTCTGTGGAGAAAGCCTGTATGCCAAAAGGGAGCCCAGGACCGAGCCAAACCAAAATGAGTGCTGGAGCAAGGCCTGCTGGCACCAGGCCCTGGTTCTGGTCCCCCAAGGCCCCAGAACTAGCCTGGTCCATGTAGCTTCAGCTCTTCCTGTCTGTGAGCTACCCCCAGTGCCTTTCCAATAACCTCCCTTGTGCTTTAATCAGATTGCATTGTGTTTCTTTCACTTCTCTCTGGAAAAATTCTGTGTGCTTTAACCAACTCCAAGGTGTTCCTCCCTGAGGTGAATTTCTTAAAATCACTATTAAGTATCCAAACACAGGAGAGTCTATAAGGTGTTTTTCTTTGAAGTATCCACTCTAACGAATGACACTGAGTAATTAAGTAGGAAATTAAATTCATTATAAGATTATTGGTCTGTATATACTTCTTTTCGTCTAAAATGCTCAAAGTAATGGGCAGCTATGATAAAGTCATTTTATTTTTGAAAGAGCAAAGACAATGCAATTTAGTTTTAGATCATTCCAGACTGAGTTCGAGTCAACATGCAAAAAACTGGAAATCTGCCAGGAATTAAATACTGATTACTGGGTCCCAACTTTAGGTTATGACCCAAGTTATGGTCACTGTGGGTATCCCAAAGGGCTGCAAGATTATTTTAAAGAAACCCAAAATATTATCTTTATTTTACTTCTGAGCTCTGTATTTATTGGGTTGGGGGAGGGGAAAACTTTTTAATAGGGAGGGGCTCTGGGGAAGAAAGTCAGCTACAGAGAATCTAGGCCAAGGGCAACAGCAATACCAGAGCCCTGGTCAGGGGCAGTGTTCACGTAGAGTGTATACCAGGGACAGGAGTTTGCATATAGCAGGGTAGAAAAATAGGTTTCATCTTATATGAAGATTCTTGACAGATAATGAAGACTACTTGGAGAATTGTATTCAGAAAGAGTCTGAGGTTGAATGGAGGTTCAGTGGGTCAGCCATGATTATTTATTAGTGATGTCTGCCTTGGGCACAGGAGTGGATTCTAGTGATACCACATGGATCAGGTATTTCACATCTCCAATTCAGATTCTCAGAAGTGGAGTGAGTAAAAAATTCCACCTCATCACAGCAGAGCCATACTTGATGAGTACCTACTAGTTATTCAGAATTGGGCAGCGAGATATTCCTATCAGCCTACATGCAGATCTGACCAGAACTTAAGGGGGCAGTCAGCAGAGCTCCTGGAGGTTGGTGCATTGCTGGCTGTTGTCAAATATTGAGTTCAGGTAACTCTCCCTGTAGAGGATAGAACATTTTGAAAAAACCTCCAGTGTAGGCTGGTGAGAAAAAAAAACTGTAGAATGAGGGAAAGGGACCAATATCTTCAAGACTAAAAAAAAAAAAATGATCTACTACAGATTCTGGAAGAAATTTTTAGAAAGATGACAAGGCTCCAGCAATACATTTAAAAACAAACAAAACAAAAACAAAACATGGACTCCAAAGTAAAACAACACTGGGGACTTCCCTGGCGGTCCAGTGGTTAAGACTTTGCCTTCCAATGCAGGGGGTGTGGGTTCAATCCATGGTGGGGGAGGTGGGATCCCACATGCCTCACAGCCAAAAATCCAAAACAAAAAAACAGAAGCAATATTGTAACAGATTCAATAAAGACTTTAAAAATGGTCCACATCAAAAAATCTTTGAAATAAGACAACACTGAAAGGAGAGATCAGGCTGAGATGAAAAGACAAATGGAATAAGATGAAATTTACATATTTATTATTTTTTTAAATTTTATTTATGTTTGGCTGCATTGGGTCTTCGTTGCTACAGGCGGGCTTTCTCTAGTTGCGGTGAGCAGGGGCTACTCTTCGTTGCGGTGTGCGGGTTTCTCATTGCGGTGGCTTCTCTTGTGGAGCACGGGCTCTAGGCACACGGGCTTCAGTAGTTGTGGCATGCGGGCTCAGTAGTTGTGGCTCACAGGCTCTAGAGTGCAGGCTCAGTAGATGTGGTGCATGGGCTTAGTTGCTCCATAGCATGTGGGATCTTCCTGGACCAGGGCTCGAACCCATGTCCCCTGCATTGGCAGGCGGATTCTTAACCACTGCGCCACCAGGGAAGTCCCTACATATTTATTTTCTATAGGTTTTTTGGTTCTTTTTCTTCCTTCTTTTAGCTGAATGTTTAGTTCTTTTGTTTTCAATATTCCTTATTTTCTAGTACAGGTAGTTAAGATGATAAAATTTTCTCTGAGTACCAATTTGGCTGCCTCTCCTAACTTTTGATATGCCACACTGAAAATAGTCTGAGATTTTAGGTATTCAAATTATTTAAAAGGAAGTAATAAAATATTTACTAAGTGAAGTTGTTTTTTTTGCTCTTTTGACACTTTCTAGTTTTATTACATTGTGATCAGAGGGTAAACACTCTATGATTGTTACTTTTTATAATTTATGGAGTTGTTCCCCTTCAGGACCATTGCATCATTTTTTGTAAATATTCTATACATTCTTAGTTATGATTGCCTTACATGATCTGTTGGTTAGGCTAAAGTTTTCCAATATGACATTGGATTTGTCAATATCTCCTTATTCTTCTAACAATTTTTACTTTATATATTACTATTTAGGTGCATAAAGTTTCATTAAAAGGTGTCTACTTTCTGTCAATGCGTTTTTCCTTTGTCATGTTTAATATTTTCATTTTGAGTTATATTTTTGGAATACTAATATTATCACATCTAGTTCTGTTTTGAAAACATTTATCTGGTATATTATATCCATCTCTTTATTTTTAATGCTTCTGAATAATTTTGTTTTGTTTTGATGTTTTAAATCTCTTTTAAACATCAACATAGAATTAAAAAATTTGTTTTGCCCAGTCTGTGTCTCTTTCAACAGGAGGAAATTTATAATTTTTCTGTTATGGAAAACTTCAAGCAAACACAAAAGAGGAGAACAATAAATGTCACTCTGCTTCTAAAACAATCAATTTTCACCAATTTGGATTATTCTGAAGCAAGTTTTTTTTTTTTTTAGATTTGGAAGAACTGACAATAGAGAGTTTTATTGCAGATGAGAATGACCCAGGAAAAAGAAAAAAATTTTGTTGCTAATATTAAAAGTGTTTTTAACATTAGGCCTCTATTTAGGCATAATTTCCTGATAACTGCCTGAAGTCTTATTAATACATTTTTGGGTTTCCTTATGAGTTATTCTAATTATTGCTTTTCCTCATATCCCATATTTTCCTCTTTTTTTGGTTTGTGTCTTGGATTTGTGTTTTATTTTTCTAGAAGATATCTTCTAATGATCCTAACAGAAAGAGTTTTTGATTGATAAATTCTCAGTAAATAGTATTTCAATAGAATTACAGGTCAAAATAATTTTTCCCTCTGAACTTTGTAGTTATTGCTTTTTTATCTTCCTGCATCTGGGGTTACTTCTTCCATTGTAGGTAAATGGTTATTCTTTTCTGTTTTGGAGCATCCAATAATTTATTTAGAAGCAAAGTTGTTTGGAATATATTAAAGCAACAGAGAGATGTTCTCAGGTAGCAAGAGCTCAGAAATTTATAGCAGCCAGCAATGCGATTTTAAATATTTTCTTGAAGATGTGCATCTGCCAATTTAGACATGAATTAAGGGGATTCATGACCTATGGATTTCTCCCCTCACTGAGCTTTAACCCCTTCCCTCCTCCAATTAGGCCTGTACCTGGACTTTTGTTGTCAGATCAATTTGATCCTGCAGGGAGCGCTTGGTCCCACTGTGTCTCAAGCAAACATTTTCCTTCTACCTTTGTTCTTCTCCCACTTGGGACGAATGTGTTTTTCAATTTCTGTCCTTCACCCGTGAAATTTCTTTTCTTTCTTAATGATCGCATAAAGCAAGAATAAAGCCATTCCGTTCTAGTGGTAACTAACATTGGCTAAATATTTTGCCGAAAGAGAGATGAAAAGAGACAAAACCCCATGCCTCTAGCTCCTACAGATCGTAGTTTTCCTCTTCCCACTTATGGCTTCATTATTCTTTCTTCCACTTCCTTCCAGCTTGAAGTAAGTTAATGCCCCTTCTGTCTTTTCTTGAAGAATTTGTCGTCTTTTCAATTGGCTGACACTAAAAACTATTTGAAAACAATGGAAAGGCTAAAGTTGTATTTTCAGTTTCTGGTATCGAGAATGTGAACAGTTAAACAAGAAAACACAATCTGGATTTGTTTTTAATGAGATAGATAGAGTTTCAACTTCCTTCCTAGGAGAATACCAGAAGGAGACAGAACTGAGAGCCACAAGATAAGGCCTCAAGCTGAGAATAACAATGATTTTGTTCTGTTGTCCACTCCATCCTCAGTGCTGCCCATTCCAGGATCTATTCTGCTATTTTCATAACACTCGAAATGATTTCACATCTGCAAGTAATTAGTTGCAAAATAATCTATCTTGGGACTGTGGGCTAGAGAAGGGTTGGGTAATAGGAGTTCCAACTGTGGTGTAACAATGTGTAGATCATGTATTCCTTCTGTTTTTGCCGACATATACAGTAAATATGTTACATGGGTATAGGCTGCTCCTGTGAAACTGTGGACATAGCCCTTTGTTTAAGAAACTCATCATCGATGAGAACAGCACCAACTTCACATTTATATCTTATCTCACATTTTACAAAGTTCTCTCCTAACATTATCTTAGTTCTTTTTCACAACCCTGAGAGATAGCCAAGGGTAAGAGTTCTGTCTGATACAGGAGGCATCTGGGCTGGTAAGCTACTAGACAGTAGGGGACATGATTTGGTTTGCTGGGTTTTTGCAAACATTTTGTTAACAGTTCGTTACTGTAGTAACATTTAGGGAGGAGTGCAGAAAATCATAACAGCATGGCCCAATGAACTATCAAAGAGAATACACTCATGTAACCTGTTCCCAGATCAAGAAACAAAACAATATCAACACTTCTATACTCTTCCAAGTCACCCACCCCCAAGGGTATCTGCCATTCTGACTCCTAAATAGGTTACAAGTTTATTTGAATTAGTTTTGTATGGCATGTGAACAAGGACCTTGCAATTTATGGATGTATTATGCACGTGTGCTTGCTACATTTAAGAATACATCTTTTCATGATGAAATGCCGTGCATGTGAGGAAATGATAGAGGAATGAGATGATCCAACCTGAAGAAGGTTCATATGAGTTGGGACTTAATAGCTCCAATGTATGAAGGATGAATGCCTGGAATATTATAAGAAGCTTTCTCCATTTCGATCAAGAACGGACAAAAACTCAGTTTATGTAGAGAGAGAAAAATACCTTTCTTTCATTCTTAGAATTTCATGGACAGAAAAGAATCGATTTCCTTCTATGGATATTTTACATTTTAGGCTGTAAGTGCTAAGTATGAGATGACTTTGTTTCAATCTTAACCAGTGGCAAGGAATGGACAAAGTCATTTTTCAAGAGGATTTCCTTTCCCTCCTGATGTTTGGCTGAGCATTTCTACCAATTCCTACGGGAAGATCAGCACTGTGTTCTTTTAAGGGAAATGATGTTTTACTGGAACGGGGAAGTGGTGCCTAATTTGCCTCCTTCTCTTGGAGGTAAGCGTGTCCCCAGAGATGAAGTCTTTGCTTGTGTATGTGCTGCATCTCCTTCAGATGGCAGAGCCAAAGACTGACAGTAATTGTTCCAGCTGATATCCTTCAGCAGATGAATTTTGGAAGCTTCCGCTCCCATGTCCTCACCACTATTCTCTCATTTTTCTCCACCATTATGAGAATCAGAAGCCAACGGGTAACACTGACTTGTTTGAAATGGTTTGGGGCTCATGTGCATGGAAGAATATAGACTAAGACTGCTCCCAGGTTTAGCGCTGCCTTGAAATGGAATCCTTCTAGACTTTGTTTAGCAAGGGCTGTGTTGATGTGGCCTCTGTTAGAAAAGACCTGCTTTCTCTTTGGAGTCTGTGTGAGTCCCTCTACTTCACCCCCAGACCCTCTGAGCTCAGAGCAGAGGAATGTTTACATGAATAGAGACTGCCAAGGTTTTAAATTGCAACCATTAAGAAATGAATTATCCTCTTAATCTTTTTTTGCTTCATTCTCCAAAGATTAAAATGCTTTTAATTTAATAAAGTTTTGAAAAATAGGTAAGTTTATAATTTTACAAAAATGTGTTCAGAGAAGTAGGAACATACAGGGAACCCTAGAGGATACTGAGAATGACCTATTTAGGTCTCAGTCATCTCATTTTGGAGATACAAGGACACTGCCCACTTTTGGCTCTCCAGTCTGTTTTAGAAGCATTTGGACTATTTTCTTTCCCCTATCAAATCAGTTAAGTCAGTGTAGGTCACAGTCTTAAAAAAAACAAAAACAAAAACTGACATTTCTTCCCTTTAAAAAATTGACACTCTTCTCTAGACAAGTACCTGCTTAGAAAGAAACACTACTTTTATTCACTTTTCCACCTTTATCCTACAGATACATGAAAATATAGATCACAAATAAAATCTGCATTTTGGATTACAAGGTCTGTTCCAAAATGGATGGACATAAGGATAAGAACATCTTTACTACTCTTATTTAGTTACAAATAAATATTGTAATTAATTTTGCACAAGTTTAGAACAGAGCATAGCAGGTCTGGATGCCAGTGTTAACCTAATTCTTCTTTGTTTGTAGATTCCAGGGTATGGCTTATTACTAATCTGAAAACACAACAGAGAGCTTGTGAAAAAGCAAATGTTCACATGTAATAATCATTTCAGCCAGATGTTCTAAATAATTTTTCACGAAGCCATTGTTTAACCATTGTGAAATAATGGTCACTTATCTCCAAAGGGAATATTTAAAATGCAAACTCCTCCTATTGTCACAAGGTGCCCTAGATTGAATATGTGTGTCGCCCTAAATTCATATGTGTGTCCCCACCCATTCATGAGGTTGGAGCCCTCATGAATGGGATTAATGCCCTTATAAAAGAGGCCCAAGAAAGCTCCCTTGCTCCGTCCACCATGTGAGCTTATAGCTAGACGATGTCATCTATAAATCAGAAATTGGGTTCTCACCAGACACTGAATCTGCTAGCACTTTGATCTTGGGCTTCTAGCCTCCAGAAGAAAAAAAAATGTTTATTGTTTATAAGCTACCCAATCTGTGGTATTCTGTTATAGCAGCCCTAATGGACTAAGACACAAGGTATACATATAAATGTAGTGAATTTCCATTTAAAAAGTATGTAGTTCCTGTAATAGCACAGGGAACTCTACTCAGTGCTCTGTGGTGACCTCAATGGGAAGGAAACCCAAAAAAGAGGGGATATACATATAGCTGATTCACTTTGCTGTACAGTAGAAACTAACACAACACTGTAAAGCAACTATACTCCAATAAAAATTTTTTTTAAAAAAGTATGCAAGTCAACCCATTTCTGAATGAGGGTACCTGGATATTATACCTTAGATTATTCATACTCCTGCATCCCTAAAGAGGAAAAGGAAGATTTAAACTTAAAAAAAATTATTTATAATGATGGAAGAAATGTTCACATATTGAGGTATGAGGAAGTCATTCTGGCTTATACATGATTTGGACTGAACTTTATGCTAACTAGAACAACTTGTCAAACATGCATTGTACATCTGTTTTAACAATTAATGAAAAGGATGCATTTAAAAATAAAAATGGAGTAACTGTGGTTCAGGCATCCAAAATAGAGCCGGTGACCATTGTGGATGTGGTTTCTGACATGCTCCTGCATCACTACACACTTGAATTTTCTGAACTGTATCAAACTCAAGGATACCATCAGCTGTTCTCCAAACAATATCTGCTAGCTGCTGTCAGCTGCAGCCTTATGGTCTCAAGGTCTCCCCTGGTAACTGTGCAACCATTTCAAACCCCAACATATCCTTACTTCTTGCCAGCTCCAATCCTAATTCTTGACAAACAACTAATGTAACTTTGTGGTTTCTGCCTATATAAGCCTCCCCCATTTTGTAGTCCAGTGGAATACAATTTAAGTGCTTTTTCTGTTTTTTTTACCAAATCCAAGCAACAATTTTATTTTAGTCTACAGCACAATTTTTTACGTACATTTTAGTGGTTTTGACAGTGGTACTTTTGAGCAGACTTTAAATGAATCCACAAAAGTTAATACATTTAAAATAAAATATACACAATAAAACAAGAGGCATCCAGATGTTCAGAATCATGCAGAAGGGGTGGTCTGGTTGGTGTTATCACTGGATACCTTGCCTATTTAAGAATTTATCAGCAAAAGGCCGGTCTTCTGTTCTTCATTCCCATATAGTTTACCAAAGTCAGAGAGCTCTAAACATACACAAAATAAATCCTCATTTAAAGCTACATCAGTACAAAATTTCAGTGAATTGAATTCAGTGTACTGTCAAACCAAGAATTCCAATGATCAAACACATCACTAGAAAACAGGCAATATCAGCACCTGATCTAAAGGTAAGGTTATCTCATTTATTAAAATGCCAACAGAATATTAACCAACAAAGCAACTAATATGTTAATCTTAATATAAGACACTGAAGGAAAACCAAAAACAATATATTAAATACCACTCCACTGAGCCAGGATATAACCCATGGATGACAGACACATGAGTTTATCTGTCAAACAGTGCTTTAAACACTTTTCTATGAAAAAGAGGAAAGTGTATCAGGAGATGCAAAGGAAAGGTAGAAATGTGAATTTATGCATCTAGTTCCCTAATTTAAAATGACTATCAAACTGACAATATAAAGCTAAGTGACAATGACTTAACCATTGGGAACCAAACAGGCATGACCACTATTCAGTTTAATTCCTAACGCTCTTCAGGAGTTTTCAGTGGATGGCCAACCCAACAATACTCTCTTAGTACAGACTAAATACTCACCCACTGTTGAAAAAGACCCTGAAGAAGACATGGCAAAGGCATAGAGAAAAAGTTGAATCTTTTGAAAAAGTTAATGATATCAAAATACTTTTCCATCACTGGGAAACCAAACTAGGTCAAGTATATGGCGCAAAGCAGCATGGAATTCAGAGTCAGAACCTCGCAGAAGAGTTTTGGAAAACGTGTAGTTTTTAAAAATTGGCAATTTCTCCATACTTAATAAAACTATCAGAAGAGGTATAATGTTTGTTCATTTCTGGAATGTTGACAGCTTGCTGCAAAAATTCACATGAATGAGGAACTGCAGAGATGCGCTTCAATGAAGTATTTTTTTTATTTACAAAAAACTGAAGTTTCTATTTAAAAAATAACCATGTTATGCCAAGATGAAACATGGTAAAAAGTAATTTAAGTTCTGTCCATGATTCTTTACATAGCTAATGGGAAAGTGATAGAAACCATTTTCTCTTAAAAAGGAAGTTTTGTTATTGCACTGACTTTTACAGCCTGACTTAGTAACTTAGAAATATCATGTAGTAAAATCTGTAAAATTAAAATCCAAAATTCTCGTTTGTAAACCAGTTGGCCAAGTCTATCCAGAGTACTTCATGATAGTGGAATGGAATGAATAATTAATTCACTACCTTATTTATTTGCTGTGAGGGGGAAAATTCCAGAACACAGCTTTTATACTTTCACAGTAATTATATTCAAAAGATATAAAGTCAGTATAGTTGTCTTCTTCTTTTTTTTTCCCTCTGTGCAATTTTCAGCTTTTACCTGACTCCTAAGTGCCATAACTGAAATAATACTGGTTTGGAGACCTAGTAAAGATTGGTCATAAATGTCACATAAAGTCTGTAGGACTTGGGTAAAGATATTTCCAAATGGCATAGTAATGCACTGCAGCTGCCATGGCCATGAACAGGTGCCAGATGGCATGGGCAAATGGAATGATGCCATCGTGCTTGAAGAACACAACTCCCAGGAAATAAATTAAGCCCCCACAGGCAAGTTCATGAAGTCCTTTGGTATTACTCATTGATGTCACCACCAAGGCTGGAGAAAAACCCATTGTGAGATAGAAAAAGAGCTTAACCACCTTATACTTTTCATGGTAGAGAAATACATAAATGGTTCCTCCAGCTGCTGTGAGCTAGATAAACCAATGCGTATGAGGTGCCATATGCATATGTGGTTTATGAACCTGTTCTGGCACTAGATGGCTTAAATAAATGATACCTGGCTGCCTCCTGACACCGCTGGAATCGATTCTGGAACTGCATTGATCCTCTGCTCCTCCTCGGGGGCCGGGGGCTCCATCTCGTCAGTGCCGGCGGCCGGGAGCGCGACCCTCATGGGCTTGGGCTGCTCCGGAGGCCACCGCATGCCAGGCGGACCACTCGGCTGGGCAGGGTTGGAGAGGACCAGGCCAAGGGTTGGGACAGGGCTGGAGCCAGACCAGGCCTCAAGTGCTTCTTGAATCTGTGTCTCCTGTGCTATTGCCCTCAGTTTGGTTCAAACAAAACTCTTTTCTATTGCTATTATAAATTGTTTATTGATTATTTCCACCAATGATAACCATTTGAATAATACAAGTTAGTTATTTAACTAAAATTTTGAAAAAATATAGAAAAGAAAATAACTAAAGTAATTAAATCTCCTTAGCCTAATGACAATTGCTATAAAGGAAAAAACAGTTTTATTAAAGTGTGACTCACAGAAAAATTAAATCATACATTTACAGCTCTAAGAGTTTCAAAAAGTGAACATCCTTGTGTGGCCACTGTCCAGATCAAGAAAGAGAAAGAAAACATTGTCATTCCCCCAGAAATCTTCACTGGAAGGGCCCTCTCAGTGTCACTCTTCCATCCCTCCCACTCAGAAAATTGCTAGCCTGGTTTGTCTTCTAATCCCACTCAATAGTTTTGCCTGTTTTTTCTTTTATCCATATCTTTTTATAATTTTGAAAAATTTCACATCTACAGGAAAGGTGAAAGAGTAGTACATTGAACACTCTTATTTCCTTTACCCAGATTCACTCACTGTTAACATTTTGCCACTGTTTTCTTATTTCTCTGAACTATTCTAAAGTTGTAAGCACCATGTTCACCCCTGAATACTTTATCAGATATCACCTAAAAATAAAGATATTCTTCTGTATAACCCAAATACCATTAGCACACTCATAAAATTAAATATTGACAGAGTAATTTGATCTAATATATAAATATATCCAAAATTTCCCAATCATTCCAATAATTTTATAGGTTTTTTTATCCATGACAGGATCAAAAATCATGTGCTGTATTTTAATTGTTTTACATCTTTCAATCGCCTTTAATCTGGAATAGTCTTTCTGCTCCTTTAAAAAAAAAAAAAGGATATTGGCATTTTTCCAAGTGTCCAGGTTGGTTGTTTTATGAAATGGCCCTCAATTTGAATTTGTCTGATTGTTTCCTAATGATTCAATTCAGATTAAACATTTTTGGCAAAAATATCATATGAGTGAAGTGACTTCCTCTTCACCATATCAGTCAGGAGTCAAATGTCAGTTGATCACATTATTGATGATGCTAAATTGGATAATTTGGTTAAGAAGGTGTCTGCCAGATTCCTTTGTCATGAAAATATTCTTTCCCTTTGCAATTAATAAATATTCTTTAGGGTAATATTTTGACACTGTGTGGATGTTCTGTTCCCCACCCCCACCCCCAAACCTTGCCTCAATGATTTTATCATCCATCGATAATATTTGCCTGAATTAATTATTACATTAATGGATGAAAAATGGTGATTTAAAAAATTCTATTACTCCTACATTGATTAGCTAGCATTCTTCTGTAAAGAATTTTTCCATTCCCTTCTTGCTCCTCCCCCCTTCTTAATTTCACCATGGACTCTTTGATTCCTTTTACTGAGTGTTTTACAATTATCATTATTAGTTGTTTTGATGCCCCCAAATTTGGCCAGTGATAGTCCCTTCAGTGAGTCCATGAGTCCTTTAGATGTCCCCGCAGTCTTTGAGCACTTCTTTCTGGCATGAGATGTTTTCCCATTTGTTCAAGAATAATTTTGTGTATTTTAAGAGTGTTTTAAAGTTTTTCTCAATAGCTTTTGCACATTTTAAAAAAGTTTATTCCTAAGTATATTATTTTTTGTTGCTATTGTACGTGAGGTGTTTCTATTGTCTTTTATGTGTGTGTGTGTACTATCAATATTTATATGTTAATTTTATGACCTGTTATTTTATTGAATCTCTAATGTTTAACTTAGTCATTGATTCTTTTCAGTTTTCCAGGTATATCATGCTATTATCTGAAAATAGAGTTTTGAATCTTTTCTAATTCTTCACTTCCTTTTGTTTTTCTCTTGTCTAATCGTTTTCTCTTGTCTAATTGCATCAGTGAATACCTCCAATATGGTGATAGTTGTTCTTCACATTGGTGGGTATGCCTCTGATGTTTCCCATTAGACCCAGCTCCACTCAACGACCAGCAGGCTAGAGTGCTGGACACCCTATGCCAAACAACTAGCAAGACAGGAACACAGCCCCACCCATTAGCAGAGATGCTGCCTAAAATCATAAGTTCACAGACACCCCAAAACACACCACTGGACGTGGTCCTGCTCACCAGAAAGACAAGATCCAGGCTCATCCACCAGAACACAGGCACCAGTACCCTCCACCAGGAAGCCTACACAGCCCACTGAACCAACCTGACCCACTGGGGACAGACACCAAAAACAATGGGAACTATGAACCTGCAGGCTGCGAAAAGAGACCCCAAACACAGTAGGTTAAGCAAAATAAGAAGACAGAGATATACACAGCAGATGAAGGAGCAAGGTAAAAACCCACCAGACCTAACAAATGAAGAGGAAATAGGCAGTCTACCTGAAAAAGAATTCAGAGTAATGATAGTAAAGATGATCCAAAATCTTGGAAATACAATGGAGAAAATACAAGAAATGTGTAACAAGGACCTAGAAGAACTAAAGAGCAAAAAAAACAATGCTGAACAACAAAATAAATGAAATTAAAAATTCTCTAGAAGTAATCAATAGCAGAATAACTGAGGCAGAATAATGGATAAGTGACCTGGAATATAAAATAGTGGAAATAACTACGACAGAGCAGAATAAAGAAAAAAGAACGAAAAGAATTGAGGATAGTCTCAGACACCTCTGGGACAACATTAAATGCACCAACATTCGAATTATAGGGGTCCCAGAAGAAGAAGAGAAAAAAAAAGAGACTGAGAAAATATTTGAAGAGATTATGGTTGAAAACTTCCCTAATGTAGGAAAGGAAATAGTCAATCACGTCCAGGAAGTGCAGAGAGTCCCATACAGGATAAATCCAAGGAAAAACACGCCAAGACACATATTAATCAAACTATCAAAAATTAAATACAAAGAACAAATATTAAAAGCAGCAAGGGAAAAGCAACAAATAACATACAAGGGAATCCCAATAAGGTTAACAGCTGATCTTTCAGCAGAAACTCTGCAACCCCGAAGGGAGTGGCAGGACATATTTAAAGTGATGAAGGGGAAAAACCTACAAGCAAGATTACTCTACCCAGCAAGGATCTCATTCAGATTTGACAGAGAAATTAAAAGCTTTACAGACAAGCAAAAGCTGAGAGAGTTCAGCACCACCAAACCAGCTTTACAACAATGCTAAAGGAACTTCTCTAGGCAGGAAACACAAGAGAAGGAAAAGACCTACAATAACAACCCAAAACAATTAAGAAAATGGTCATAGGAACATATATATCGATAACTACCTTAAATGTAAATGGATTAAATGCTCCAACCAAAAGACATAGATTGGCTGAATGGATACAAAACCAAGACCCATATATATGCTGTCTACAAGAGATCCACTTCAGACCTAGGGACACATACAGACTGAAAGTGAGGGAATGGAAAAAGATATTCCATGCAAATGGAAATCAAAGCTGGAGTAGCAATACTCATATCAGGCAAAATAGACTTTAAAATAAAGACTATTACAAGAGACAAAGAAGGACACTACATAATGATCAAGGGATCAATCCAAGAAGAAGATATAACAATTTTAAATATTTATGCACCCAACATAGGCGCACCTCAGTACATAAGGAAAATGCTAACAGCCACAAAAGGGGAAATCAACAGCAACAGAGTAATAGTAAGGGACTTTAACACCCCCCTTTCACCAATGGACAGATCATCCAAAATGAAAATAAATAAGGAAACACAAGCTTTAAATGATACATTAAACAAGATGGACTTAATAGATGTTTATAGGACATTCCACCCATAACCAACAGAGTACACATTCTTCTCAAGTGTTCATGGAACATTCTCCAGGATAGATCATATCTTGGGTCACAAATCAAGCCTTGGTAAATTTAAGAAAATTGAAATTGTATCAAGTGTCTTTTCTAACCACAGCGCTATGGGACTAGAGATCAATTACAGGAAAAAATCTGTAAAAAATACAAACACATGGAGGCTAAACAATACACTACTTAATAACCAAGAGATCACTGAAGAAATCAAAGAGGAAATAAAAAAGTACCTAGAAACAAATGACAATGAAAATACGACGACCAAAACCTATGGGATGCAGCAAAAGGAGTTCTAAGAGGGAAGTTTATAGCAATACAATCCTACCATAAGAAACAAGAAACATCTCAAATAAACAACCTAACCTTACACCTAAAGCAATTAGAGAAAGAAGAACAAAAAACCCCCAAAGTTAGCAGAAGGAAAGAAATCATAAAGATGAGATCAGAAATAAATGAAAAAGAAATGAAGGAAACGATAGCAAAGATCAATAAAACTAAAAGCTGGTTCTTTGAGAAGGTAGACAAAATTGATAAACCATTAGCCAGACTCCTCAAGAAAGAAGGGAGAAGACTCAAATCAACATGATTAGAAATGAAAAAGGAAAAGTAACAACTGGCACTGCAGAAATACAAAGGATCATAAGAGATTACTACAAGCAGCTAAATGCCAATAAAATGGACAACCTGGAAGAAATGGAAAAATTCTTAGAAAAGCACAAACTTCCGAGACTGAACCAGGAAGAAACAGAAGATATAAACAGGCCAATTACAAGCACTGAAATTGAGACTGTGATTTAAAATCTTCCAAAAAACAAAAGCCAGGGACCAGATGGCTTCACAGGCGAATTCTATCAAACATTTAGAGAAGAGCTAACACCTATCCTTCTCAAACTCTTCCAAAATATAGCAGAGGGAGGAATATTCCCAAACTCATTCTATGAGGACACCATCACCCTGATACCAAAACCAGACAAAGAAGTCACACAAGAAAGAAAACTACAGGCCAGTATCACTGATGAATATACGTGCAAACATCCTCAACAAAATACTAGCAAACAGAATCCAACAGCACATTAAAAGGATCATACACCATGATCAAGTGGGGTTTATCCCAGGAATGCAAAGACTCTTCAGTACACACAAATCAATCAATGTGATAAACCATATGAACAAATTGAAGGAGAAAAACCATATGATCATCTCAATAGATGCAGAGAAAGCTTTCGACAAAATTCAACACCCATTTATGATAAAATCCCTCCAGAAAATAGGCATAGAGGGGACTTACCTCAACATAATAAAGGCCATATATGACAAATCCACAGCCTACATCGTTTTCAGTGGTGTAAAACTGAAACCATTTCCTCTAAGATCAGGAACAAGACAAGGTTGCCCACTCTCACCACTGTTATTCTACATTGTTTTGGAATTTTTAGCCACAGCAATCAGAGAAGAAAAAGAAAGAAAAGGAATCCAAATCAGAAAAGAGGAAGTAAAGCTGTCACTGTTTGCAGATAACATGATACTATACATAGAGAATCCTAAAGATGCTACCAGAAAACTACTAGAGCTAATCAATGAATCTGGTAAAGTAGCAGGATACAAAATTAATGCACAGAAATCTATTGCATTCCTATACACTAATGATGAAAAATCTGGAAGAGAAATTAAGGAAACACTCCCATTTACGATTGCAAGAAAAAGAATAAAATACCTAGGAATAAACCTACCTAAGGAGACAAAAGACCTGTATGCAGAAAACTATAAGACACTGATGAAAGAAATTAAAGATGATAGAAACAGATGGAGAGATATACCATGTTCTTGGGTTGGAAGAATCAACATTGTGAAAATGATTATACTACCCAAAGCATTCTACAGATTCAGTGCAATCCCTATCAAAATACCAATGGCATTTTCACAGGGCTCGAACAAAATATTTCACAATTTGTATAGAAACACAAAAAAACACAAAACAGATTCAAGCAATCCCTATCAAACTACCAATGGCATTTTTCACAGGACTAGAACAAAAATTTCACAGTTTGTATGGAAACACAAAAGACCCAAATAGCCAAGGCAATCTTGAGATAGAGAAACGGAGTTGGAGGAATCAGGCTCCCTGACTTCAGACTATACTATAAAGCTACAGTAATCAAGACAATATGGTACTGGCACAGAAACAGAAATATAGATCAATGGAACAGGATAGAAAGCCCAGAGATAAACCCATGCACATATGTTCACCTTATTTTTGATAAAGGGGGCAAGAATATACAATGGAAAAAAGACAGCCTCTTCAATAAATGGTGCTGGGAAAACTGGATAGCTACATGTAAAAGAATGAAATTAGAACACTCCCTAACACCATACACAAAAATAAACTCAAAATGGATTAAAGACCTAAATATAAGGCCAGACACTGTAAAACTCTTAGAGGAAATCATAGGCAGAACACTCTATGACATAAATCTCAGCAAGATCCTTTTTGACCCACCTCCTACAGAAATGGAAATAAAAACAAAAATAAACAAATGGGACCTAATGGAACTTAAAAGCTTTTGCACAGCAAGGAAACCATAAAGAAGACAAAAAGACAACCCTCAGAATGGGAAAAAATATTTGCAAATGACGTAACTGCACAATGATTAATCTCCAAAATATATAAACAGTTCATGCAGCTCAATACCAAAAAATGAAACAACCCAATCCAAAAATGGGCAGAAGACCTAAATAGACATTTCTCCAAAAAAGATATACAGATTGCCAACAAACACATGAAAGGATGCTCAACATCACTAATCATTAGAGAAATGCAAATCAAAACTACAATGAGGTATCACCTCATACCAATCAGAATGGCCATCATCAAAAAATCTACAAAAATTAATGCTGGAGAGGCTGTGGAGAAAAGGGAGCCCTCTTGCACTGTTGGTGGGAATGTAAATTGATACAGGTACTATGGAGAACAGTATGGAGGTTCCTTAAAAAATTAAAAATAGAACTACCATATGACCGAGCCATCCCACTACTGGGCCTATACCCTGAGAACACCATAATTCAAAAAGAGTCATGTACAACAGTATTCACTGCAACTCTATTTACAATAGCCAGGACACTGAAGCAACCTAAGTGTCCATCGACAGATGAATGGATAAAGAAATGTGGCACATGTATACAATGGAATATTACTCAGCCATAAAAAGAAATGATATTAAGTTATTTGTAGTGAGGTGGATGGACCTAGAGACTGTCATACAGAGTAAAGTAAGTCAGAAAGAGAAAAACAAATACTGTGTGCTAACACATATATATGGAATCTAAAAAATTAAAAAATATATGTATATATATGATTCTGAAGAACCTAGGGGCAGGACAGGAATAAAGACGCAGATATAGAGAATGGACTTGAGGACATGGGGAGCGGGAAGGATAAGCTGGAATGAAATGAGAGAGTGGCACAGACATACATACATTGCCAAATGAAAAACAGCTAGTGGGAGCAGCTGCATAGCACAGGGAGATCAGCTCAGTGCTTTGTGTTCACCTAGATGGGTGGGATAGGGAGGGTGGGAGGGAAGTGCAAGAGAGAGGAGATATGAGGATATATGTTTATGTATAGCTGATTCACTTTGTTATACAGCAGAAACTAACCCACAAATGTAAAGCGTTTATACTCCAATAAAGATGTTAAAAAAATTAAAAGATTAAAAAAGTAAATAAATACCAGAAAATAAAAAAAACAAGTATCCTTCAATTCTTATTAAATAGGGTATTTTCATCAGGAATGGGTTTGATTTTTTTCAAATACCTTTTCTGCATCTAAAAACAGTTTATAAACGTTTCTCCTTAGATCTAGTAATGTGGTCAATTACATAACATATCCTATTTCAGATTTAAGGACTCATATAGACTCAAGTGATGGATGGAAAAATATATTCATGCAAATGGAAACCAAAAGAAACTGGGGGTAGCTATACTTATGTCAGACAAAATGGGCTTTGAGCCAAAAATGATAATAAGAGAAAAGGAAAGTCATTATATAATGATGATGGGATCAATCAGTCAAGAAGGTGTAAGAATCATAAATAAATACTCACCCAACATTAGAGCACCTAAAAATATTAAGCAAATACTAATAGATATGAAGGGTGAAATAGACAACAATACAATAATTGTAGGGGACTTCAATACCCTACTGTCAACGATGGATAGTTCATCGAGACAGAAAATCAACATAGAAATGATGGACTTGAACCATACATTACATCAAATGGACCTAAGAAATATCTCTAGAACATTTCATTGAACAACAGTGGAATACACATTCTCTCAAGTACACATGGAACATTCTCAATGGTAGATTATATGATAGGGGACAGTACAAGTCTTAACAAATCTAAGAAGATTAAAATCATTCCAAATATATTTTCCAACCACAGTAGCATGAAACCAGAAATCAACAACATGAGGAAACCTGGAAAATCTACAAATATGTGGAAACTACACTCCTGAATAACCAATGGGTCAAAGTAATCAAAATAAAATCAAAGAATATCTCAAAACAAATGAAAATAGAGACACAAATAAATAGAATCTATGGGACAGTGCAAAAGCAGTTCTGAGAGGTGAGTTTATAGTGATAGAAAAGATTGCAAATAAACTAATTTTACACCTCAAGGAACTAGAAAAAGAAGGGAAAATTCAGCTCAAATTAGTAAAAGGGTGGAAATAATAAAGATCAGAGTGGAAATAAATGAGATGGTGACCAGAAAAAAAATAAAAGGAAGAAAGAAAGAAAACATGAATGATACTAAGAGCTGGTTTTTTGAAACAATAAACAAAATTGACCAAACTCTAGTGAGACTAAGGGGAAAAAAAGACTCAAATAAATAAAATCAGAAATTAAAGAGGAGAAATAATAACTGACACTACAGATATACATAGGATCATAAGAAGCTATTGTGAACAGTTATACACCAACAAATTAGATAACCTAAAAGAAAAAGATAATTTACAGAATCATACAACCTACCAAGACTAAACCAGGAAGAAATAGCAAGGTGGAACAAACCAATAAGTAGGTTGAATCAGTAAAGTCTCCCAACATGAAAACCCCATGATCACATGGTCTCATGGGCAAGTTCTACCAAACATTTAAAGAGTAATTAATGCCAGTCCTTCTCAACTATTTCCAAAGAATTGAAGAGGAGGGAATGCTTCCAAACTCATTCAGTGAGGCCATAATTATCCTGATACCAAAGCCAGATCAGGACACTACAAGAAAAATATAGATCAATATCCCTGATGAACATAGATGCAAAAATTCTCAATAAAATATTAGCAAACAAAATTCAAGAGCTCATTAAAAGGATTGTACACCATGACCAAGTGGGATTTATCCCTGGAATGCAAGGATGATTCAATACACACAAATCAATAAATGCAATACACCATATTAATAGAATGAAAGATAAAAGTCATATGATCATTTCAACAGATGCAGAAAAAGCTTTTGATAAAATACAACATCACTTCATGATAGAAATCCTTAATAGACTGGTTATAGAAGGAGCATACTGCAACATAAAAAAGGCCATATATGCCAAACGCACAGCTAACATTATACTCAGATTGAAAGCTTTTCCTCTAAGGTCAGGAACAAGACAAGGGTGCACATTCTTTCCACTCTTATTCAACATAGTTCTAGTCGAGCAATTAGGTAAGGCAAAGAAATAAAAGGCACCTAAATCAGAAATGATTAAGTAAAATTATTGCTATTTGCTGATGATATGACCTCATATATTGAAAATCCCAAAGAATCAACTAAAAAACCGTTGGATCTAATCAATAAATTTAGTAAAGTTGCAGGATATAAAGTCAATACACAGAAATCAGTTTTTCTATACACTAATAATGAAACATCTGAAGAAGATGATCCCATTCACAATAGCATCCAAAACAATAAAATACCTAGGAATAAGTTTAACTAAGGAAGTGAAAGATCTGTACAATGAAGACTATAAGACTTTGCTGAAAGAAATCGAAGGAGACACAAACAAATGGAAGGACACTCTGTGTTCATGGATTAGAAGAGTTAATATTGTTAAAATGTCCATACTACTCAAAGCTCTCTATAGATTCAGTGCAATCTTTATCAAAATTCCAATGACATTTTTCACAGAAATAGAAAAAATATTCTAAAATTTGTGTGGAACCACAAAGGACCCTGAATAACCAAAGCAGTCATGAGAAAGAAGAAACAATTGGAGACAATCACACTTCTGACTTCATACTATACTATAAAGCAACAGTAATTAAAGCAGTATGGTACTGGCATAAAAATAGACATATAAAACATAGTAGGGAGCTCAGAATTAAACCTCCTCTATACAGTCTACTATATTTGATAAAGTCGCCACAAACATCCAGTGGGGAAAGAATAATCTCTTCAACAGATGGTGTAGGGAAAACTGGATAAGCACATGCAGAAAAATGAACTTGGATCTCTATCTTACACCACCCTCAAAAATTAACTCAAAATGTATTAAAGACTTAAACATATGTCCTGACTCTGGATGAAACAGGGAAAGATCTCTTTGACATTTGTTGTGGCAATGATTTTTTTTTTGGATATGATAACAAAAGTACAAACAACAGAAGAAAAAAAATCAACAAGTGGGGTTACATCAAAGTTAGAAGCTTCTGCACAGCAAAAGAAACAATAAAATGAAAAGGCAACCTACAAAATGGGAGGAAATTCTGCAAACCATGTATCAGATTTTAAAAATTTATAAAGAACTCATACAACCTGATAACAAAAAACCAAATAATCCAATTTAAAAAAATGGTCAGAAAAACATTTTTAGATATTTTTCCAAAGTAGACATCAAATGGCCGACAGGTACATGAAAAGGAGCTCAATATCAATAATCATTAGAGAAATGCAAATCATAACCATGGTGAAATATCATCTCACACGTGTAACAAAGGCTATCATCAGAAACTAACACACCATTGTAAAGCAATTATACTCCAATAAATATGTTTTTAAAAAAAGACAAGCGATAACAAGTGTTGGTGAAGATGTAGAGAAAGGAGAACCCCTCTGTGCACTGTTGGTAGGATTGTAAGGTAGTTCAGCCACTATGAAGCATAGTATAGAGGCTACTCAAAAAAGTAGCACTACCATACAATCCAGCAATCCCACTTCTGGATATATAGCCAAAGAAAATGAATACAGGTTATGGAAGAGACTGCATTCCCATATTCATTGCAGCATTATTCACAATAGTCAAGCTATGGAAACAACCTAAATGTCCATCAGCAGGTAGAAGGAAGGATAAAGAAGATGTGGTATATATACACAAAGGCGTACTATTCAGCCATCATAAAATGGAAACTCTGCCATTTGTAACAATGTGATGGACCTTCAGGACATTATGGTGAGCTAAGTCAGCCAGAAAAAGACAAATACTGTGTGATATGTCATATATGTAGAATCTAAAGAAACTATAATCATAAAAGCAGAGAGTAGAATGGTGGTTACCATGGGCTAGGTGGGGAAAGATGTTGTTTAAGGGTACATACTTGCAACTGGTAAATAAATAAGACCTGGAGACCTAATACACACTACAGTAATTATAGGCAGCAAAACAGTATCATAAACATTGAACGTTTTAAGAGACTAAATATTTTTTTTACTTTTATTGAAGTATAGTTGATTTACATTGTGTTACTTCCTGCTGTACAAAAGTGACTCAATTATACATATATATATTCTTTTTCAGATTCTCTTACATTATGGTTTATCACAAGATATTGAATATAGTTCCCTGTGCTATACAGTAGGACCTTGTTGTTTATCCATCCTATATGTAATAGTTTGCATCTGCTAATCCCTCTGCCCCTTGGCAACCACAAGTCTGTTCTCTATGTCTGTGATTCGTTTCTGTTTCGTAGGTATGTTCATTTGTGTTATATTTTAGATTCCACATGTAAGTGATATCATATGGTATGTGCCTTTAAGAGACTAAATCTTAATTATTCCCAACACTGGAAGAAATGATACTTATGTGATGTGATAGTGGTGTTGGCTAATGCTACAATGGCAAACATACTGCTATATAAATGTATCAAATTAATATGCTGTATACCTTAGACTTACACTATGTTGTATGTCAAATATATCTCAATTAAAAAAATAAAAGGTTTTAAATTTCCCAATGAAAGGCCATTTTGTTTTAACAAATTTGTTATTAATTTATATTTTTACTGCATTGCAATATATGTTTTTGTTATTTGCACTTTGTGGAATTTATTGAAGCTCTCTTTGTGAACTAACATATCACCAATTTTTGTGAATGTTGCATGTATATTATCAAAGTGGAGAGATCAAGAAATATACATTAAATATACGTTACTATTTTGTTTATGTCTTTTATATCCTTATGTTTTGTACACTTGACCTTGGTTTTTTCCTTCTTTTCTCAAATCTCTTGAAGTTGCTGATCTATTATTGTCTTGTTTTGTACTATTGCTATTGAGAAATTTGATGCCAAACTGATTTTCTTTCCTTTGTGAGTGATTTGGTCATTTTGCTTGGAGGCCCAGAGAAGTTTTTTTTTCCTTTTTCTTTAGAAGTCTAACTAGAATATGCCTTGAAGTTGATCATTCTGGGTCAGTCTTATTAGATTTTTGTCCACTTATATTTTGAGTTTAAAAATTTCTGAATCAGCCTTCAAATGCTTGTTTAAGGATATTTAATTCAGGTTGGGGTGTTGACATCTTCTTCTGCTTTGTTATTGTTTTGGGAGGGAGAATAGTCATGAGCTAAAAGGTTTTGATTTTTATGTTTTCTTCTTATAGTCACTTTGTATGGATATTATACTGTTTACTCTTCATTTTGAGATGTTTTATTTTCCTGAACCAGAATAACTGTTACATGTAGATAGAAGCATGGAGGTAGGGAGGTGAGGAGGTGAAGGTTTGGGTGGTATATGAGATTTCTTAATTCAAGAGCTTCCTCTTTTGTTTGTGAAGTACAGTTTCTTAAAAAAACTGCCCCCTTTTGGGGGGTGGTGGTGGTATATCTTCTGATTTTGTGATCCTCTTGTTTTTGAAGTACTCGTAATTTCCAGTTCTTGATTATTTTTCTTCATCACCAAATATCTGAAGGCTACTCTTTCCAAGTTACCACCTCTCCTCCAGACGTGCTTTCCCAAGATTTCCACCTCTGTTCTTGAAGACTTTCAAGCTCCTTTTTAATTTGTCAAATAATCAATGCTCTAATCTACCATGTCTCATGCCTACCATGTCTCATTCCCATTTAGAGGGAGACATTCTCTTTTTGGGGGTTATTGTATCTTTTTCTACAGCTAGGTCTGCTTTCCTTTCCTCTTTTCTGAACTGGCTTTTCTGAATTTGGTCATTTATTTACCTATTCAGACATAATTTGAAGTTTGTAGTATTCTCTGTCTCATAGATGTGCTGTAAGCATGGGTTCTAAATGGTTTGACTTGCTCATTTTGTTACTCTGTATGGTCTGGAATATTTATGGAGAGATTCAGAATATAGAATATTTATTTCCTTTGGATTTTTCCCTCTCTATCTTTTGTCTGTGCATAATTTTACATAGTTTTAATCACAGGTCTCTTCAGTTTTGCTTCTTTTTAACTTAATATTATTTTAATTTCCCCAATTTCTTTCATAATCCTATAGATGCTATCTTGTTTGTGAATAGGCCCATCATATTTTGCCAAGTGGATATGTCATGCTATATTTGATTACTTTTCTATTGTTGGATGTTTACATTGGAAAAGGAAGGTTACAAGTGAGTTTGGCATGAATAAATTTAAGCGCAGGCCATTCTGAGGGATGAGCATTTGGCCCAGAATAAGCTTGTAATAAATCTTTATGGAATAAATGATTCAGAAGAAAAATAAAACTGACCGTAACTACCCAAATAGGAAGAAAGCTGAAGTGTCCTTTAACATGTCCAGTTAAAATATGTAAATCTCATATTCTACAGGAATTTCATTACCTATTTAGTACTTCACTTGGGGGGCACACCAGAAATAAATGCTCTGGGAATGTCAGGTTGAATAAACTTTATAATTAAGTTAGGGTTTTGGTAGAGTCTAATGCAGCAACTGTGTCTTAGAGTGAAGGTTATGAAAAAGTGCTTCAATCTGAGGATAACTTTTATTCAGGGTGACTCCTGGGGATAAGTAACCGTGTGACCTTGTCATTTTGCTCCCTCTCCTTTGCATGGGTGGTGATGATTAAACCAGGGAAATGAATGAGGCTTGCAGCTCTGGATGTGGTCAGTCTCCATAAATCATTTCTTCTATTGTCTGAATACATTTGGGCATCCACAGTAGTTTATTTCCAAAGTATATAAAGAAGCAGAGGCCAAGGGTGTAATCTTGGAGCTATTTAAATAGAGTGGTTCTAGTCAAGACAAGCAGCTGTTCCCAATTATTAGTCCATATATTCTAGGTGCCAGGGAAAACCCACAAGAGTGTCACTAAATTGAATTTTAAAATGACCTCCTGTTCAGATGAAAATCTCCTAGCTGTTGTTTTTTTCCCCAAAGACTGATCTCCTATTGAATAAGTTAGCAACACTCTTGTTATGAATGAATCATTGCTACTGCCTATAGAGGAAATCTGAATTATTCCATAGGGCTTCCAAAGAACGTGAATTTACCTTCCAGGAGTCCTTTGTAAATGCCGTTAGTCTAGAAGCCTGAACACAGGACAAGTCAGAAATCGGCAAAAAGTGCAAACTCTAACGATGGTGGGGGTGGTTGTAGTAACTTAAACTTATGTGAGTTGTTTCAAAGCACGATTCCAAGGGGTGCCTGGAATCTTAACAGTCCCTGTAGGAACATGGGACTTGTGATCCATTTCTACTTAGGGAAACAGGTCTTCCTCTCTTTGGAGCTTATCACCGGTTGTAGGAGCAACTTCTGCCAGAGCAGTCCCTAAAAACCATGAGCCGCCACAGATGACAGGGCCCTCTTTCAACACAAAATCTTACCTTGGAATGCCTCAGTATTGCTTTTGCCTAATTCCATAAACTCTAGAGCACAAGCTTTGCAATCACATTGCCTGGGTTTAAGGCTTGGTTTCATCACTTATTGTGTAGTGTGACCTTGGGCAAGTTCCTTAACCTTTTTTTGTTTTTTTTTTATCCTCATTTTTGTATCTGTAGAATGAATGAAGATAATAAACTTCCAACTTAATAGGATTGTTGTGATAATTTAGTGAGATTATCCATTTAGAGTGCTTGACAGCTATGGCCAATTTCCTCCTTCTCCTCTCCATTATCTTTGACTATTTTCATCCCTCTCAAGGGATATATACATGAAGTTAAAACACTGCTTTCATTTATCCGACGCTGTGTATTGAAGTTATCCATGTGCGGAACAGGGACTACTTAAATTATCCAAGGCCACCTATTTTCTTTTCCTCTCTGTGCATGTGGAGAGATTACAGAGAGAAGTGTGAGCTGCTGTTTCACAACTCACAAAGCTAAAGATGTCCTTTGTTAGGCTAATGGAAATATCTCCTGAGGTCACTGGCCAAGGCAGAATGTCACCCCATACAGTTTTTGAAAGTGGCCTTTTTGAAAGTGAAAATTCCTCATTGTGAACATTTTCCCTTGGTGATTTTAAGAATTGAAGTTTGAGGAAAACACATTTGGTGAATGTTATTATAAAACACAGTAGCAGTGTATATAATTCTATATGCCTCAGAGAGATATATCAATAGAATATTTACTTCACAAACAGGCCCATTTAATTAGTTGTCAGGGCTAGTGGCTTTATGTCTTAAAGTACATATGAAAGCTCTTTGAACAGCAGCACAGAGAGTTTATTTAGTTGTTCTGTTTTACTGCAGTGAGGTGCCAAGTTGACTCCAGAGAAATCTTGCAACGTGGTGCCTGGGAGTCTAAGTCCTAAATTGAATGCCTAGGCTGCTCTGTCCCTCCCATATCAAGAGTCAAAAAGTAACCTCAAGAGCAGCAGGCCTTTTATTTCACACAACTGAATTCTTAAGAGTTGATGTTTATGATTGTTTTTACATACAGTTTTTATGACTTCTTTTACGTCTACAAAGTTCCTAGATTATGTGTCCCTGAGTTCAGTATTTCCCCTTTATTCTCTCAGACCTAACTGTGTTTGATATACTGCATTTGATATGATATCTTTTATTATGCAGAGGCCCTTTGATCTCTGCAGAGGAAAGGCGCCATATAAATGCAGAAATCCGTTATATTTGTACAGAAGAGTGGCTTTATGGGTGAAGTCCAGCTTAGTGATGCTGTTGGAGGGAAGAGTGTATGAGACTGTGGAATGCCAACACCAAAGTATATATTCAGATAAAGGGGCTTGTTGCAGAAGTTTATTTTTTAAGTATGCTTCTTAGTGAGGTAAACACACAAACCAAAAAAGTACACAGATCATAAGTGTTCAGGTTGATGAATTCAACTCGGTGAATACATCCATTTAACCAGCACCCAGGTCAAGAGCTAGAACATTACATATCCCCGCAAGCCCCTCTCATTCCCTAAACCCCTACTGGTTACCTCCATTCTTTTTATCACCATAGGTTAGTTTTGCTTGATTTTGAACTTCACATAGATCAAATCACACAAAATGTACTCTGTAGGGTCTGGCTTCTTGTTCTCAGCATAGTATTATTAGCAAGATTCATCTATGCAACGATTCTTCAGTTCTTTTTACTGTATAATTTCATAGTGCGGCTTCTAATGTAGAAATATACCATTATTTACCCATTTTACTATTGAACGGCATTGAATTGCTTCCAGTTTTTTGGTATTATGTGTAATGCTACTAAACATTCTTTCAGATGTCTTCGGATGAACATATGTGTGTATCTATGTTAGATGTGTACTTAGGAGTGGAATTCTTGGCTCATAAATTATGCATGCATGTGCTTGGTTTTGGTAAATATTACCCAAGAATTTTCCTAAGTGGTTGTACCAATTTTTGCTCCCTTAAGTGGTGAGTAAGGGCTCTGGTTGCTCCATACTCTTGCCAACATTGGCTTGGTCAGTTTTTTAAATTTTAGCCATTCTGTTGGGTGTAAAGTGGCATGTCATTGTGTTTTTAATGTTCACTTCCCTGATAGCTAATAATGTTGGACACCTTTACATATGTTTATTCTTTTTTTATGAACTACCTGTTCAAGTTCTTTGTCTATCTTACTATCAAGTTGCCTTTTTTATGGGTTTATGGGAATTTTAAAATTTATTCTGGTTATGAATCCTTTGTCAGATATGATATATGTATTGCAAATATCTTCATCCGTTCTGTGGCTTGGGTTTCACTTTTTTACTAGTGTCATTTGATAACATCAGTTCTTAATTTTAATGTATTTCAATTTATATATTTTTTTCTTAAAGGAAAAATTGTTTAATGCTTTTTTTGACCTGTTAAGAAATCTTTTCCTATGGAGCTATTCTTCTATGTCTTTTTCCAGAAGAAAAAGGTTTGGATCTACAAACCATTTGGAATTGATTTTTTGTTTGTGGTTTAAGGTGCAGGTCAAGATACATGTTTTATTTTGTTTTTTTCGAATACAGAGTTGCAGTTCTCCAACATCATTTTTTTTAAAAGTTCACACTTTCTCCACCAAAATTCACTTTTGAAACAAGTTCAAGGTTGAAATTCACAACAGGAAGATCACTCTGTTCTCATGCATAGGTTTTCAGATTGTTGTGCATAGGAATCATCATGAAATGTGTGTAAAATGTAGATTCCTAGGCTACATTCCCAGAGATTCTGATTCACTGCAGATGATTCTCATGCCTGGGGACCTGGCCCACACTCTGAGGACTGGTGTTTCACTCAGACCACCCTGAGCTAATCAGACCCTGCATCTCTGTGCCTCATTTATCCATGTATAGTAACCCTTGTAGGGAGTGGATGGACAGAGGGGGCTTCTGATGAAAGCCACCTTTCCTGATGAAGTCATGAGGGACTCAGTGCTATATGATGGGGAAAGATATGGCTGCATCTGTGCCTCCTATAGATTTCTGTGGCAGGAAAGACCCAGTTAACTAGTCAGTTTTTGGAAATGTTATTTATTCTACCAACTCTAATGTTTTATTTGATTATACTCTCTCCTTTCATTAGTCATTCATTAGTGCCTATCAGTTAATGACCAGCAATTTGAATTTCACATGGGCATTCCACCAACTCCCTTGCCACCCACCCCACTCTCATACTCAACAAAGCTCATTGCAAAGCAAATCCTTTGAAACAACTTGCTTGTCTCCAGCAAGCTTAACCCAGTGGTCTTGTCCTTTTGTTAGGATCCATCACATTTGATCGGTCTTTATTGAACACCTACTAGTGGCCAAGCATTGTCTTAGAATCAACTCTTTATCCTCAAGGCTTTTAGAGTCCCTAGTGGTGGTGGGGATACTGACCAACTTCTTAACAAATGAGTGCAATGAAGAGTGATCTATACCACAATCAGGGGCTGTGTAAGGTCACCCCTCCCTGGGGGAGGTCAGAGAAGCCTTTAGTAGTGGTGTTTGAGCTGGGTCTTTAAGACTGTGTAGGAATTCACCAGGGGATAAGTGAGTGAGGGTATTTCAGAGGAAATAGACATGAAGCAACATGGCATGGTTGAGGAACTGCATGTAATCCCATGTGTCCCAACCTCTTCAGTAACTTGAAAGCTCATGGAAGTTGGATGGCAGGAGCACTGTACCATTGACTTTAAAACAGGAGCCAATCCAAGGGCCAAACAAAGTTCCAATTTAAATTAGTGAAATTTGGGTTAGTGTAGCATGTGAGCCACAGATGCCCATGGTCCAGGAGGTCAAAATCCATTTCCCGGGCTTCCCTGGTGGTGCAGTGGTTGAGGGTCTGCCTGCTGATGCAGGGGGCACGGGTTCGTGCCCCGGTCCGGGAGGATCCCACGTGCCGTGGAGCAGCTGGGCCTGTGGGCCATGGCCACTGGGCCTGCGCATCCGGAGCCTGTGCTCCACAATGGGAGAGGCCACAACAGTGAGAGGCCCGTGTACTGCAAAAAAAAAAAAAAAAAAAAAATCCATTTCCCTTCGAATCACAGGCATGTAGACCAGCATGGAAGGGGAGACCTTGACAATGAGTCTATTCCTCAATTGCTTGGTGCCTGCTGCAGATTTCCCTGGCCTGTCAGGTGACACCACCCAGTGCTGAAGTGGGCTGCCATCCACCCTCACCCTCCTTTGCTGAAGACGTTCAAATAGTGGGGAGGGGAACATCCTTACTGACCCTTATAGGGGTGGATAGACAGAAGGGGCTTCTGATGACAGCCACCTTTCCCGATGAAGTCATGAGGACCTCAGTGCTGATGATGGGGAAGGATGTGGCTGTTTTTGTATCATAGATAATAAAAAGGAGAAAACCCTGCTAATTCGGTATAAAAATAATTCAAAGTCATAAATATCCCAAACTGAAAGCAAACTCCAGAAAGGCTAGTTTTGAAATTGGAGGTAATTAATTCCTCATGTAATGTGCTGAAATTCAAACCAGACATACCTTTTTTTGTTTCTTTCAGACAGTTTACAGTCCGGTGGAAAGTAAAACCATGCAATCCCTTGGTGTGGTACAGTTTTACTGTGTGTCTCTTTTTATTATTTTGCTCATTTTGATCATTTTTTACGTGAACGTGCATAAATGAATTCAGCTCCTCTTGCTCATGAGATTTATTTGACCCTGAGGATGTCTCTTCCCTCTATTGGGAATCAAATTGTTAGTGCATTTCTTGATAAAAGAAAAAGATCTTCAGACTAGAGCGTTTAAGGTAAATGCTGACATATTTGAAATTTGGATTTTTTTTGTTCAAAGAAAAAAACTGATGCTTCGTGAAATCAGACTTAAAGTCAGCAAAAAAAGGTTCACATTCCATATCCAGGGAATTGTAAGCCTCTGTACTGCCCTGACCTTTCAGGGTCTTTTTAAACCCTCTTCTGCAGTCAAGTTGAAAATCTTTTTAATCCTAAATGTATTGTTCATATTCCCAACTCTGTACCTTTGCTTCGTTTATTCTCTGAGCCTGGCCTACCCTCACCACCACTTGCTTTTTGTCGGTGGGGATGTCCACTGAAACTCAGGTACACAAAAGAAAGTACAGTTTGTTTTTTTTGTTTTGGTTTGGTTTTTTTTGTGGTACGCGGGCCTCTCACTGCTGTGCCCTCTCCCGTTGCGGAGCACAGGCTCCGGACGCGCAGGCTCAGCGGCCATGGCTCACGGGTGCAGCCGCTCCACAGCATGTGGGATCTTCCCAGACCAGGGCACGAACCCGTGTCCCCTGCATCGGCAGGTGGACTCTCAACCACTGCGCCACCAGGGAAGCCCCGCAGTTTTTTTTTTTTTCTAGAACTATTTTGTACTCTGTAGGACTCTCCACCCTTCTAGGTGAGACTGTATACTTCTTAGAAGTACACAATCCATGTTAAGCCTTAGACCCAATCAATAATTTAAAGAATGTCTCTAATTTAACCTGTCTTTGTGAATGATGGCTCTAATTTCCTCTCTAATTTCCATCCCATGTCTCCTGCTGTCTTTAGAGTGGTTGGGTGTGTAGAGTGGAGGCTGCATTGCTCTCATGGGTTCGTCCCCCCATGGGCTGGTCCCCGGGTCTACATCCAGATGGTGCCTGGATCTACATGAGGGGCCCAAGTCCCTCCCTGGCTCCAGCTACACTGTGGCTGCTGGCATCTGCAGGCAGCCATGCCCCTGTGTGTTTTGCTGGCCTCTTTCCCTGATGTCTGCAGCTGATAAATGTGTCACCTTTTTTTTCTCAGATTAGCCAATGATGATTGGCCCCTCTCTGTTGACGAGACCTTCCCTTGGTCCTACACCTGCTTCCTGTCTCAGCTGCTCTGCTTAGGCTGTGCCAGAAGGTCAGCGTGTCCTATGAGGTCCTGGGGCAGCCCTACTGGTTTTCAGCTGTGTCCAATCCCCTTGATCCAGACGGATCCTGTGGAGTAGACACCAGCCCTCTCCACCCGACTGCATGCTCTTCCCTCTTTGTTCTCCTGGCTTGCCCCCAGTTGGCTGGAACCCTGAATTGCATTTTGCCCCTGATTTTCTCAAACAGGGAGGAAGGCAAGGGCCCCTTTTGCCCTTGGTGTTTCCCACAAATTACCTGGTAGTGCCTCCCAAACTCTCATCTGGATAATGTTTCAAGTAAAATGATTTCCTCTAGGAATTTCAGAGCTTGGTCATTGCTTATAATTAATCTTTTAAGCATATTTGGAGGCAAAAGATCAGTCACTTTTGGTAATGAAGTCTGTGAATGAAGAACTGATTATCCCAAAAGCTAAATCTGTGTGTCCTATTACAGCTATTTGTTTATGTGTCTCCTCTGGACAATGTCTCAATCATATCTGACTCCCCTTTGTCTGACATAGTGTCTGGCACTGCATAGATGTTCAACAAGATGATTTTGGAATTGAATTGGATTGTGAATTCCTTTCAGTGAGTGGTCTATGCTTGGGTTGGCAAATACCAATACTCATTATTTTCTCAAAATTGTGTAAAGTTCTTTATTGATGTCCCGAGAGACAGAGGGGTCTTCTGATCCCTGAAGCCTGGCTCTGGTGTCATTTTAACCCTCTAAACTCTCAGGTTTTCTAATAAAACTCCCTCATACAAGAGGCTGGAATTCCTGCCTTCATGAAGTACTGATACCCACATTTTAAGGAATGCAAAAAAATAAAGAAATAAAAAGTAGTCCCCCAGAGTGTACTGGAGGTTTTTGATTTTGTTTGAAAATATTTGGTGAGAGAGAGAAATGAGGGTTTATGATTTATGTACTTTCTGATTTCTTCTCCTTTTTTGTTGTGGATTTAATCTGATCACTTATAGAAAAAGTTCCAGAGAGCACTCTTAGGTGGAGAAATACCCAGTTTGAAAGCCAAGCCAAGGAGGTGTCTAGATGGTTTGAGCAGAAAGGTCCAGAGGCTCTGGGGAAATTAACTTTCTCCTGCTGGGTTATAAGGCTAGGTAGAGGAGACACCCTGGAGATATGGGAGTGTTGGCTAACTAACTAATTCACAAATATTTGTCATGTGTCATATGTGTGACTGCCACTGTTTTAGGCACTGAGGAAGAGTAATCTTTAGGGAGAATGAACTTTTGAAGGGATGAGGCAGCACAGGAAGAAAAAGGGGGGCTGCCATGGGGAAAGGATGGAATCAGCTCTGACATGTTTGCCAAGAGGTCCACACAGACCACTGTCAAGGTGTTGTGACATAGAAGGCAAGAGACAAAGTGCATTGGTAACACCATGCGTGTATTAGCTAAATGTTTATTTTTACAGAGATTTTCTTCAGTTTTCTTCTCTGGCATTTTTTGTCAAGAGTATGTGCTCTTGGGCTTCCCTGGTGGTGCAGTGGTTGGGAGTCCGCCTGCCGATGCAGGGAACATGGGTTCGTGTCCCGGTCTGGGAGGATCCCACATGCCGCGGAGAGGCTGGGCCCGTGGGCCATGGCTGCTGGGCCTGCGCGTCCGGAGCCTGTGCTCCGCAACGGGAGAGGCCACAACAGTGAGAGGCCCACGTACCGCCAAAAAAAAAAAAAAAAAAAGAGTATGTGCTCTTTTTATCCATCAGTTTCTTTTTGACTTGAGGTCATGGATGGTTTGCTTAGCATTTTGAAGTTCAATCCTAGATAGAAAACCAATATTGAAATTGGAAATGGATCTAGAAGGATCCTTTTGAATCATATGTGCTTTGTCACTTTTAAATTTGTGTTAGTTCCTAGTAAGGGAGATAAAGCATGATTTATCATCATTGCTGGGATTCCAGACTAGGCTTGGACATTCAAAATAATGTTCAGAATTAATGAAGTCCTTTCATGACAGCACTGTCTTCCTGACTCTGTTTATTTTAGGGGTATTTAATTTTTAAGAATGATATTCTTTCCTGACTTTATAGCACATTAAGTGCCTTTAAATATGAACACTTTTATTCTTTTTCAGCATAGTATTTCAAAGTTTATAGTAAGCTGAGTTTTTAAACTTCCAATTTTTGTATGCTTAAGCTCTTTATAACCATGGTAAAGAAAGAAAATATAAACATTTGTGTTCAACTTTCTTCCTGTGTATTAGCATTAGTATAAATTCCCACATCGGGCTTCCCTGGTGGCGCAGTGGTTGGGAGTCCGCCTGCCGATGCAGGGGACACGGGTTCATGCCCCAGTCCAGGAAGATCCCACATGCCGCCGAGCAGCTAGGCCCATGAGCCATGTCCGCTGAGCCTGCGCATCCGGAGCCTGTGCTCCGCAACGGGAGAGGCCACAACAGTGAGAGGCCCGCGTACAGCAAAAAAAAAAATAATAATAAAATAAAATAAATTCCCACATCATTTCCATTCAGAATTATAATTTTGATTAAAAGGTCATATATATAATTTTATGAACATATTAGTACTTTTTGAGGAAGAAAATGGAAATGGCCAGATGGAAAGATAGGGACAAAATGATCAGATCTTGCTCATGAAGCAAGAATGTAGGTGGTCTAATTTGCTTCACTGTTGGTGCACTGATAAAAAGGAGTTGCTATTCATGAAATAGTAGATCTTTTGTATCCATTTCATCTTTATTATTTCAATTATCTAAATGCACATGGTAAATGACACTGATTCATGGGCTTGGTGTGGGCAGGAGTTCAAAGGCTTCATCAGCAAAAGACCCAGGAACTGAAATGGAACAGCAACCACCCTCACCCCACACACATTTACTCTATAATAAGTTAACTTCATCAGGCAACTTCATAACTTTTCTGGAGAGAAATGAGAAGACTCAATTAACATCATTATCTTCCTCGTTTGGCACTTGCTTTAAAGTGTGGCGAGGTTAGGGATTGGTTGGGTGGAATAGAACTTGGTGCTAGCAAAGAGCTACTGTTGAAGGCAAGCAGAGTTTCAGTGAAAAGCATAAATCACAATCACTTGAAGGGGTAAGAAGTAGAATCAGTTTATTTCAGGGTGGAATGATATGGGAAGGCGCTATGGAAGATTTTAGCTGCAAGTGTAGAGCCCTGAATCCCCCTTCCAGCACTGCTGCAGATTGGCATGGCTAGTCATTCCCCTCCGTGGGTCTCAGAAGATAGGGTTTGGTTATTTGGTATCTGTTGCCAGCTCAGGAAGGAGTAGCAGTAGATGTGGTCCATGGTGGGGCAGTGTGATGAACTTAGAATCAAATTTTATTTCCTCCCCAAGGTTACCTAACCTCAGGGAACATCATGGGAGTCCTGTGTGTTAAATGTTAATTCCATTGGCACTTGGGACCAAAGTCATGTCCTGATTGGTTGTGGGCCAGTCAGGTACTGGCCCCTCTCCTAACTTGGACTTCTTGTCCTTTGGGCCTCTTCCCTGTTTATAGGTGGGGATATAGAGTCCAGTATGCTCCACTCCCTAGAAACAACATGACGCAATTTAGCTATCAGCAAGCATCATCTCCCCTTGTGAGGGGTAGCATGGCAGAGTATAGATGTGCAGCTGGTACTGACATCATTTGATGGCCTACCTTCTAACAGACTTGAAATTCTGCTAAAAGACTTTTTTTTCAAACATTGTTAATATGACTTTACTAGCCAGACCGGCTGTTAAATTTCCTAATTCAAAATTTTTTTTTGCCTTCAGGGTTTTTCTCCATTTTGTTTCATTGATGGTGTTTTGACTTAAATTATTTTGGCTGTATATAATACTCCTTGATGTTTTTAAGATCCTTGGAAATGATCTAATCTGAACACCCATCCACTGCCTGGGTCCTATACACAGCTCTGACAGTGAGATGCTCCAATCTGTTTGAAAAGGTCCAGTGAGAGGAATAGACTTACTCCTCAGGCGGTGCACTGCATTTTTTTAAAAAAAGATTTTATTTTTTAGAGTAGTTTTAGCATCAGAGCAAAATTGAATGAAAGGTACAGAGATTTCCCATATACCCTGATTCCACAAATGCTTAGCCTCTCCCATCATCAACGTGAACCTACAGTGACACATCATAATCATCCCAAATCCATAGTTTACCTTAGAGTTAACTCCTGGTGTTTACATTCAGTGGGTTTGGACAAAGGTATAATAACACATATCCACTATTATAATATCAATCAGAGTATTTTCATTGCCCTAAAAATTCTCTGTGCTCAATCTATTCATTCTTCCATACTCTCTAGCCCCTGACAACCACTCCGTTTTGCCATTTCCAGAATATTATATAGCCTTTCAGATTGGTTTCTTTCACTTAGTAATTTTCAGTTAGGTTTCCTCCCTGAGTTTTCATGACTTGATAGTTCATTTCTTTTTATTGCTGAATAATATTCCAGTATCTGGATGTAACATAGTTTACTTATCCATTCACCTACTGAAGGGCATCTTGACTGCTTCCAAGTTTTGGCAGTTATGAAGAAAGCTGCTCTAAACATCCATATGCAGGTAGCTGGAAGAATTTAAGTTTGAATTTTAGCAGTTTCATTCCAGACTTTTTATTATTTTTTTTCCTATTATTTTAAATCACAAAGCAATAAACCACAAGTCTGAAGTTTTCCTAAAAAATGTTTTGGCATCTTAAGCTTGTTTTTCTCAATAAAGTTATGAGATATTCTTTGCCAAAACAGACACTGGGTTTGTTGTGAAAGTCGTTAAAATATAATTGAAGCCTACTGCGATTTTGAGTCATTTGGAATTTTTTGCATCTTTCCCCCAGTGGTCTGGTTTTGAATTGAATTAACTAGAAACCAGGTTGCCGTCACCTATGTGATCTTGAAAAATACTTTTGAAAGAAATAATATTCTATATATCCTTTACAAATAGACCACAAAATGGGGTTAGTAATGTGATAATTAAATAGGAAAATCATTATATTTTATGTGACAGTTAATTTACTCTGGTTGTCCATTGGTAAGTAGGCAGGAAGAAATATAAAGGAGCAGAGGGGAAAAGTTACACCATGAGCTTCAGCTAAGGACAGAGTGAGGTCAAATAGGAAGCTTTCAGTTCTATGCATGATCATCTTGTACTGCCTCCTTTTAAAAACAGACAAGGATGAACATCTAAATAAAAATCTATAAAAAGCAAAATCAAGAGGATATAGGAATAGTGTATTCAAGCCTAACAAATACATAACCTGTCATTGGTGAGGAATGGATTTTGGAATGGTTTTTAGAATTCATTTTAATATATGTTTCTATAAAGTTGGCTGAAGAAAACTTTTTCCTGTGGAATATGGTGTTAGAGGTGTATATTTTCAAAAGAGAAGGAAGGAAGTGGTCCCACTATGTAATAAAAATCAGTGTTGAGATTGAAGCAACTTTTATAAATCACGCATTTTAAGAGGATATATACTATACTTTTCTGGCTAATAGTCTGAACAGTCAGATATGTAGAAATGCAGGCTTGGAAACTGAAAATATTTTATAATCAATTTTACCCTTTGGAAGCTAAATCTTTGGCTTGCCTGGTCTTTGATATGAGAAAGAATTGTGCTAAATTTAGTTTTTAAAGTAAATAAACAGCCCCCTGTGGGGGATTTCTAGCTTTTATCTGCCTTTTGGCTCTAATAAGTTTCATCTTGGACTCTGTTGGTGCAATTAAGATGTGTCTGCATTGGTCCCTAAGATTCATCCTTGCTTCCTTTTAAAGAATGCACTTATTTCTGTAATCTGAGGAATGGGTTTTTGAAGAATGAGTTTCTTCGTTTAAGCAGGGGTCACTGCGCAAAGAAAATGACTTCTCATATTTACTTGTATCCTTCCCTCTCTCACTTCCGGGAAATAGGGAAGAGTGGTAGAGTCTCACTGATTCAACAACTATTTGTTGGGTGCCTATATGCTGTAGGCGCTGTGCGAGGCACTGTCACACTGTCCTGGTCTTCATGGAACTTTCTAGAAAATGTAAAAAACCTCTCCCAGATGGCCTACAAGGCTAATGCCTCTTCAGAACACCAAAACAGATATTATCAGTGTAAATGACCTGATATTACAAACAGTGCCAGTTGATCCCTAGCTATTCTGTGCAGTTTGCTGATAGTTAACTAAAATTATTTATTTTGCCCTAGTCATGGTATAATTTACAAAACATATCTTTTACATGTGAAAAACCGGAGACAATGTAATGGGGTTGATTAGTTCATAGCTGTTTGGGTAGGTGTTCACTCATGTTAGCCGCTGTCTCAAGAGTTGCCATGCCCACTGCAGGTGGCCGAGAGGTGGCATTGGGTCTGTTCTTTGTCACCAGAGTCCACTTGGACTCTAGCTAGTGTAATCTGGTCCAGTAATAAAGGAGTCCAGTGATAAAGGATGGCAGAGATTTCTTCCATGATGTAGACTTATGGGTACTTCTGAATTAAGTCCCAGAGTCCTTAATATATTTTGGAGAAAGGTATATGAGCCAATCAATTAGATTAATTGTAAAAAGGATATAACAAGACCCATTTCATCAGTGGGTGTGAGTATGACCTGAAAGGACACATACCCAGGGCCTGGCTAGCATGCAGGTGGTTAGGCCTGAAGCTTATGCAATTTGGGGGCCCTATAAGAAAAAGTACAGAACTAAGAGTTAAAAACTAATTGAGTTCACTAATTTATTTAATAAAAAAGAGAAAACAAGACAGAATGCTTTTCAAATTAATTCATTTCATATACTGTAAGTGCAGCACAGTAATACATATTCCCTCATGGATTATAATCTGATTATAAAATATATATATATATTAGATTTTAAAATATATAAATATATATATAAGAAGGAAGAAAATCTCAAATTAAAAAGCAGATAATTGTCACAGACATTACAACATCCAGAACAATAACATAATTTTAAAAATTAATTGACTGCTAGATCTCTGACCTTGTAACACCTTTTCTATATCTTTGATCTGCGTACTCTTTGGCTGTCTCTTCATATGACATATATGACATGTTATGTTATACTTTTCTATAGAGAGCACAGAAAGATAATTTTGTCTTTCCTCTGGCGTGATTGATCAAATTAACTTTGTTTTGCTATTGATAGTTTTAAAAGGTACTTTAACTTCACAACTTACTATTGACACTGTGTCCTCCAAAGATAGAGTGTTACTTTTGCAGATAAGATGGGAAAAGCCCTGTAAGCATGAGCTGTGAGACTTTGCCACTTTTCTACTGGAGACAGGAGCTACCAGCAGGTTTCACCCGACGTCCTGACTGATCTCCCACTGATTTTCATAGAACCCACCTCTGGTGGACGGTGTGGGTTTCTTGGCTGGGGAGATGTTGGCACTTTCTATTCAAAAGTAATGTTTTTACTCAATCTGAACCCACGGTAGCTCTTTAAAAGAAAGATTTTCCCTTTCTGATGATAAAAGCAACCCATGTATATGGAAGAAAATTTAGAAAGTACAGAAAATACAAAGAAAAAACATTCTGAAAACCATCACAGCTGTTATGACTGATCAATGTTTGGTGTTCTTCCTTCTAATCATTTCCTGGTGTGTGTGTGTGTGTGTGTGTGTGTGTATTTAATTGGTATATTGTATAGTTTTCTATCTTTCCCATTCTCTGGTTTCATTTATCTATTATTATTTATTTTGCTTATCATACTTTCCCTGTCATTAAATATTTTTTTGAAAACTACATTTTTTCATGACTATATGACATTCTATCCTATGACTATCATAATTTACAGAAGCATTTTTTAGACATTATATCCACACAGACACACCCTAGCATTCCCACTTCTATAAAGAATGTTGTAACAAACATCCTTGTATATAAATCTTTGACTATATTTTGATTCTTTCTTTAAAATAGATTCTCAGGATTGGAATAACTGGGCTAAAAATGAACATTTAAGGTACTTGAATCCAAATTATCAAGTTACTTTCCAGGCCACAGTGTAATTTAAATTTTATTCCTAATGTCATCTTGATGGTTAAGAGGAAGAATCTAAGCCTTCAACATTCTAGTTTAATGAGAAAATCAGATCTCAATTGAAATAGTCATTATTGTATACAATGTATTAAACTGCCCTGCCAAGAACACGTAATGTTGGGTCTGAAGGTGACTTTAGACACTGCTGCATTTTACATGGGTCTGAATGGAAACCTACAGAAGTGGTTACTCACCTGAGGATGCACAGTGGATCGGTGGTGTGGAGAACCAGCAGTGCTGATGTTATAACTTAAAATTTATAGTACCGTACTTTCTATGTGATTTCCAGCTTACCTAATTGACCATAGTGACCTATCAGATAGACAAGGCAAGAGTTATGATGGCCATTTTACAGGTGAGAAACTGAGACCTCAAGAAATTGAGAGCCTCATGCATAACCCGATAGCTAGTTTGGTCAAGCTTGAATATTCTGTTCCACAGAGCCAATGTTCCCAATCTTGGTGGTGCGTTAGAGTCACAGGACTGTGTCTCAGACGAATTGATCAGAATTGGGGGTTAAAGACTGATCACTTGTATATTTTTAAATCTCTCCAAATGATTCCATTGTGTAGCCAGAGTTGAGAACACTGTCCTACATCGAGGATAGCATAAGGCTTCATCTCTCCTGCCAGCTCTGATCTTTTGGTTGTCTTACCTGGAGCCTAGTGTTAAGAAGGATTCTGAGACCTTCTTGTCTTAGCAAGAAACTGTGCATCGTTATAATGTCTGCCATGAGTTGGGGCTGGGGATTGACATCATAAGTGCCCTTGCTATCCTGGCATTATACCATATTACCATTCCTCTCATAGTTTCTAGAAAGTATATTCTCATTAAAGATATACAAAGATAAGGGCACAAACAAGAGTTAGTGTTAGAATGTAAAAGGCAAGCAGTCATAAAACGTCTAAAGCAAATTGCTGTGGCATTTTAAGTATTCAAAAATATTTTTCCAGCAGTGGTATCCCTCTGCCTGTGAAAGAAACATGGATTATAAACAGCATTGCTGTGAGTTAACCTTTTATTTTGCTAGGCTTGGAATTGATTCTGAAACCTTCCAAGGTGTATTCTAAACAAAATGGGAAAGTAAAGGAAGAAAGCTCAGCATGGCTCTTTGGAGCTTGTGTTAGTTTGCTAGGGCTGCCGTAACAAAGTACTATAGCCTGGACGGCTTACACAACAGAAATTTATTGTCTCACAAGTCTGGAGGCTAGAAGCCCCAGATCAAGGCGTTGGCAGGATTGGTTTCTTCTGAGACCCCTCCCCTTGGCTTGCAGATAGCCACCTTCTTGCTGTGTTCTCACATGGTCTTTCCTCTGTACATGAAATCTTGGTGTCTCTTTGTGTGGCCAAATTTCCTCTTTTTATAGGGACATCAGTCAGATTGGATTAGGGCTCACCCTAACAGACTTATTTAAACTTAGTCACCTCTTTAAAGGCCCTATCTCTAAAGAGAATCACATTCTGAGGTACTAGGGGTCAGGGCTTTAACATATGCATTTTGGGGAGGCACAACTCAGCCCCTAACAGGGCTGATCCTTGCAAAGTGTTGAAAAATAATACCTTTCCTTGTTTATCAGGTGCTCAGGCTTTGGATTGGAACAATCTCAATCAGAGGCAATTTTGCCTCTCAGGGGACATTTGGCAATGTCTGGAGACATTTTTGATTGTCATAACTAGAGTGAGAAGTTGCTAATGGCATCTAATGGGTAGAGACCAGGGATACTGTAAATATCAGACAGTGCATGGGATAGCCCTCCAATGACAAAGAATTATCTGGTCCAAAATGTCAATGGTGTTGAGGCTGAGAAATCCTGAGATACAGAGACCTCAATTTGAATCCTTCTTATGATACCTAATAGATGTGTGACCTTGTAACACACTCCATCTTTTTTTTTTTTTTTTTTTTTTTTTAATTTTTGCGGTATGCGGCCCTCTCACTATTGTGGCCTCTCCCACTGCGGAGCACAGGCTCCGGACGCGCAGGCTCAGTGGCCATGGCTCACGGGCCCAGCCGCTCCGTGGCATGTGGGATCTTCCCGGAACGGGGCACAAACCCGTGTCCCCTGCATCAGCAGGTGGACTCTCAACCACTGCGCCACCAGGGAAGCCCCACACTCCATCTTTATGAATATCCTCACCTACAAAGTCCTCATCGTGGGTTAAATGAGATAATCTTTTACAGCTTTTAGCACATGGCCTGAGTCCTGGGAAGCTCTCAGCAACCTTTAAGTGCTTTATAGATTTCTCACCCACAGATGCCTCACTTGAGAGCTCGAGTTGGCATTAGAATTGGGAGGTATCCAGCATGAGGAAAGAGGAAGGGACATGCCAGGCACAGGTAGGTAAATGGGCCACAAGAAGGCAAAGGCCAGGACTTGCAGAAATATATTGAATTCCATATTTTCTTTGGATGTTTTCCAATTTCAAATATGTCTGCTTCACTAGATGAAATATGGCTTGAATTAGGGACAGCCCTTTCTCTGAATGTAAAAGGTTACATCATGCATTTCCAGTATCTGTGCAGCCTGCTTCTTCTTCCTTGTAATCATTTATAAAGAGGGTCATCGGGCACATCAGATTTCCTGCTCACAGTGTCAGGTCTAAAAAGCCTTGGAGGAGGAGGAGGGAGAGGCAGGAGAGTAGAAGCATTTCTTCAGAGGGGAGAACTGTTTGACACACACCAATATCCTCAGAGTTTTCTGCTAATTAAAAAGTTATTAGAATGCATCGCTGTATTAGGACCTACACTACATTTTACAGAAAGGTTTACCTGGGCGATAAAGTAGTAGATTTTTGCTCTTTCATTAGCTCCTCTCAACCCTGCTACACAAAGTGTGGTCCATGGGCCAGCAGCATGGTTCTTGGGGAAGTTTGTTAGAAATGCAGAATCTCAGGCTCCACTCCTGAGGACCCAGTGAGGCCAAACCTGCATTGTAATAAGATCCCCAGGCAAGTCCTACTAGCATGAGAAGCCCTGCTCTAGTCTTCCTGTCACGGCTTCCTCTTTCTTTTACTGGAATCTTGTCTTTCATCTTCTTTAATGGCTCCTTGGAGCTCTTGTAATTTGGTTTTTAATAGTGAGCCACTTCAAATCCTTTTTGACCCTCAATGGAGTATAACTATTTAGTAAATGTAAACTGTCATCTGTCCTTCAAGCCAGGGTTTTGCATAGAACTTTTCTGTCGGAGTAGTCCAAGCACTTCCATGCGTATCAGAGAGAATATTTTTGCAGCAGCTCTGTGAAAGAGAAAGAGGCAAGGTTAGTAGTTTTAATGCAGTTCCATCTTAATGAGTCACTACCGTTAGTTGAGTATATATTATGTATCAGCCCTGTGTACGAGAAGTCACTGAGTCCTCAAAGTCTGCGTGGTGGCTGTTTTTATCTCCATTTTACAGGTTAGGAATGGAGGCTCAGAAAGGTTATTTTCCTTGAATAAGGAACGTGGTGCCAAGCATTGGCTTCAAGGGCTTCATTAACTTCCTATCACCACCACCAAGCTACCACTAAAAATGAACCGAATAATATATATGTTGATAATTTGGCAGAAATTGCACATAATGAAGAAAATAAAGCATGCTAAACAAATCTGCTTTAAGACATCCCCCCTCACACTGCCACCCCTTCCAGCTAGCTCATTGTCCCCACTGCTGTTCCAAGTGGAATTTTGAGAGTGACACTGCACCCCAGGCCGCTTAACTCCACCATGTTGTCCAAGAGGGTCTTCTGGAAACTAAGGAAGAAAAAGTTTTAAGTAGCCTGCCAAACACTTTAAATCAGGAAGGGTTTTGGAAATTTCCTACAGCATTGTGAGAGACTTGCAAAGGAAAGTCTCTCAACTGGCTATTCTACAGTTAATTTCCTATCCAGCTCCTATGAACAGAAGGAATTTGACCAGCTGTGCTGGATCAGGTTATTCTCCTTCCACACTGTCCCACAGTGTTTCAGATGAAGAAAGGAGGGAAGATGTGCAATAGAGGAAGACTCTGCATTGCGTCGGCATTGAGGACTGGTATTTGAAGCATGACGCTGGCACGTAAGCTTATTCTCTTTCCATCCTGCTCTGAGGGTCCAGCATTAGTTTCTGTGACTAAAGAAGGACTGGGAAGAACTTGGATAGAATGAAGTCAAGAGCTCCAACAGCTGGGCTGGAGCAAGGAATTGCAGGGAGAGCGGAGCTATAGGGTTGCACAATCCCATTAGAATCCTGGCTTTGCAGCTTACTGGAAACCAGGTCTTGGGCAAATGAGTTCACCTCACTGAGCATTTTTTTTGTGCATTCACAGTGTAGATAATTATGCATCTCAGGATTTTTGTAATAAGGAAACTGGCACATAGTACAGGCTTAGTAAATGGTAGTTCTGATGACAATGGTGATGATGATGGGAACATGAAAGTCATCTGAATTAAGAAACATTAAAGGACTACGATGGTTCAGCCTTGAGGAGAGAATTGCCTTAGAAACAGTCTTCAAACAGTTTTCATGCAGGGATGGTGCTGGCTTTTTCTGTGTTCTGATAGATCGAGCGTGGAGATCATGGAGACTATCATTCTGAATGTGGTGAATAAGCAAATGTGCCTGGAAGTTAGGCAACCTGGGTCCAATCTGGGTCAACCACATCGTAGCTTCACAAATAATCAAATTGGCCAATCTCTCTGGATGTCTGTTTCCTCATCTGTAAAATGGGGTAACAGTACTAGTAAACTTGAAGGGTTTTTGTGAAGAATGTACTTAACACATTGCTGGGCACACAGTTTGATAGGTATATGCATTTATATTTAAATATAAGGCCATCTCTTCCAGATCTGATTAGAATGTTGTGGAATGGCCTGTAGAGAGACTTTGCAAAGTCTCCCTTTGAGAAAGCATTTAGTCAACAAGGGAGGTTATCTTAGTGTGGAATGGTTCAGAGGGATTCCTTCTTACTCTGAGACTCCTGGCTAGCCTCGTGCACTGTGGACACAGGAAGCCTTTCTCATGAGCCTGAACTGCAAGATTCATCAGTAGGACTGTTGCTAAAAAAAAATGGTAATCTAATTTCTAACTTTCCTTCCTGCCATATTGCCAAAGGGCTACAGAATTGTCATTATGGGCCAATCTGGGTAATTTCCCTGTACAATATTTAAATACTTTCAAGTCCATCTCTATTTTGATAGCATGTTATTTTTCCATGTTTTATCAACATGTATGATCAGAGCTTCTTACGCGAGAAGCTTTAGGGTGGGCTCTTGCAAAACAACACTGTGAACATGTATGTATCATGTGAATGGTGTGATTCTTTTCATTTTCCCCATTGTATCTGACACAGGAACAGAAATAAGACCTGCATGATGATGGTTTACTATTTTTCGTCTTTGCTCTTGTAGCTTATTACCCATCTGACATCGTGTTTTTGTTAGGGCCCAGGGGGGAGGTATTGTAATTTTCTTTAGTGCCTAGCAATTGAGGACTAGGCATTCTGATGGGGGGTTGGAGACGCATGATCAGAAATAAGTGATTTCTGAAGCAAGTAACATCCTATTTTTCTGAAAATTGTTTGGGAATAAGAAACAAGCATAGGAGAATGCATAAAATATGATCTGTTATCTCAGATTGTTTCTAAGACAAACTGCTTTCCAAAAGTAAAGCTGAAATTTTTTTCTACCATGTAATTGCTCTGGGTTGCATAAATCCACTGGGTACTTTCAGCTGGGCTGGAGTGGCAGAAATTTCGCAGTTTGTATAAGTTACAAGAAATACTGTCTTAATTTCTTTTTGGCATAAAGGCCAGTCATTCACTGATTTGTGAATAGACTCGATCATTCATTCAACAATATCTATTGAGCAACTATTGTGCAGAGGTGAATGCATCGTGGACCCTGCATTAAGGAGTTCTGGGATAACGGATACGTGCACCCACTCTGACCAGCATGGGGATCATGAAACACAGGTTTGCAAACACCGAGCAAGGATCCCCACCCAGTTTAGAACTCTCAGGGAAACTTTCCAAGAAGTGAGAATTGAGCTGACTCTTGAGGAATGAAGAAGAAGAATTAGTTAAGTTTTGGTAAAGTAAATGAAAAAAGAAAGGGATTTCAGAGAGAGGAAAGAGCACATGCAAAGACAGAGAGGTAGGAAAGTGTGGTGGGTTCATGGGTCAAACAGAAAAGCAGAGGTATTCTAGGAGGCAGTGGGGTGCCATTGACGGTCATTAACTGAATGCTGTTTCCTGGAAAGAAAGAAAGAGAGAGAGAGGGTGGGGGGGAGAGAGGGAGGGATGAAGAAAAGAGTCCTGTGACTCCTTAGTAGATCCATGCTTCCACCACACTTCAATACATGTTTTCATATGTTTCATATGTGTTTATTGAGAATGATCTATTGCTCTCTGTTCTCCAGGAAATGCTCCATTGTCAAAACATCACTTGACATTCCATCCTCTTGCAGCAAGCAGGATGACTGAAGCTGTACTTTATCTTGTAGTTATGACCCATGACAATTACATTACCAAGAATAACAGTCTTTAGAGCAAGATTCACGAATTTATCACTAGTGTTTAAATCAATGCCCAGTCACTTAAACAAATATCCACTTTGCTAAATGACTTTCTCTGTCAGTGTCAGTGAGAAAAGGAGTAACTGAGCGCTTTTGTTTGGTGTTAGAAGTGAAGACCCAAGGAGTAGGGATGGGCAAACTGAAAAATATATTTCTCAGATAGTTAAAGTATCAGGGCTATGAAGGAGCTGGAGTATTTCTGCACATCTATGTGAAAGTATTTAGCTCCAGGGTGTGAATGAGTGTCCTAGTCACCTGGAGGTAGAAATCAGAAAGAGAGAACTGTAAAAAAGCACAAAATCCATTTTAACACCCGTCTGTTTGGAACGGTTGACAAGGTTGTGAACGCCCTGCCAGGTGGCTTTTTAAGCTTTCCCTAATCTCTAATGAGTCTGCTTTCTTCTCTCAAAACTTGGGCAGCTGTCCCTCCTCTCAGACTCGGCAGCAAGTATTGTTGATAAGGTAAACCAGTGAGGCTGAAAGGTCTATGAGTGGCTCATATTTCCCTGCCTGCTTGGATGAACTGCCCTTTAATAAAAGTAATAGCAAGAGTATGTCGTGGTGAACCAGACATTTTACAAATATGATTTCATTTATCTCTATACCAACCCTATGAGATAGGTATTGTCCTCCCCATTTTCACAGGAGGAAACCGTAGTTCAGAAGAGTTTAACTTGCTGAGGTCACTTAGCCACTAAGCACTAGAACTAGGTTTGAACCCAGCCAGTCCGATGCCCAAACCACATTTTCCCACCATAGCACACTACCTTCTTGTGATATCTTGTAGCATAGGATTTGTATCCTAACCTCTTAAATTCCTAGATCTGGTTTCTTAGGACACACTCTCTTCCACTGAAACCAGAGTTATCCAGAGAGAGTAGAGACAGAGAGAAAAATAGAAGCCTCCTAAGACTTATGCCTAAAATGTTGTGGCTATAGCAGAAAGAATCATGAGTCTTCCACTACAGGCAGGGTGGTTTTGAGCAAGTCACTTAATCTCTCTGGTTCCACATCTTTAAGCTGAAGGAGTGGGGTCAGATATTCTCTATGGTTCATCCAAGCTTCAAATCTAGAAATCTGATTTACTCAGCAAACAGAGAGGTGAGGGGAACTATGGGAGTGGGCTTCACAAGTAGTACCTAATTTAGTTTGGGGGTTTATATTAGAGTAATGTGTTTATTAGAGTAATGTGTTATTTGAGGCTCTTTAGGCTGCAGTTATAGAAACCCAACCTGAACCAAGCAGCTTATGTTCCAACTGGGGGATTTAATGGATTTCATGATTGGGGCCCATTGTGAACCTCCCAAGTTGGGAAGCAGTTGGGCTTCAGGAAAGGATTCTGCAAGTGGAACCCTGAGAATCCTCAAGTGCCTGCCCTCTTGGCTTCTCCTGGGCCCTTGTCTCTTTCTTACACAGCAGTCTTCCCTGTTTAGCTGTGCAGGTGGCAGAAAATGATTATCTCTTAGATCTGATCCAAATTTTTCAGGGACTGACTTTCCCTGGCTTGGGTCCCACTGGGCCAATCAACAGCAGCCAGAGGGTGGGGTCATGTAGTAGGGCCAAGGAGCTCCCACTCACCTTTGAGGGTAGAGAAGAGCCGTACTTTGATATTAAGCCGGTTTGAGTCATTCCAGAGGATGAGAGCCATGGCTCCCATTTATCTGAGGTGATGGCTCAGATGAAAAGATGTCGAAGGACTCAGACACACTCAGACAGCAAGTGACTGAGTGGATTAAAGTGAAACCCAGATCTTGGGTTTTGGTTTTCTCCCTACTTGAACGTATTTCATTAGATCTGATTAGGGAATCTAATAATTTATTTGAGTAGACTCTGTAACTGCTTTGAGAGGTAATTCTAAGTACTAGAAGATGGAATCTAAAAGAATTACACCCCTGCCCCTCCCCCAAAGATATATCTTTTCCTCTGCACATTTAATTGGCCCAAAGTAAAATTAAATGGAAATTGTCCCCCTTCCCGGTAAGCTTTCTTTCTAACTCTAATTTTATAAGACTGTTAGAAAAGATCTTATCAAACGATCTTAGAGGTGAGCAATAAATACATCCCACATTTCTTATAAATCCTAAACCTCACATCTCTCGGTCCTGAGACTAGGTCTGCGAGGTGTCATTGTGGCTTTCTTGAAGGGCCTTATGTCTCTTCCAGCAGGATGAGATCTTGTTTGAGGGACCCGAGCACTTAGAACTATGGAAGAATTTCCTTTGTGTGAAACTTACATGCTGTGTCTCGCTTGGTGGAGTTGTTTATGGGCTACTTCCTTTCAACCCTAACCAGCTGCTGCATTTCACAAGCTATTGAAAACACGCGTGCTTTCTTTTTGTGTGTGGGGGGCATCTGTCCATTTATTTTGAATATTACATATTTGGAAAAGCATTCAAAATAGAAAATGATGGCTTTGGGGGATTCTGACTATGCCCTGAGTAAACTAGATCTATAATCTGAAACATATTCACATTATGCAGGAATGATGACCGTGGTCTGTTGCCACGATTTTTTTCAATACTTGAAAGCCTCATTTTTCTGTTTTCAGGGAATTATGTTTTGATTTCTGTTTTCCATAGACAGTAGCAGACACTCACCTCCCTTAATCATTCATGACCTTCCCTCACTGTTTTTATTTTGGCTCTGAAGAGTTTCTCCTTCTCCAAATATACCCTCCAGAACATTCAACATTTTTCTCAGTATCACTCAAACCAACACAATCTTTTGCTAAATTACATTCTTACAGTTTATGAAACATTTTAATGAATATTTTTTCATTTGATCTTCTCCTAAACCCTGTGAAATAATTATCGTTCTCATCTCCATTTTACAGATGAGGAAACTGAACTTCAGAGAATTCCTGAAAGTCATACAAAGTTTGGTTTATGCCCAGGGCCTCTGTCTATAGAGCGTGTGCTACTTAGTCTTTCATTCATTCATCCATCCATTCAATCATTCACTCATTTGTTCATTCATTCATTCAGCAATAGTTAAGTACCAGTAATGCGGCAAACAGATAAAAGAGGCATATCCCTGCATCTAGATGTTCTAGAGGCTCATGGAAGCCCAACGGAATGGGACAGGTCTTCTGGCAGGGTTAGCACACTGAGCTTGCCTGAAGATGAGCTAACTGTGATTGTGTCTGATAGCATCACATAGACTACATTGCAGGCTATTCAAGCTCCCACGAGTACTTGTTCATGTGCAGCACTCCACCTGTTGCTTTTTCCAGTGAAGGCTGATGGGAAACAAGCTGATGGCAGGAGAACTGAGGGGGAGGGGACTTGTTCACCTTTCCATTTGGCTCAACTGACAGGGTCTTAATCACGATATTGTGCTGGTGACAAGACACACACACACGCACAACGCTTTCATTTTTCTTTGACTTTCTTTCAAGCTTTTTTTTAACGGCAGCTGATTCTATTTCTTAATAGAAAGAATTCTGTTTATCTCCTCTATGTTCTAGCCAGGGGTTGGCAAACTTTCTGTGATGGATTGCAGGAGCAGGACTAGATGAATGAGCGATGCACTTGCCTTGGGTGCAAAATAGAACGAGGTGTCAAAAAACTCAGTCATCAAGATAAATGATATTTCGATACAATATTTTATATATATAAATTTATTTATTTATTTATTTATTTATGCTGCGTTGGGTCTTCGTTGCTGCACTTGGGCTTTCTTTAGTTGTGGCGAGCAGGGGCTACTCTTTTTTTTTTTTTTTTTTTTTCTTTTTGCGGTATGCGGGCCTCTCACTGTTGTGGCCTCTCCCGCCGCGGAGCACAGGCTCCGGACGCGCAGGCCCAGCGGCCATGGCTCACGGGCCCAGCCGCTCCGCGGCATATGGGATCCTCCCAGACCGGGGCACGAACCCGTATCCCCTGCATCGGCAGGCGGACTCTCAACCACTGCGCCACCAGGGAGGCCCGGGGGCTACTCTTCGTTGCAGTGCGCGGGCTTCTCATTGTGGTGGCTTCTCTTGTTGCAGAGCACAGGCTCTAGGCACCCAGACTTCAGTAGTTGTGGCTTGTGGACTCAGTAGTTGTGGCTCGTGGACTCTAGAGCGCAGGCTGAGTAGTTGTGGCACATGGGCTTAGTTGCTTCGCGGCATGTGGGATCTTCCTGGACCAGGGATTGAACCCATGTCCCCTGCACTGGCAGGCTGATTCTTAACCACTGCGCCACCAGGTAAGTCCCCAATACAGTATTTTTTAAAAATCCAAATTAATACAAAATTCCATGAGGAACAAAAATATCAAAAATTTGAATAAAGATCAGGTAAGTTACCATGCCACACAGAGTCATGTAGGAGCCTGGGGCAAAAGGAACGCTCAGTGATGCTGGTCACTGAAATCCTACCCAGGATTTACCTTCATTTGGCCTCATCATTCCAAAGACATTTAGAAGCTCTTCTCATGCTCTTCCTCAGCATGTCTCCCTGAGAAATCTCTTTACTGTAAGCATGCCTCACTGCTTTAACTACCCCCAACTTTGGAAAATCCAACTTTTGATTTCCAAGGAAACCTCAGAGTCTAGAAAATGTCTCTGAGGTTTTCCTATAGCAAGTGGTCATGCCTGAGAGCAGAGAAGACAGGAATATCTGTGGCTTCCTGGGCCTTAGCAGCCAATGCGATATCTCATTATACCTCCAGATGTGGCAAAAAGAAGCAGGCATTTGGAGATCTCTTCCTTTATGAATTCTTGTTTGATCCAGAACCAAAGTTCAAAAGGTGCGCTTCATTCTCCTACCTTCATTTAACCTATTTTGGATTAATAATAAACATTTTTTTTATTTATAACACCTTCTTTGTAGATTTTGTAATGTATTACAGATATTAACTCTGACAAAAACGGGGTGTGAAGGGAAACAAGGCCAGCCTGTTGGATATCACTTGACTGATAGCATTGCTTTGGTCCTCTTTCTGTTGGTTGTTAATTAGAAAAAAGAAGAGTGCTGTGGTCTGAATATTTTTGTTACCCCCCCTCCAATTCACTAGTTAAAACCTAACCTTCAAGGTGATGGAATTAGGAGATAGGGCCTTTGGGAAGTGATTAGGTCATGAGGGCTTCAGAAATTGTGTCCTTATAAAAGAGGCCCCAGGGCTTCCCTGGTGGCACAGTGGTTAAGAATCCGCCTGCCAATGCAGGGGACGTGGGTTTGAGCCCTTGTCCTGGAAGATCCCACATGCCGTGGAGCAACTAAGCCCGTGTGCCACAACTACTGAGCCTACGTGCCACAACTACTGAAGCCCACATGCCTAGAGCCCACGCTCCACAACAGGAGAAGCCACCGCAATGAGAAGTCCGCCCACCGCAGGGTAGCCCCCATTCACAGCAACTAGAGAAAGCCCACGAGCAGCAACGAAGACCCAACGCAGCCAAAAAAAAAAATGAATAAATAAAAAAAATTAAAAAAAAAAAGGTCTGAGAAAGCCCCATTGCCCCTTCTGCCATGTAAGGTTATGACTAGAAGGTGCCATCTATGAACCAGGAAGCCCTCACCAAACACCAAATCTGCTATGATCCTGGACTTCCAGCCTCCAGAACTGTGAGAAATAAATTTCTGTTGTTTCTAAGTCATCTAGTCTGTGGTGTTTTGTTATGGAAGGCCAAACGGACTAAGACAAAGGATAAAAGGAGCTGGGCGTCCAACGTCATGAAGTTGTTCAGGGTGTCTGTTTCTCAGCTGGAAGCCCCAGGTCAGGTGAACAAAAGGCTACATGATATACACAGCTAAGGGGCTGGCTGTTTAACTATAGATTCACGTCTTTGCAAGAATCAGCATCTTTACGTGAATAGCTCTTTCCAGCTATGCCCTCTGCTTGCCTGGCAGTGGCTTCCTGTGAACCCCACTATGAAGGATTAACAGAGCAAAGCGTGGTCTCTTTCATGTATCTGCTGCCTCTGAACTAAGCCTCATGAGTGACCTTCAATATGGAAATCTATTCCAGGCAAGGTGGACTCAAGGCTCAAGGACTGCAGTAGGGTCTTTGGTCTCTGGGGTTGGGCTTCTGCAGCACCTCTTGTTTCACATCAGGGTAATCTTAGCATTTTGCCTTGTTGGGCAGCTGATGGTTTGGCTGGTATTTTATGTAGAATTTTCTGAATCAAAAATTTGAACTACAGTTTGTGCACTATGACCTTACAATGGAAGAGAGTACTTTAAATCGAGTCTCTAAGAAATTCATTATGAACCTCTGTATCTTTGACAAATGTGTAAATTTTAAAATATTTATGAATTTGTGTTACAATATTAGGACATATTGATTTTGTAAATAACAGTGATATATGGTTTTCTGGAAGACCAAGAATGATAAAGCAAAATAGATGCTGCATGCAAACATTTGCATAATCATGTTAATACATAATTCATTTGGGGGAAAAATAAGCATTCTTCCTTGATCCTGGAATATCATATTCAGTACGTTCTTCTTGTCGAAGTTAACTGTCTTTGAGTAATGTTTCAGAGCTAAATCTGATTGATTTCACAAAATGAACCAGCACATAAATGTGCACTTTTAATACTTACAGGGGACTCTTTTTTTTTTTACAACTTTATTGGAGTATAATTGCTTCACAATGGTGTATTAGTTTCTGCTTTATAACAAAGTGAATCAGTTATACATATACATCTGTTCCCATATCCCTTCCCTCTTGCGTCTCCCTCCCTCCCACACTCCCTATCCCACCCCTCCAGGCGGTCACAAAGCACCGAGCTGATCTCCCTGTGCCATGCGGCTACTTCCCACTAGCTATCTACCTTACGTTTGGTAGTGTACATGTGTCCATGCCTCTCTCTCGCTGTACAGGGGACTCTTAACTCTCTAAAATGTAACAGCACTACAGTCAAGCCAAATAACTAAGACACTCCCCAAGGTTAGGAGGAGTTGAAGGACAGATCCAGTTAATACCCCCGAGTTCTACATGGGGCTCCCCAAAGAGTAACACACCAGTGAGAAGGACAGGATTACCAGTGGGAGGGAACAGCTTCTTCTGTAGGCTCTGGCTAGCTGAAAACAGCAGCACAAGAAGTACTCCCACCATTCAAAAAATTCAAAAAAAGGAAAAAAGGAACAAGGTAGCTAGCTTTCTGCTTTCAAGCTCACAACATCCCCTTGACAGTTTCTGCCATTTTTCCTTATACCACTGTGACTTGACAAATTAAAACCAGTGCTATCTTGTGAGATGCCACAACGATTCCTGTCCCCTGGCCTATCTGTCTGCCCTTTTCTCTTTCTGTGTTGTTAGAATAAATGTCCCTTTCAAGTTGTTTTGTACTCATCCTAAGAATGGCTCCCACAAATTGCCCACAGATTAAACAAGAAACTGCTTTTTCTCCAAGCCTATTCTTTGGCACAGCTGTCTGAATCGATGTGTGCCCCAAGCCTGCCTGTTTTGAAGTGCACAGCAAATGAGGAAAGGGAAACCATCAGGCAATTCCTAAACTCCAGTTATGACCCCACCCCCATGGCCTCCCATTTTACTGCTGAGAAATAGGACTGGGGGAGGGAAGCTTCCAGAATCAGGCAAAGTGAAGCTACAAGAAAATCTACACTCAAAGTATTACCTTCTGTGCGGTGGACAGGAGGGGTGATTTGTGGGACATGACCAAGCTTGTTTAACTTTTAAAAAGCTGACCAAAGGGTAATGCAGTATCCAATCAGTATTCTTCAGATGAATTTCCAGTCAGGGGAAGTAGGCCTGGTTCCTAGGTTTCCTCCTATTTAGTGGGGTCATCTCAGAGAAGATTAATGTGTTTGGTGAGATCACATTCATAGAGGTGGCCTTTAGTCTTCTTCATTCATTGCTTTCAACCTGAGTTTCCCCTCGAGTTAATAATTTTTCAGAAACCTTAATAAAGTGTTTGAGAATCTCTCCCTCCTTGAGAGCCAGTGCCAGGTACATGCAGTGTAGAATGGGGGCTTTGGAATAGTAGACCTGGCCTCAAACTCTGTTCAGACACTTAATATCTGTGTGAACATGAGCAAATTACTTAATTTCTCTGAGCTTCAATTTTCCACCCCCATCTGGAAAGTGGATAGAATAATATCCTGTTCACAAGATTGTTGTAAGGATTAAAGGAGATAATTTATATAATGAGATAGAACTCATTCACTCTCTTACACCCTCCTCTACTTTTAAATGTCTCCAATGATGATTCTGGAAAAAAAAGATGATCTGACTAACCAAATAGTAGTGAATTTCCTAGTGAGTTTTGTTTACTAACATTATAAATAAACTTATGTATTTAATATTTTAAGAGGGTAAAAAAGATATAAAGAAATTAAGCCATGAATCTAACTTGCTTTGTTTATAAATATTTCAGTTTTTATTTATGTTTATGTCCAGCTTTACTATTTTGGGCAAGGGCTTCCTCTCTGGCAGCTTGTGCCATTGCCCTGAATGTGTACTGTGTTTAGTATTTGCATCCTAGAGACAGCTAGAACATTAGGGAAATGTACTGGTTCTCATTGAAATACATTGCCTGTTTTAAAAAATATTCCTGACTTGACAAATCAAGAAGGGAGTACAAGAAACGTGGATGCAGCCTGGGAATGTCTGGCAAAGAAATCCCTATTCCCATTTGGAACCATGTACAAGCAAAAAGACCCTTGTTCAGGTGCCACGTCTCTTTGTGCCTGGTCTTTGCCGTGGTGGTCGTATTTGCCAGAATAGTCCATTCTTGTTGATTCTGGATCAAGAATACGTGAAATGTACGTGAAATTCATCTTGAACCTCAAAGTCTCATTTTTAACCACTGATTTCAATTTACTCTCACATCAAGCTATTTTTAAAACTCAAAGTTTTAAATGAAATACCTACATATGAGATTTTCCCCTTTACTTTCACTTGACAAGCACTTTGGAGTCAGTTATTAAGAGTATCAAGCAGGAAAAAACAGAGGGCCAGGAAAGAAAGCCCAGCCAGGGAACAATAAGAGTCAATAGGCCTGGATTTATATCCAGCTCTGCCCTTACTAGCTATGTGACATTTGTCAAGTTATGTAACTTCTCCCATCCTCAGCCTCCTCATCAGTAACCTGACAGTAACAAAAACAACAGAAACATTATTTATTTGCCAATTAATATATCAAAATAACTAATGGGTTGGATATTGATATTTTCTGCTTCTAGTTGTTCAAATATTGGTTATTTGCAATTTTTAATGCACTTTAAAGGCATTTTAAAAAGAACATTTGGGGCTTCCCTGGTGGCGCAGTGGTTGAGAGTCCGCCTAACGATGCAGGGGACACAGGTTCATGCCCCGGTCCAGGAAAATCCCACATGCCACAGAGCGGCTGGGCCCGTGAGCCATGGCCGCTGAGCCTGTGTGTCCGGAGCCTGTGCTCCGCACCGGGAGAGGCCACAACAGTGAGAGGCCCGTGTACCCCAAAAAGAAAGAAAAAAAAAAAAAAAAGAACATTTGTTTACAAATCTTTGTTTTGTAACTTCTAAGATGGTGTAGCAACTTTTTTTTTTTTTTTTTTTTTTTTTTTTTTTTTTTGCGGTATGCGGGCCTCTCACTGTTGTGGCCTCTCCCGTTGCGGAGCACAGGCTCCGGACGCGCAGGCCCAGCGGCCATGGCTCACGGGCTCAGCCGCTCCGCGGCATATGGGATCCTCCCAGACCGGGGCACGAACCCGTATCCCCTGCATGGCAGGCGGACTCTCAACCACTGCGCCACCAGGGAGGCCCTGGGATTCTATATATTTCAAGCTTATTTTGTCATTTATGAATACATGAAGTTAGAAATAAAGATAAAATAAACTAAAAACTATAGACAAAATTAATAAAAGTAAAATATCAGTGAAAATAATGCCTATTTTTGCCCCTTTTAGCCAGTATTTCTGCAAATTTTATTGCACAATATTTTAATTTAATTTTATTCATTTATTTTTGTCCAATTTTTGCTAGGTATTCCTGAGAGGGTCATTAATAGGTTATTTTTTTAATGGAATGTGAAATAAAAAACTGAAGAATATTTGTCTAGACTTTTTCTTTTGTTTGAGTATTCCAGTAGACATTGTTGGTAGTTTTTTCTCAAGTTCATTACTGTGCATCTAGTTGATGCAGGTCCTTTTATTTCACAGTTGCTAGAAAGGCAAAATTGCCATGACTACCAGAAAATGTTTAAATTTTTTTTCAAAAGCAGAGTACTTAGAAAGTGGTGAAATATCTTAAAAATTTAATTAAAATAAAAATTCTAATTAAAAATCAGAAAATCATTCTAGGATACACAGACATCATCCATATGTGAATTACTTATCAGACACAAGAATTTCTGGATCATTTTACTTTCAATCACTTCACTTAGAACTGAACATAAAAATTTTAAACTCACAAAATATATTGCCAAACAAACAAAACAGGCAGAATTGGTTAAAAAATATTTGAAAACTAATGATCTGGAAGATGCACAAAAATGCAAAATACACATAAGATTTGGGGTTGCTCTCCAAAGTAAAAAATCTGCAAAATGCATAAAAACTCATAAAGAGCACCAAACTGCTTAACAATACACCAAAATCACCAATATATATCATAAAAATCTATGTCTGGAAATATTCATTTTTACCTGATTAATCATTTTGGCCAGTTTGTTATTTTAACCAATTTGTTTTAAAATGATTTCTGTATAATCATACTTTCCTACCTTGCAAGATGGTGAATGAGGTGGAAAATATATGTTTGTAAAGGGACTGGATCAAAATAGACACTTAACAAAGCATTGTTCTCCATGTTTTTTGAGGCTCAAAAAACTTGACAGTATGCCCAAAAAATGTATAACAAAAAAGTGTAACAAATTGAAATAAACTTTATGATTTGAGGATTGTTGGAGAATAATTTCTACAAATCCTCTATTACTCAGTATGTCTGATGTTTGCATACATAATGAAACTGGCAGAAAGAGAAATACATGTATAGTTGATTCAATTCTAAAATGTATTGTGATGACCTACAGGGGTGAGACAGGGAGGGTGGGAGGGAGCCTCAAGAGGGAGGGGATATGGGGATATATGTATACGTATAGCTGATTCACTATGTTGTACAGCAGAAACTAACACAACATTTTAAAGCAATTATGCTCCAGTAAAGCTACAAAAAAAATTCTAAAATGTATTGATTTGTCAATTTATGCAATGATTATTTGATAAGTCTTGTTAGAGAAGGTATAATCAGAGGCTCACCAGCTTCAAAGCTGTTTCCTATATTATCTTCCTGGTCATCTTGCTGTTGGCTTGTGGTGAGCAGCACTGTATTGTGAACAACAGCAATAATATCAGAATTTGGGGTTATATTCTTATTAGTGATATATGCACACACATGTATCATCTGAGCCAAGTTATAGTTCATAATTCTTTTTCCTGCTTTTTGTAACTTTTTGCTTTTTCTTCAGTTAATAATTTTCTCACTTCCTGCTCCAAGGAAGACTACCTTTGGGCCAGTTGCCCAGTTGTTATCCTGAGAATTCCCTCTGTCATGCTCTTGTCTGTTGTATCATTTGACTTCCAGATCCCACTTCTCCCTCTTTTTTAAGCTTACTCCCTTATTTTGGTGAAATGTATCCTTTGGTAACATCTCAAGAAAAAAGTTCATGGGTACCTTTGAGACTTTGCATGTCTTAAAGTATCTTTATTTTATTATTGTGCTTGATTTATGATTTGGCAAGATATAAGATTCTCGGATTTTTTTTTCACTCAGCATTTTTCATGCCTAATATTGCCTCTAATATTGTTATGAGAAGTCTGATGTCATTCTGTTTTCCAGTCCTTTGTATATAACTTTTGTTCTTCTCTGGAAGATTTTCAGATCTCTTTCTTGTTAGTGTTCTGGTAGATTCATGATAATATACCTTGGTGGGGCCTTTTTGTGTGTGTGTGTGTGCTGGGCACTCAGTGGGCCCTTCAAATTTAGAGTCTGGGAAAATTTTCTTATATTGTTTCTTTGATAATTTTTTCTGCCAAGTTCTCTAGTCTCTCTGGAAATTTGACTTCCTGAACAAATTCTCTTTCTCTCTCTTATTTTTTCTATTATATATACTTTTGATTTTTTTGTTCTACTTTGGGGAGATTTGTTTGACTTGACATTTTTACTTTTTGCTGACTGAAAAGATTTAGCTATTATACTTTTAATATCCAAGAACTTTTTTCTTCTTCGATTATTCCCCTTATATAGCAACCTATTCTTGTTTCATGGTTTCTTTGAATGGTCTACTGCTTCCTGCAGTGTCTCTGTAATCTCTGACTTCCCTTTTGTTTATTTGTTTTAGTTTCCCTTGTTCATCTTGGAAGCTTTCCTCAAATGTCTAGTGATCCTTGGCTGTCTTTTCATAGGTAAAAATGGGTTACTAAAAAGCTGATTGGAAGTGTCTATGTGTGATACCTCACTGTATTGCGGTCTAGTGACTAACAGGCCTCAAATTCAAATGTCAGTATCTACAGATTTTTTTCAATGGGACAGTACCTCAGAAGAATCTTTCAACTTCCTGCCTAAATGTTTTAAGCTTGGCTATTGGTGTTCAGAACTGTGTGGGAAAGGGAGCCTGGGGGTATCATTGTTCAGTGTTTGGTCTTTCACTTCATTTTTCTTCTTAGTCTGTTATCCTTGTTTCAGGAACCTCTCTTTTTTTTTTTTTTTTTTTTTTTTTTTGCGGTACGCGGGCCTCTCACTGTTGTGGCCTCTCCCATTGCGGAACACAGGCTCCGGATGCACAGGCTCAGCGGCCATGGCTCATGGGCCCAGCCGCTCCACGGCATGTGGGATCCTCCCGGATCGGGGCACGAACCCGTGTGCCCTGCATCGGCAGGCAGACTCTCAACCACTGCGCCACCAGGGAAGCCCCAGGAACCTCTCTTAATTCAATTTCTCCAGAGACCATACTGTCTATCTCTGGTGGGGAAAGGGTTTCAGTAGATAAGGATGGAACCTGCAATTATAACTGACTCTAACAAAGACTTTAAATAACCCCATTTTCAGCCGTCCTCCTCCCTGCTGCCTTCATGGTGTTTCCAATGTCTGAACATTTCCAGGGTTTCACTGTGACTTAGCTTGCTTCTTATCAAGAGCGCCATCCAAGGGCACTTATTCTAACCCTCTAGCACTCTGTTGGGTCCATCCTCTTTTTCTGTTTATGTATTGCCGTATAAGGTGATAGATGTCCCCTAATACTACTGAAGACAGAATTTGTGTTTCTGTTTCTCATTCTGTTTACTGTTTGGAGAGAATTTTTCAGAGGATAAGGAGGTAGGAATGTCCTTTTACTGTATCATCTTAAAATGTGAAGACTCTGATGTTAACTTTTACATCAGAATATAGTAGAAATGGAACATTGCTCTCTGTTGCTCCAGGTACAAATTAATACTTGGATGCTAGAGAAGCTAAACAAACCCTCTTTCTTCCTTTTACAATAATTAAGTTTGGTTTTCATGGAATTTCCAACTTTTGATTCTGTGTTTAGTTGCTTTAGACCATCAGCATCAAGTTAGCCAAAGATACCAAGTATTTCTGGGAGGAGAATTGGTGATGAGGTAAACAAGGGCCTCCTGGTCAATGGGCCCTTCACTGTGTGGGTCCCTCTCTTTAAGGTTAGTGCCCCCTGATGCTTGTGATAAATTTAAAAAGTTGAATGCTCTTCATCTTTGCTTCCAATCTCTTCATCTGGTTCAAAGCAAAAATAATTGGCTTTTTCCTGATTTCAGAGTGTGAATCTTGCTTGTTCCTTATGAACTATGTGAACTTGAATAAGTTAAACAATTTTACAAAGTCAGTCTCTTCTCCCATAAGCTGGGGAAACTAATACCAGAGTTATTGAAAATATTAAATGAATTAAGAAGTTAGTTCATTTATTTACTTAACAAATATTTCTGAAACTCCTTTTAAGTGCCAAGCATTATGCTTGGTGAGACAAAGAGAAATAATCCAAAAATCCTTGATAACAGTTTAACAGGGGAGGGAAGCACAGGCATGCTTATTAGGGTAGAGGATGGAAGTGCTGGGATAGAGGGATGCATTGTGGAAGGACAGATGGTGAGCAACTCACCCCGCCCTGGGGGTTGGGAGCATGTCAGGGATTGCTCTCGACAGGGTGGTACCTGAGACTTGAGAGGAAGATCTTGAGAGAAGAGTAAGAGTTACCCAGTTGAACAGGAAGTAAAAGAATATTCCATGTTATGGAGACAGCATAAGCAAGGATTACAGATGAGAATCAACATCATATGGAAAAGGGAAAATGATTCAGTGTTGAATTGCTTCACAAAGACTCCGACCCTCCAGAAATGTTAGTCACCTCCCTCTTTTCAACCCCTAAATATGGTCTTATTAAAAATTAAAGGGGTTCTCAAATCTTGGAGTCAAGACATAGAGATACCTGCCATATGAGTCAGGTATAGCCACTGAAGGATGTGTACACACTTGTACATCGGTGTGTGTTTGTGGTGTGTGTGTTGGTGAGCTTGTGCTGTGTCATCTGTGGCTCTTTTTATATAGGTTTCATTAGGAAGCCAATTTCTTCCTCTTAGCAGTCCAGTTTGACCTCTGCCACTAGTATATTAGATTAGAGTATAATCTAATATGCATGTATACATTATATACACAAAATATACACTAATGTGGTCTATTAGGTTGCCCTCTGCTGTACTTCTCTGTGAACTCTCTGTCTAGCTCTCTAAGAAAACAGCTGTCATGTCCTATGAAAATCCTTGTGCTCAGACTTGTACCACAAAGGGTACTTTTCTTAACAGTGAGCTAGATTTGCCTATTCCTGAATTCCCTAAAAAGTTATTCCTGCCAAGGGCTGCAATGGAATTGAGACTGACTCCCTCCTCTGAGACACATTCAGAATTCTAGCTCAATATTAAAACTCTCCTGTTGAGGTTAACATAGGTTTTTCTAATTAGATTGTTCACAAAAGGGGATGGATAAATCACCTATAATTTCTCAGTCTTCTTTCTTAGAATCAGAGATGAGTTAACATGGACAGCATATAAGTTGCTCTATTAGTGTTTCTGGCTTGGCTTATATTTTCCCTGGGGAGCATAGCATGACTTGGTCATTGCTGAGCTTAGTTTATTTCAGGATAGTGGTAAACATTTTCTCCCATGAAGTGTAGCTATAAAATGATGATAAAAATAATAGAGATATATGTGGCCTCTATCATGGTTAGTCTCTTGGGAAAGTGGATTCTGGTGCCAGTGCTGCCTTCAGATCGAAGCATGGTCTATTGGATACTCTCAATTAATTTCATCCTTTTAAGGATGAATTCCATTGTGTAAACCTCGCAACCATGTCATGTAAATAAAGCATGAGATATCATGTTAATTTATACATGAGGTGGCACTGTAAAGTAGTAAGAATCATTTTCTTGGATGCCTTGCAAAAATGGTTCTGAAGGTAGTTTTAAAAGAGTTTCAGAAAAACTTTTAGAATTAATTGACTCCCTTTTTAGTTTTATTCATTTGCTCATTTTTTTCATCAGATATCTGTCAAGGGCCTATTATTATTATTCTGGTTGTCTATTACATACTGGGACTAAAAACCATCAGTGAGACTTAGCCTGTTCTTTGATGAGTACTCAGTCCACTTTGGGTGGTGGGCATGGGGTAAGCATGGAAGAAATACACAAAATACAGTGTGATAAATGCTATAGTATTAGATATATTCTTATGTCTTATATATATTATACATTAATCAATAGTGACCAACTCCTGGATTGTTAGGAAAGGCCACACAGAGAGAATAAGGGTCTCTCCCAGAGCTGACATCCCTGTAGAATAGGACAGTGTTGGGAAGATCTAAGCTCTGCCTTCTCTTAAAAGACGGTGTCATCGTGGTGTAGATGTGTTAATAGTGACAGAATTGTACTGGTTACTTGAATTTTCAAAGTGGTAAATCTATGGAGGGAAAGATTTCTGGATGAATTAGAAAACAAAGTCATCTGCTCCATTTCTTTTAGAAGTAGTAAACTCTATGGTTCTTTTTCTAAGACAAGAGTGAACATGAAAATCTTTTCAGATTATTCAGATAAGAGTTGCAATTGTCATTATTTCTACCTTTATCCATTAATGCTTTAAATCAGCTGTCAAACACAAGATTATGAAAATGACTAGGGCTTCCCTGGTGGCGCGGTGGTTGAGAGTCCGCCTGCCGATGCAGGGGACACGGGTTCGTGCCCCGGTCCGGGAGGATCCCACATGCCGCAGAGCGGCTGGGCCCATGAGCCATGGCCGCTGAGCCTGCGCGTCCGGAGCCTGTGCTCCGCACCGGGAGAGTCCACAGCAGTGAGAGGCCTGCGTACCGCAAAAAAAAAAAGAAAATGACTAACAGTGGTCCTTTTTTTCTTGTAGCAAAGAATTTACCAGTTGAGACTAAAGGAAAGAAGCAGCAATAGAAATGACCAAAAAGCATATTTTACTGCATGTTTTAGGGAAATGCTATTTTATTACTTTGCAGTAAAACAGAGAAGCAACAACCCATTTGCCAAGTGAAGAGTTAAAAACAATTCTAAATTCTTCATTTGCTCTCATTAATCTTGTTTTCAACATTTCATTTCTTTCTACTCAACTTGCTGTGCAGAGATAAATGTCTCAACCTAAGATAAATGTAACAAAATTCATAATCTATTCATTGATCATAACCTTTGAAGGTGAAATATTGCCTTCTAACCAACACCAGAATTAGTTGCAGCTAGTACTAGGTCCTGGAGGCATTAAAAAAGACACACAAAGTCTAGGTCCTTCCTTAAAGAAAGGGAAATCTGGCTAGAGTCGCAATAATTGAATGATATGCCAGATTCACGTTAAAAAGCTCGTGGGACCTGTGACTCTCTCATGTATAAACTCTTAGATATTGAAACCCTGAGAAACCTTTCAAGGTTGACTTATGTGAGTAGGTCGTATTCATTTAACTACTAGTGCAGACCTAACATTTGCCAGTTACTGAGCTAAGTGTCGAATATGTTCCCACAAAGACATGGTTCTTGCCCTCGTGGAGTGGATGTACTAGTAGATTCAGGGGATGCTTGTATCAGGCATGGTATTTATGCTTCTTGTTGATGAGGCAACATGCATTAAAATTCAGTTTTAGAAAAGGGTGATTTATGGGGCAGGTGGTGCAGAAGAAAGTAAGTGTAATGACCCTGAGCTTCTAAAGTTAGACCCAGTTCATCATGCTGATTGGTTTGAATCTAGAAATCTCCCAGGATGGGATAGCTAAGTTTACATGTCAGAAAAGTGTGTGACCACAACTCTGAAGTTGCCTCCTGAGATGCTATTGAATTTCGGGGCCTGGAATCTGGCCTGAGAAGTGAGTGTTTATAATTACATGTTTTCCTGACTGCTTTATGTTTTGGACATTATTTATACACATGCTGTATAGGAAAAAACATATGCTTGACAAGAAAATTAACTAAAAGATTTTAATGTTAAAAAGGACAGACAGAGCTGGGGCCTGAAATCTAGTGAAAGAGGTAGATAGTGAAGGGTTAACCAGGCTGGTCTTCAACATTAAGGAAAAAAATTCTCCTCAGATGTGTTTCTAGCTCTATAAGCTAGTCCTTCCACAAAGCCACGACACATAAAACCTAACATTCTCTGCAAGTCTCAAACAATAGACACTCTAAGAAGATTACATCACAGTGCATGTTTTTGGTCAGGAGACAGCATATTTGTGAATAGGTTGGCCTGCAGCAGTTTTCTGCCAGTGTAGTTCTGTGATTGACAAGTACAAATAGTTCCTCTAGTGGCAGCATAATTAGGTATCACGGCTGCTGTGTGTGGTGCACGTGGCTGCCAGCCTGAGTGAGGTATTCTAGAGTCGAGGGATTGGTGAGGCTGATTTTTCAAGGTGTTCCTTCTTTTGTTCCTGTTAAACCTCTTCCTTACAAAATATGTCAGAAAGACAAGCTTTATATTGAGAAAGATTATGCTGAATCCCGCTCAGTAAGCAATGAGATAGTAATGTAATACTCTTGCGACATGCTTTGGACTCAGCCTGCTGATTTTTCATTGAAAGATGCTTGGTAAATCTCAAGAGGCCGAAAGAAGTCCAGAATACTCCCAAAGTCAGCCTGTAACTAAACTCTTCTTGTAGCAAATCTAGACGAAAGACCCTGGGTTGTTAAATTGTTTTTCTCTTGCCAAACACTCCTCAGAAGTTAAAGGTAGAAAAGTGGAAACAGGAGCATGGGCCATAATGCCCAGGAGAGCTGGAGGTTTAATAGCTGGCATTAGGGGAATGCCAGGGCAATGATAAAAAGGATTTTGTTGCAGTTCCCCACTGTTGTTTTAATTTTCTTTAGATGGCAGATCCAAAATTTGAATCCCTTCTTGGCCACCTAAGTCACCTACCTTGCCTGCTCCAGAATCTCCTCTCATGGTCAAAGATTAATCTCAAGGTGAAAGGGGTAATCATGAGGTGGCTTTACCTTAGAGTTTGTCTTTATTTTCTGCATGTTTGGCCTCTGACATAATTACCTTTTCTAATTTAATCAACATATGGAATTACTTTTCCTAAACATGACTGAGGGGTCAGCATTTATGTTTCTTTTAATAAGATTACAAAACTCCTTAAAGGTTGAGAGAGAGTTTTCCTCATGTGATAAAAAATTCCTAAGAGATTCTTGATTTATTACTATTTTTTGAATGCAAAGACTAGAGCACAGTGTTTTAATTCTCATTAAATGCCTATGTATAATTTTAACCATTCTTCATTTGCTAGTTTACATACATAGGAGACATTACATAGTGTGCTGGTCCCAGTTCCCCATTTTAAGTGTGGCGAACTTTATTTATAAATATTCTGGTAGTTGATTTTAGATTTTATTTTACCCCAAACATCCAAATATAAATTTAAAAATAGATGTAAAAATGCAATATGAAAGTATCTCCTCAAATTCATTTTATTAGAATAGGACATGATTCTCAAATATAGGTATAGAAATCTAAATTTGCAATAGCAGCTGATCTGGAGGTGATTTTTTTTTTTTTTTTTTTTTTTTTGCAGTAGACTAGAATTCTTTGCTTTATAAAATAACTTTCCACAGATTGATTTAAGTAACATTCCTACCCAGTTCGTTTAACAGAGGATTATGAATAAGAAAAATCCTAAGCACTTTGATGTACATTTAACTTCTTAAGAACATTTCTACTGAGTGAAGGAAGGCATTTATATATTTGTCTTTCATTTAACAGATTTTTTAAGGTACTTTCTATGTGCTGAATGCTGGACTAAATGTAGGCATTAAGAGTCCTTAAAAGAGGGAGAGATAGAAGGTAGGAAACTGAGGTTGGAGTGATGTGCTTTGGAGAAGGAGAAAGAGGTCATGAACCAAGGGCTGTGAACAGCCTCTAGAAGTTAGAAAAGGCAAGGGAACGGATTCTCCCCTAGCACCTTCAGAAGGAATGTAGCCCTGCTGACACCTTGATTTTAGCCCAGTGAAACTGATTTTTTATTTCTGATCTCCAGAACTGTAAGATAATACATTGAATTGTTTTAAGCCACCTAGTTTCTGGTCATTTGTTACAGCAGCAATAGGAAACTTATACCTGGAGTTCTGCCCTAGTTCTTGAAATTAATAGAAAATTGATAAAGATCGAGTTTATCCTAAAACCAAGGATTAAAGGCCCTATTATTTGCAACCACAGATACATATCTTCATTCAGTCAGTTTCTCTTTGTGGACATGTGTCTAGTATCTTATATGTGCTAGGGATGCAAAGATGGATAAGACATGTTCCCTGCCCTCTCAAGGGCCAGGATAGTTTTAGATGCTTTTGTCTTGCATAGTAGGTGGAGGTATCAGTACTTAATAATGAGTTCATTATAGGAACTGGGTCATTTTAAAATTTGTGGATTTAGAAGGTTCTGTATAAATTTACACCAGCTCAGTTTCTGAAGATAGTTTGTCTTTTTTCCCTGTGTGATTTCCAGCCCCCTTCAGAGGTTGGTCCACACTGAATTTAGAGCTGAGTGAGCAGACCATGGTTCCTCACACAGCCTCTCCCTTCTGGATTCTCTGACGACCTCTCTGATCACTGCCCACAGCCCAGGAGGCTGAGGAGAGCTGATAATGCCACTTACTGACATTCAACACAATTTCATTAGACCCAATACATTTTCAGTTGCTTACACTAGCTATGAAAGGTTTGGACAGATAAAAAAGCCCACCAACAGAGTACTTATTTGGGAGAAATTCAAAGCTGGGAATTGGAAGGGAAAAATGTTAGAGGAGGAAACATATGAATACATTCAACACAACTGGCTTCAGATGTAATGTTTCAGAGGAATTGAGAATGGTTGTGACAAGGTCTCTTGATTCAACGTCCAATGTTAAAAAAGAAAAAAGGAATGTAAGTCTATCTTTTCAGTATGAGAGAGGTTTAAAAAAGAGAGAGAAATAAAACAGAGTTTGAGGAGGTGGCTGTGACACATCAAAGGAGGTGACGGAGAGGGCAAACTACGATGATTAACAGCAAAACTGAGGGAAAGCAGGAGTTGAGAAGTGGACCAACCATGTGAGGAAGGAGGAAATTGACAGCACAAAGCTTAGTGGAATGGAGTGGTGTAGGAGGAAAGGGTAAGGTTGTGATGGATAGGACTGTAGAATGCTGAAAAATAGGGTGAGGTTTAAATATCCAGCAGACAAGGAAAGCCACTGAAAGATTTTGCAGTTTTTATCCATTACCTGGCATTGGCTTAACATAGCCATAACTTTATCCTATGTGCTGGCTCTTCAGAGTCGTAAAGGAAGTTCTTCCTACGTTCCTCCATCTCCAGATTTAAATGTGTAAGGACACATGAGTCATCTTCCACATGGCCTATGGAGGAGGCATGCTTCATATTGCGTTCTCACCAATATATACCTCCCCCTCAAACATAAACTATTATAGTTTCTTCAGGAAGTGGAAGTAAAAGAGTAGCTCATCTCCTCCATGGGCAGAGCCTGGCTCAATAAGATGGTTTGTAGAGCTCACAACAGTGTTAGTAAGACTTTGGATAGGTGATCAGGGTTCAGTGGGAGGGTGGGGTGGAGCAGGTGGTGTGAAGGGATTCAGCTCCCCATCTTCTGGTTGCACATCTACTCTTGACACTGTCTTCCATAGAGCAAGAGAAGGGTTTATCTGTACTGCAGTGGACTAGTGTGTTATAATATATCTTATAAACGATAAGAGCTGTCTCTTCTTCCCCCAAGGTGAAGGCTAGATAGCATAGCCCCAGAACAAGGCACATATAGAACCAGGTAGATGAGAGGTGAAGGGAATCTTTTTTTTCTTAAGTGCTTGGAGTTCTAATGAAAATGCCATCGAACAAGAAACTAAGTTTTGTTTTCTTTCACGTCCTAAAGAATGTTGTCAAACTAAGACTAACTTGGACTCAGCCAGAGCACATCGTCCTGGGATCCCGGAACACCTCTCTGAACTTCTTTCCACTGAGTGCTTGAATTTGAATGCAAAGGTAGCTCAAGAAGACATTTGAAGACAACATTTTGGAAGGCAGTTAGCTTGGGGCTGCCAAAAGTTTGGCCACATGCTGAGCTAGTTCAGAGATAGGAACCCAAATGAAGTCAACTTTTCTCCTTTTGGCATCATTTATAGTTGATAAGGAGTTAACTCAAGTTTGCTTGTTGCCTCCAGCTTGTGAGAGAATTTAGTTTCACAAAAGCAAATTTAGAGGAAACAGAGTTGCATTAAAAAAATAACAGTCCCTTTAGACTTGGGTCATCTTGAAGATTCGGTTTCAAGAGTGTTTTAGTGTAAACACATTTCTAAGGTTTTCGAATGCCAGTTGATATAGTCCTTTGGGGAGAAACCAAATGTGCCCAAATAAAATAGGGGTAAATGCCACAGGAAATTCTCATGAAAGATAAACTGTTGCACAAAGATATACATATATATATATATATATATATATATATATATATATATATATTTACTATCAACTTTGGCCAGAGATTCGGCAAAGATAGCTCAAGATAAAGGAGGACAAAGATTAAATCCTAATACTTTTGATTAAAACAGACTCAAAATTATTTAAAATAATCTTTCCATCTTCACAAGGGAGTCAGCTGTGGTTTGTGGTCTCTGATGTCACTTATGCACATCCCAGCAAGGGACTGGTGTAAATAGCCACCACCAATCCCAGGGTGAGCAGCATTCTCAGTGCAGTTCCAGATCCTTTCTGCTTGTTTCCTCTGTGCTGTCTTCAGAAAAAGTGAGGAATGGCCATCCCTCTCTATTCAGTAGGGACAGTCAGGTGTTCACAGACCCTTGAGTTAAGATGGTCCATGTTTGTCCAATTTTAATTCAGCAAATACTTACTGAACTCCCTTCATTTAGCAAATGTTTACCATACTCTTCTTTGTACTGTGGCTATAGGGATTAATCATGGTCTCTTTCCTCAAGGATTTCACAGTCACTTGAAGGAGACACATCAGTAACCCAGCAATAACCATGCTGAAGTAACACAGGATGCTGGGGAGGCCAGGGGAAGGCAGATAATTCATCTTGGTAGTGAGGCGCAGAGGGAGGTTTCCAGGAAGAGTATCCAGAGAAGACCACACTGAAGCTGACTCTGATACTCTGAAATGTAAATGAATTACATAGAATAAGCCTCAAACCTTACTTCCTAGTGAGAAACATTTGTCTGTCTTACTAAGTGATGGATTATGACTCAGACATAATAATGGGTCTGGATATTATTTTACTGGTTTCCCATCCCAATCCTGCTTCTTCTTCCTTTTAGTTCAGGGTGTTAGATACACACTAAAACAAGTTAGGAATCTCAAGTGTTGAGTGCCATTTTAGAGCTCATGACTATACTGGTTGAGAGTCTATTTGCTCAGGGGAAATAATTTGCAAGGAGATTATGGAAACAATACCATCTGCATTTGTATAATGGCTCTTAGAAAGTACATTAATGGGCATGATGTTATTTGGCTAATACTCAACTCATCCTTTCAGTGACTAGTGTCAATATTTCCCAGGCAAAATTCAGAGCAGATGTAATTAAGATGAGGTCGTCCTGGAGTAGGGTGGGTTCCTGATCCAATGTGACTGCTAGTCTTATAAAAAGGTGAAATTTGGACACAAACACTCATAGAGGGATGGTGATGTGAACAGACACAGGGAGGAGATGGCCATCTACAAACCAAGGAGAGTGGTCTTGAGCACATCCTTCCCTCACAGCCATTGGAAGAAATCAACCTTACCACAATCCTGATTTTGGACTTTTAGCTTCCAGAACTGTGAGACAACACATTTCTGTTGGCTAAGCCACCCAGTCTGTGGTAGTCTGTTGTGGCAGCTCTAGTCAACCAAGATGCCCACCAAACTCTGACATCATGGCTTCAAGTAGAGGGAATATTGGTCTATTGACCCATATTGCCTCAGCTTATCAGAGCTGCTCACTTTCCTCTGGGCTGCCAGGAGGGAACTTTTCTCAGGGATCTCATTTTCTCAGAGATCCAAGCATGGGTTGTGAATTAAGTATGGCCCAGCATGAGGACCTTTTGTCTTTTAAAAATGGTATTGGAGGTGGGTAAGAAGTCACAGATTAGCTTTCTTTTATTTTGTGGAATGTTGGACAGGGAAGAAAAAGAGAAAGAAACGGCCCTCAGGGCAGTTTAATAATACTTATTTTAACCAGTGGTGAAAGAATTCACAAGTTATTGATGGAATATTTTTAAGGAGAGAAGGTATTTTTGTGGATTTCCTTTTCAAATGACAAAAACAAAGAACACCTTAAACTCTTCACTTTATTTTCTTAAAGATTCGTGGCACTCTATAATCTTCGTTGCAACTTCCTGACTTATTTTTTAGTTTTCCTCTAAATTTCAACACTTAGTGATCAATGTTCTTTAATCCTATGCCTAATTGTTACTAGTTGTCCAAGAGGCACATAATTTACTTCCCCTGATTTGCAAAAGGCATGTGTATTTGTCTAAGGGACAGATTATAAAATGATCACACTTTTAATTTTATAGTATGATATGCTGCTAGTATTAATAAAGTCTATGCATACAATAATTTGAATTTTGAACATGACTGAGTAGGAAACAAGTAGGAAAGAAATATGGTGTCTAGAAAGAGTATTGGACTTGGAATAAGAAAATCTGTGTTTAAATTCAAGCTCTGACTTCCTACCTCTGAAACTGTGAACTGATCATATAACCTCACTGAACATTGTTCAAGACTATAAGATAGTGATCTCCTGCATATATTTCTTCTGCAAATTAAAATTAGATAATGTACATCAAATCATCAGGCATGATGCCTACACATAGGTACACCCTAAAAAGTAGTTATTGGGAATTTGTTAAATTGAAAGCTGTATTAGAATAATAAATGGATGTTATTTACATTCCAGTTCTGTTTTTTAAATAGCATATTTTTTCTCAAATATGAAAGCTTCTTAAAATTAAGTACAAAGGACCTAACGTATAATCTGTTTTTCAAGGCACCTAGTTTTAGGATGTCATTTAATATTTACTGAGGGTTTCCTGTGTACCAGAAAGTGTTTATTATCTCATCTGATCCTTATAAAAACCCTAGGAGGGAGACACCATCATTACTCCCATGCGAAAACCGAGGCTTAGAGAGTAAGTGCAAAGTCTCAGCTAAGAAGGGAGAGAGTTTGGCTAGGAAGAAGCATAGGCCTGGGACCAAGCCTTTAACCTCTGCCACTAGGCTGCCTCCCTATAGTAGATAAATTATCCCAAGCACTACCCTCTCATCATCCAGAGGATGGCTTACAGAGAAAACATTTTTACATTGAGAAAGATAACTAGCAAAAGGGATTAGATTTATCATTACCACAGCATAAAAAATGAAGACCGACACAGCAGAAGAACTACAATCCTGCAGCCTGTGGAAGGAAAACCACATTCACAGAAAGATAGACAAAATGAAAAGGCAGAGGACTATGTACCAGATGAAGGAACAAGATAAAACCCCAGAAAAACAAGTGAATGAAGCAGAGATAGGCAATCTTCCAGAAAAAGAATTCAGAATAAAGATAGTGAAGATGGTCCAGGACCTCAGAAAAAGAATGGAAGCAAAGATCGAGAAGATGCAAGAAATGTTTAACAAAGACCTAGAAGAATTAAAAAACAAACAAACAGAGATGCACAATACAATAACTGAAATGAAAACTACACAAGAAGGACTCAATAGCAGAATAAGTGAGGCAGGAGAACGAATGTGACCTGGAAGACAAAATGGTGGAAATCACTGCTGCAGAACAGAATAAAGAAAAAAGAATGAAAAGAAATGAAGACAGCCTAAGACACCTCTGGGACAATATTAAACGCACCAACATTCGCATTATAGGGGTCCCAGAAGGATAAGAGAGAGAGAAAGGACCTGAGAAAATATTTGAAGAGATTATAGTCAAAAATGTCCCTAACACGGGAAAGGAAATAGCCACCCAAGTCCAGGAAGCACAGAGAGTCCCAGGCAGGATAAACCCAAGGAGAAACTCACCAAGACACATAGCAATCAAATTGACAAAAATTAAAGACAAAGAAAAATTATTAAAAGCAACAAGGGAAAAATGACAAATAACATACAAGGGAACTCCCAAAAGGTTAACAGCTGATTTCTCAGCAGAAACTCTGCAAGCCAGAAGGGAGTGGCATGATATATTTAAAGTGATGAAAGGGAAGAACCTACAACCAAGAATACTCTACCGAGAAAGGATCTCATTCAGATTCGATGGAGAAATCAAAAGCTTTACAGACAAGCAAAAGTTAAGAGAATTCAGCACCACCAAACCAGCTCTACAACAAATACTAAAGGAATTTCTCTAAGTGGGAAACACAAGAGAAGAAAAGGACCTTCAAAAACAAACCCAAAACAATTAAGAAAATGGTAATAGTAGCATACATATCGATAATCACCTTAAATGTGAATGGATTAAATGCTCCAGCCAAAAGACAGACTGGATGAATGGATACAAAAACAAGACCCATCTACATGCTGTCTACAAGAGACCCACTTCTGACCTAGGGACACATACAGATGGAAAATTAGGGGATGGAAAATGATATTCCATGCAAATGGAAATCAAGAGAAAGCTGGAGTAGCAATACTCATATCAGATACAATAGACTTTAAAATAAAGAATGGTACAAGAGACAAGGAAGGACACTACATAATGATCAAGAGATCAATCCAAGAAGAAGATATAACAATTATAAATATATATGCACCCAACATAGAAGCAACTCAATACATAAGGCAAATGCTAACAGCTATAAAAGAGGAAATCAACAGTAGCACAAAGAAAGTGAGAGACTTTAACACCTCACTTACACCAATGGACAGATCATCCAGACAGAAAATTAAGAAGGAAACACGAGCTTTAAATGACACAATAGAGCAGATAGATTTAATTGATATTTATAGGACATTCCATCCGAAAACAGAAGATTACACTTTCGTCTCAAGTGCACATGGAACATTCTCCAGGATAGATCACATCTTGGGTCAGAAATCAAGCCTTAGTAAATTTAAGAAAATTGAAATCATATCTAGCATCTTTTCCGACCACAACGTTATGAGATTAGAAATCAATTACAGGGAAAAAAACGTAAAAATCACAAACACATAGAGGCTAAACAATACGTTACTAAATAACCAAGAGATCATTGAAGAAATCAAAGAGGAAATAAAAAATTACCTAGAGATAAATGACAATGAAATCACGACAATCCAGAACTTATGGGATGCAGCAAAAGCAGTTCTAAGAGGGAAGTTTTTAACAAAAGAATCCTACATAAAGAAACAAGAAAAATCGCAAAAAAACCAATCTAACTTTACACCTAAAGGAACTAGAGAAAGAAGAACAAACAAAACCCAAAGTTAGTACAAGGGAAGAAATCATAAATATCAGAGCAGAAATAAATGAAATAGAAACAAAGAAAACAAGAGCAGAGATCAATAAAACTAAAAGCTGGTTCTTTGAGAAGATAAAATTGATAAACCCTTAGCCAGACTCATCAAGGAAAATAGGGAGAGGACTCAAATCAATAAAATTAGAAATGAAAAAGGAAAAGTTACAATGGACACTGCAGAAATACAAAGCATCCTAAGAGACTACTACAAGCAACTCTATGCCAATAAAATGGACAACCTGGAAGAAATGGACAAATTCTTGGAAAGGTCTAACCTTCCAAGGCTGAACCATGAAGAAATAGAAAATATAAACAGACCAATCACAAGCAATGACGTTGAAACTGTGATGAAAAATCTTCCAACAAACAAAAGTCCAGGACCAGGTGAATTCTATCAAACATTTAGAAAAGGGCTAACACCGATCCTTCTCAAATTCTTCTAAAAAACTGCAGAGGAAGGAAAACTCCCAAACTCATTCTATGAGGCCACCATCACCCTGATACCAAAACTGGACAAAGATACTACAAAAAAAGAAAATTACAGACCAATATCACTGATGAATATAGATGCAAAAACCCTCAACAAAATACTAGCAAACAGAATCCAACAGCACATTAAAAGGATCATACACCATGATCAAGTGGGATTTATCCCAGGGATGCAAGGATTCTTCAATATATGCAAATCAATCAATGTGATACACCATATTAGCAAACTGAAGGATAAAAACCATATGATCATCTCAGTAGATGTAGAAAAAGCTTTTGACAAAATTCAACACCCATTTATGATAAAAGCTCTCCAGAAAGTGGGCATAGAGGGGGAACCTACCTCAACATAATAAAGGCCATATACGACAAACCCACAGCAAACATCATCCTAAATGGTGAAAAACAAAGCATTTCCTCTAAGATCAGGAACAAGACTAGAATGTCCACTCTCACCACTGTCATTCAACGTAGCTCTGAAAGTCCTAGCCACGGCAATCAGAGAAGAAAAAGAAATAAAAGAAATAGAAATTGGAAAAGAAGAAGTAAAACTGTCACTGTTGGCACATGACATGATACTATACATAGAGAATCCTAAAGATGCCACCAGAAAACTACTAGAGCTAATCAATGAATTTGGAAAAGTTGCAGGATACAAAATTAATGCACAGAAGTCTCTTGCATTTCTATACACTAACAATGAAAGATCAGAAAGAGAAATTAAGGAAACAATCCCACTCACCATTGCAACAAAAAGAATAAAATACCTAGGAATAAGCCTACCTAAGGAGGTAAAAGACCTGTACTCAGAAAACTATGACACTGATGAAAGAAATCAAAGATGACACAAACAGATGGAGAGATATACCACGTTCTTGGATTGGAAGAATCAATATTGTGAAAATGACTATACTACCAAAAGCAATCTACAGGTTCAGTGCAATCCCTATCAAATTACCAATGGCATTTTTTACAGAACTGGAACAAAAAATCTTAAAATGTGTATGGGACACAAAAGACCCCAAATAGCCAAAGCAGTCTTGAGGGGAAAAACCAGAGCTGGAAGAATCAGACTCCCTGACTTCAGACTATACTACAAAGCTACAGTAATCAAGACAATATAGTACTGGCACAAAAACAGAAATATAAATCAATGGAACAGGAGAGAAAGCACAGAGATAAACCCACGCACCTATGGTCAACTCATCTATGACAAAGGAGGCAAGGATATACAATGGAGAAAAGACAGCCTTTTCAATAAGTGGTGCTGGAAAAACTGGACAGCTACATGTAAAAGAATGAAATGAGAACGCTCCCTAACACCATACACAAAAATAAACTGAAAATGGATTAAAGACCTAAATGTAAGACTGGACACTATAAAACTCTTAGAGGAAAACACAGGAAGAACACTCTTGGACATAAATCACAGCAAGATCTTTCTTGACCCACCTCCTAGAGTAATGGAAATAAAAACAAAAATAAACAAATGGGACCTAATGAAATGTCAAAGCTTTTGTACAGCAAAGGAGACCGTAAACAAGACGAGAAGACAACCCTCAGAATGGGAGAAAATATTTGCAAACGAATCAATGGACAAAGGATTAATCTCCAAAATATACAAACAGCTCATGCAGCTCAATATTAAAAAAACAAACAACCCAATCAAAAAATGGGCAGAAGACCTAAATAGACATTTCTCCAATGAAGACATAGAGATGGCCAAGAGTCACACGAAAAGCCACTCAACATCACTAATTATTAGAGAAATGCAAATTAAAACTACAATGAGGTATCACCTCGCATTGGTTAGAATGGGCATCATCAGAAAATCTACAAACAACAAATGCTGGAGAGGGTGTGGAGAAAAGGGAACCCTACTGCACTATTGGTGGGTATGTAAATTGATACAGCCACTATGGAGAACACTATGAATGTTCCTTAAAAAACTAAAAATAGGATTACCATATGACCCAGCAATCCCACTACTGGGCATATACCCAGAGAAAACCGTAATGCAAAAAGACACATGCACCCCAGTGTTCATTGCAACACTATTTACAATAGCCAGGTCATGGAAGCAACCTAAATGCCGATCAACAGACAAATGGATAAAGAAGATGTGGTACATAAATACAATGGAGTATTACTCAGCCATAAAAGGGAACAAAATTGGATCATTTGTAGAGATGTGGATGGACCTAGAGACTGTCATACAGAGTGCAATAAGTCAGAAGGAGAAAAACAAATATCGTATATTAACACATATATGTGGAATCTAGAAAAATGGTACAGATGAACCAGTTTGCAAGGCAGAAATAGAGACACAGACGTAGAGAACAAACATATGGACACCAAGGGGGGAAAGCGGCGTGGGGTGTTGGTGGTGGGATGAATTGGGAGATTGGGATTGACATGTATACGCTAATATGTATAAAATAGATAACTAATAAGAACATGGTTATTAAAAAAATTTTTTTAAAAAAAGGAATGAAGGCCTCTCATAGATCACTGCTGTCTTTAATCTCTTCTTGAAAGCAAAGTCTTGGGAAAGGATAAATGAAAGTGCAGGATGCCCAGCATTGGGAGAGAAATGGTTTCCCACATCTGAGATGACTCACATCTTAACCTTTTTGCTCTAATTTCTCTCTTTGTACATATCCTGTGATTTACTCTCTGGATGATGGCTCTGCAGCCAATTCCCAGCCAACGCACGCAGATGCTATCCATTTCAGAAGAGACACGCACTCTGCTTGTAAGTGGTCACTTTTCCCCTAGCTTCCCATATTTCTCTTCCCCTGAGAATACATTGTTGACCATGAAGTAGGTTAGGAAGCAGAACTGTTTCACACAATAAAAGAGACAGGTTGATTTTGTGGCGTCTTGCTACATCAGTTACAAGCGATTGATCCTGGGTATCAGAGCCTCCTGTAACTTCCTCTTGGGACTGTGGTGGTGTGTATGTGTTGTTGGTTTTGCAGTGTGGCCTACATAGGGTTGATCCTGCCCAATAATTAGGGGCTTACTGCTTTGATTTTGTCTCATCAATCCACTTCATTTTGCTTCAGACACATTTTTCTCCTGAAGATTATCTCCACAAACCTCAGTGCTGAGAAAAATGAATTCCAATAAAACCCAATAAATCTGACAGAAAAATGTGGAGCTAGGGATCCACACAGACCATGAGGACTGTCACATTAAAGGCTCCTGGGGATTTTTTTATGACTTTTTTTTCCTTCCTCTAATGCTTGGTCTCTTGCTTCCATAAATTGCATGGGCTGGCTTTTCATTAACTCAGAAAGCTGAAATAATTCTTTGTAAAGAATTCTTTAGTCACACATAATTCAGAAGTTCACCAAGATCAAAGCCAGTCAACTTTGTGGCGGACACAACACCGTATATTTCATGTAAATGGTGTGGCTTCCTGCCTTCTCAGCTGGAATTGTTCCAATTTCACATCCCTTCAGCAGATAATGGGACCCTCTGATACTGTCCCCAGCACAAGGGGCTGCTCTGTGTCCGATCCCATCTCCCTCAGGAGCCGGTGCAGATGCTGCCTGTACGGGCCAGTGAAGTCATTCTGACACCCCCCGCTTCAACATTATCTGAAATTTCATGAGGCATGGGAGTCCCTAGGGGGTCTGGGGCAGAGGGGTGGGGGAGGCGGGCAATGGAGTAGAGAAATGCTTCGTTGTTCGAGCCTCCTCTGTTGCTCTTATTCTCCCTTTAGGGGGGTGGGATGTATTAAAGGGGCCCAAAGGTGAGATTAAAGTAAACCAAGAGCAGCAAGACCAGACAGTCTTCCTTCTTGGGGGTATTGCTCTCTTGTTCTTAGACTGTCTTATTGTCCTTACGTTTTTCATTTAAAGTATACGGGCACTGGAGGAAATGATGTGTGAGAGACATGGGAGAAAGAGCTTGATGGCTGGGCTGTAACAATAACAGCACTAGAATAATAGAGGGCCTTTCCAGGGGCTGACCACTTCTATGCATCCCCACATCGTGGGCAGCAGCTCAGAGCCGTTCAGAGACTCACCACACACTCAGATGAAACAAGGATAGAGTAAATTCTTCATGATGCAGAAGAGGGAGAAGGGCGTCTCAGCAGGTGAACTCCAGAGGTTCCAGGCACCTAGTTACTGTGTGCCTGTTGGCTGCTGTATTGTTGAAATGACAGCCATCCAAGTCCATTTCCAGATGAGTCCATGGAATCACGAGCATTCAGTCCCATGCATGGCTAGCAGTGGCTGTGATATCTGAGAGAGACTCCAGGGACTCAGAGGAGGCCCAGAGATGAGGGACAAAGATAGGAGATGATAGAGAGGCAAGGGATGTACCTGAGAAGGACATCCTGTGCCCTCAAGGAGAGGAAGACTCAAGGAAGAGAGGTGGAAAGTCAGCCAGTTGCAGGAGGTAAAAAGACGCCTTCACCTGGCACATCGCCGTGTGCTGAGTGGAACTGGCCATGCCGTTTCCATTTGGTAGTCTGGGTAATTTCTCAGGGACTTCAGCAGTCTAGGTAACATGGCCTTTCCATTATATCACAAAATTCAAACCCTAAAAAAAGTCAGCCTCTGGTTCATCCCTTCCCTTGGCTAGCGCAACTTGGGGCCAATTGCATTATACCCTTTTGCCTTAGTTTTTCACATCTCCATTACAGGATCAGAGTAACTAAGCCTTGGCTTATTTTGTCAGGATGTTAATGAATATAATAATACAGGTGGTCATTCAAACTTGTAGAAAATGCTCTGTTTGGCAACATAATGGAAATATCGACAGTGAAGTCAGAAGAACAAAAGCTGGCTTTCTATTACTCCCAACAATAGCTCATACATCACAGAAGTTGCAAGTCAGCCTCCCCTCCTTCCTCCATAAGGAGCAAAGTATATTTTCAAAAATGGAAGCATCTGGTTAAATATTAAATAGGAGAGTCATTCTTCTGAGGTCTCGCATTGCCAGCACTTAGGTAGCAGTTAAGTAAGATGGCCATTGGCTTTGACGGCCGTGCATTTATGATGCTGTATAAATAATAACTGACAGCAGTTCCACGACAATCTTTCCAACAGTCTTGCCTCCCTTTGCACTTTCCTTAGCGGCTTATGCTCACGCATACTCTCATACACACACACACACACACACACATACACACACACTTTGCCTGGCTATCATAATAGCTATTGTCTTCTCCCCTCCCCCTTTCTTTCAACAGATGTGTCCATTTTTAGTTAATGCAAAGGAAATGGCAGCTTTCAAAGGTAGCCTTTTGTATGGGAAAGAGCTGCATTAACTGTAAAAACCTTTTAGTTGCACAATTTTTATATTCAGGCTCCCCTCCCCAGACATTGCTCCCCCAGCTCTGCATTTCTCTTCAGGCTTACTGGCTATTAGAAGGGATTGCTTAGGGGGCTGTGAAGGAGCAGCTCACAGCAGCAGCAATAGCAACAGCTGAGAAACTTTAGCTCTCGGTTCCTGGGCCAGCGAGCAGTGGCATTTAAAGCCTCTGACAAAGTAATATTTGCGTGTTCAAAAACATTTTACGGAAAAGATTTTTGTGCCAACCCGTGCTCGAGTCGCTAATGGTATTTGTCTAGGCCGTTGGCCAAATAAAAACAGATTCACACATATGAAATAGAAGGACCCTTGGAACAATAACTGACATTTTCAGATTGTCTCAGAATGTGATTAGCATGTGAGCTCAGGAGACTGTGAGATCCGCAGGGCCACTATGGGGAGAAGCTTCAGCCATAAACTGACCTCAAGTGAATCCATACAGGAGAGAAACCGTGCATGTTTGTGGTGTGGGAAAATCTCAGGCAGGCAAGGGAGAATGCCAGCTCTGCCTGCCAACTCAGGTATAGGAGAGAGAGCCCAAGGATGTAATTCATGTGGGAAAGATTCTATAAGGTGATCACACGGAACCCATCTAGTATCTAAGTCTTCATACTTCAGCCAGTGACTGCATCCTACAGGCCTTACTCAACAGAGTATGTTACCAGAAAGACAAACCTCCCTCCCTTCCACCTTGCCCTGATGCCCAAGTGTTGAGAATGCACAAAATAATTTGAAGAATCTAAAGCACTCTCTGGAAATTTACAAACTCTGAAAAACCAGCCATCAACCCAAGCTGTAGAATTGTCAATTCCATCATGGCTCAAAACTTGTTACTCACTAGAAAGAAACTCTCTACAAGGATCACACCCCGGTTGGTATTCCACCTTCCTCTTCTGCTTTTCAGGGCCCCTGTAATTACATCAGGCTCACCTGGATAATCCAGGACACTCTCCCTATTTTAAAGTCAGCTGATTAGTAACCTTAATTTCTTCTGCAAAGTCCTTTCACAGGGGAACTTCCCCTGTGGTCCAGTGGTTAAGAATCCACCTTCCAATGCAGGGGACATGGGTTTGATCCCTGGTCGGGGAACTAAGATCCCACATGCCACAGAGAAACTAAGCCTGTGTGCTCTGGTGCGCCACAACTAGAGAGAAGCTCGCGTGCTGTGACTTGACCCACGTGCTGCAACTAAGACCCGATGCAGCCAAATAAATAAATAAATAAATTTAAAAAATCCTTTCACAGGAGTGCCTAGGTTAGTGTTGGATTAAATATCCAGGGGTGAGAATCTTGGAAGATGTCTTAGAATTCTGCCTACCACAGTAGTGATTATTGGAGAGAACAGGAAACTCCTTTGTGGACAGGAAGTTGCTAGAGGTCAGGGCCAGCACCATGAACCTGTAGATGAATGTTTTAAACGATTATTATTTTAGCAGTGACCATAGGTGTCTACAGATGACAGACCCTGAGGCTGTTAGGGCAGACTGGGGAGAAGAGACTCATGTTCATCCCAGGCTTTATAGTTTACAAAGACTTCTCTAGAACTGGCTTAGATGTTTGAATACTGGGCTGTGTGGAGAGGGCAGGCAGGGTGTCTCAGAGGTGCCCCGGGGGCCGCTGAGAGGTGGGGAGGATTTGACTACCAGAGGTTAAACAGGCAGGGCTTTGCCCTCCTGCTCTGCCCCCAAACTGGAGCAGCTCTGCTTTGATGTGCTTTGGGTATTGGATTAGAATATAGATGATTGCTTTCTTTTCTTTTTAAATTAATTTTTATTGGAGTATAGTTGCTTTACAATGTTGTGTTAGTTTCTGCTGTACAGCAAAGTGAATAAGCTATACATGTACATATATCCCCTCTTTTTTGGATTTCCTTCCCATTTAGGTCACCACAGAGCATTGGGTAGAGTTCCCTGTGCTATACAGTAGGTTCTCATTAGTTATCTATTTTATGCATAGTAGAGTATATATGTCATTCCTACTCTCCCAATTCATCCCACCCCCCCTTCCCCCTTGATAGCCATACATTTGTTCTCTACATCCTTATCTCTATTTCTGCTTTGCAAATAAGTTCATTTTGAATATAAATGATTTCTGAAGAAATACTTCTTCATGAAATGGTCTACAGGGTGCCTTGTGAGGCAGATAGGACAGCTTTTAATTTCCTTGTCTCACTGGTGAGGAAACAGGTTCCTTGAGGTTCTCCGACGTTCCCAGAGTCTACTTAGCCAGTGATGCTTCACTCTGTGCAGAACAAGTTGGCAGTTGCTGCCCTGGAGTGGCCTGCAGAGCCCCCTTATAAGCTTTGTGATGAAAATGAACTTTTTTTTTGCTTTGGTGCAATCTCATTTTAACCCTCAAATACTAGGGTCCAGCTTGATTTTTTTTTAAGACATCAGACATGGCACTCAACATCTTGGACTTCTCCCACAAATCATGCTATGCAACCATGAAGGATATTCAAAATGATGTGCTAAGCACTAAACTCAATTGCAAAAGAATTTCTCACGTAGGTAGATAACTGACTGTGTGGCTGTGTGTGTGTGTGTGTGTGTGTGTTGGGGAAGGGAGGGGATCATTGAAATAAGTCCAAGTCCCATATAGGAATCTACTTTGAAGACGATGAGACTTATTTGGATGCATATACTTTGCTCGTGTATTTTTTAGAAAAAAAAGTTACCTAATTTTACCATATGTAGGTTTTAATAGATTTAATAAAGGTTTTTGAAATCACTGGAAAAGGGACAAAGAGGAAATGGAAAATACTCTGAGTCCATGGCATGTTATCAACCAAAATATTAAAGTTGTACGTTGCTAAGCTTTCAGACTTTTCTCTTGCTTTTGGAAAGGGATGGGTTTTCCTCCTGGCTACAGAATTTTTACAGTATTATTGAGGCTGTAAGTAAGAACGCTGCTGTCTATACGAAAAGCATTAGCAAAGCAATTGATTTGCGGGGGTATTTCCTACAGAGGAAACCACGCTCCTCCGTCTTTTCTTCCTTTGAAGTGGGCTTCGCGTGGTCTCAAAGTGGGGGATTTGAGAAGGGTAGCTGGGTGAGGGAGGGAAGTCAGGCCAGGGGAGTGTATCTGAGAAGAGCAGCCTCGGCTGCCGCCTCCAATCCCAGTCCCTGCTGCGCGCACAGACAGGAGCGCATTAGCAGTCGGTTTAGCTGCAGTATTCACGGCACATTTGCCGGGATTCAATTGATCGCTCCAGGCAAGAGAGAGCGTCAGCGAGGATGCGGGGCGGCCTGGTGCTCGGGAGCTTCCGCTCTCACTCATCATCAAGCCCCATTTGGAAATGGTTTGAATTAATGACACATTCAGACAGACAGTAGGTAAATGGAAATGTTAGACAAGGCTTTTCACCTACTTTGCTTAACATTTCCCGTTACCTTGAGTGCTGGAAACTCCACAGTCTCGCTCAGCCTGCGGGAGCTGCGTGAGCTCTCACCCCGCACGGCCAGAAGCATGACGTGCCTCTGCCCCTGTAGGGAGGCTTACAGGGAAGGAGGATCGCTGTCGGCCGATCGCAGAGCGTGCTGGGGGACATGGGTTCCTGTCCTCCAGTGTCAGGGCTCCCGCTGACAGGAATGCCATTCATCACGTAGGTTATTTTTTTAATGATCATGACCATTTTCTGGCAGTTGGCAGCAAAGTGTCTTGAGCAAGGTCACCTTTGACAAATTCATACAAAGTGGGCTTTGAGGCTGGTGGCAGGGCTGCCAAGTGACACCGTGGGGACAGAGCAAGGACTTTGGAGTCAGGGTCCAGCTAAATCCTTGCTTTGCTATTTCCTGCCTGTGTGATGTCGAGCACGCCACTTACACACCCTGAGCTTTAGTTTCATCATCCGTAATCAAGGATGTTATGCTAGACTCAAATGAGGTGAGCTGGGAAAATGGTGATCTTGCTCAGAACTGGAACTTTGCCCTGCTGTTCCACTCTCTGCTTCCTACCAGATAGCCTGGAACTATGGATCACGTGACCCTACAGGAACACGGAAGCACTAAAGCCTATTGACCCAGCAGAACGTGCTCATTTGCAGGGCTTGAGTTTGACAGTCTGCAAAGCCATCTGTTAGCAGGGCCCAGGAATTTGTTCCCAGGGAAGCAGCCAGCTTCCTTCCCTGATGGAAAGTTCAAGTTATCCCATAGTACCCTCCTTATCACAGGTGAGAAGCAGGGGGAACCCGGTCTAGGCAGTCCAGGAGCTGGGTCAGGCAGTGAAAGACAAGTGGATGGAGGGTCCTTTTATTTTGGAACAAGGGTGACAGCCCTGTGATGAGTGGGGTGTGGAGTGTCAAGGGGAGGCGAAGGCCTGCAGGGGAGTAGGTGAATCTCACTCTGTCTGTTCCTAGGACTTGCTCTAGGAAACTGCTCCAGGTTTCTGTTTGACCCCTCTCTTGACTTTCTTTTTTAAAATTAATTAATTAATTAATTAATTTTTGGCTGCACTGGGTCTTTGTTGCTGTGTGCGGGCTTTCTCTAATTGCAGCAAGGGGGGCTACTCTTCGTTGCGGTGGCTTCTTTTGTTGTGGAGCACGGGCTCTAGGCACGTGGGCTCAGTAGTTGTGGCTCGCAGGCTCTAAAGTGCAGGCTCAGTAGTTGCGGCACACGGGCTTAGTTGCTCCGCAGCATGTGGGATCTTCCTGGACCAGGGCTCGAACCCATGTCCCCTGCATTGGCAGGCAGATTCTTAACCACTGCACCACCAGGGAAGTCCCTTGACTTTTTTATGTACATGGGGGAGCAGAGTAGAGCATGATCTGGAGTCAGACTGTCTGGATCCCAATGGAGGCCTCATGTACTTACTGGCTTTGTGACCTTGGGCAAGTTTCTTAACCACTCTGTGCTTCAGTTTCTACATTTGTTAAAATAGGGATAGTCATAAAATACCTACCTGACAAGGTGGTTGTAGCAATTACATGAAAAGGACTTAGTAAGCATTTAATACATGTTGACATCTTTGCTGTTTACAACTATGATATCATGTCACCTTCTTAGATTTCTAATTGATGTGATTTTAAAATTCATTCAATGGATTTTACATGCAAATTGATGCAAATCAATATCAACAGAGTATTGATTTGGTTCCAGCATCCACTGTTGGGGTAGTGAACAAACCAGTCTGCTAGGCCTGGGTTCCCCAAGGCCTGTCAATTGAACCTTTGGCTGACTCTCCTGAGGCTAAGCTATAAAACTCCTTTTACGGACTGAAAGATTTTTATTCTGAAAATATTATTTTCACTTTCCTTTCCAAAAGGGGTTTACTCTTCTTTAAGGGAACAATCTGAATTCTCCTTCAGATTACATGTTTTTAGTGTAAATGTTCTATGGGGAAAAGTGTATGGTTAGATGAAAGACCTCAGTCTAGGTTCTGTGTGCATTAGCAGAGGTTTTCAAGTGCAAATATTTGATAAAAATATGTGGTTTTGTTTATTTATGTGTATCCATATATTAGAAATGTTAACTTGAACTGAACCGTATAACATGCTTAATCTGAGGCAGATGGAATGGTCAGTGAATTATTTTTGTAAACCACTTCTGTTGGCATTCAGAGCTTCCTTTCGTACTGATTCCATTCTGGCCAACCACTCGAGGTTTCACCAGCATAAACTGGTGCCAGACTCCACTTCAATGACATATGCGTTTGTTCCCCCGAAATACAACACAATTGCAAATTTCTTCAGCCCATAGAACCACTTTTGTAACTAATTAGACCAGACAGGGCGCTGCACAGAAATCCCGGACACAGCCTTGCATCCTGATGGATATTCGTACAGGCCAGCCCCTTCACAAAGTGAACAATTGCCCAAATAATTATTTCCTGCTGTGGACGCCTTTTTTTTTTTTTTTTTAATGCTTTGTTTGTTAAATCCTATTTTCCTTCCTACTTTCCTGTTGACTGCAGCTAAATTGAATTTGGTCCAAACCCATCTCACACTGGGTCAGCAAAACGCTTCACTTTGTGGGGGAAAGGAGTTAACCCTTTGAATGCTGCCTTTCCTGTCAGCTCAGGACCCAACATCTGGTTCTCTGTTATTCCAATAGCAGAGCAAGAGGGGAGGAAGGGCTGCACTGATTTGGGGGGAAGTGAAGAATGAGATAGAAATGGAATATGTTCTATTAGGATCATGACCATTCGGGGTAAAGAAAGTTCATGTCACTTTTCATATTGCCCCTCAGAATATAGAATTATGAAAAGGCAGGGAAGAGAGTGTGTACAGCTTAGTAAGTCTAAGGAAGGAGGGCACTTTTGAACAAAGGCCTTCTCTAGAAACATGGCATACATGTGAAGCAAAGGGCAGGTTGCCAAACGACATTTAGAAAAATTGGGATACTCACTTCTGCATAATAAGATTAATAGAAGAGTCTGAATCAGAAAAAGGGAAGGGTGACTTTAATTCATTCTCACATCTTAGAGCAATCTGTGGTGGGAATACCCATCTCATTAGTGGTTTCTCACTGTTTGAAGACTTAGGGGTGCTGTGCTGTGAGATCAGATAGCTGGGTGTGTTGAGAGGCGTGAGATCCCAAGGAAAGAGAACCAGCTGTGAGAAATATTCTGGCCAATATCAGCAAGTGTGATTTTGTCAGGTATGTTGTAGCTTCTGTCCTCCATTGTGTGAAAACTGTTCCCATCCAGTGAGACTTTGTGGAACTCGCTGTAAGCAGAGATGGTGTCAGAGGCTGCATTTGGCTGTCAGTCCTGGAAATGTAGCTTACTGTTTCTGCAGGTGGAGTGTCTGGGTCAAAGCATTTTCCTGTTTGATGGAAGAGTCTCAAATTTCTCTCCTTAGATATTGTATAAAATTGTACTTCCACCTGCAATATAAGAGACTACCTGTTTCCTCCAGCCCACACTACAAAGAGCATGTAATCAAACTTTTACATTCTGCCAATATATGTTTAAGCAATTATATTTTGGTTGTTTTAAAAAAATTTTTTTTATTGAAGTATAGTTGATTTACAATGTTGTGTTAGTTTCAAGTGTACAGTAAAGTGAATCAGTTATACATATACATATATCCACTCTTTTTTTAGAGCCTTTTCCCATATAGGCCATTACAGAGTATTGAGTAGAGTTCCCTGTGCTGTACAGTAGGTTCTTATCAGTTATCTATTTTACATATAGTAGTGTGTATTCGTCAATCCCAGTTTCCCAGTTTATCTCTCCCCTCCCCCCTTATCCCCTGGTAACCATAAATTCGTTTTCCACATCTGTGACTCTACTTCTGTTTTGTAAATAAGTTCATTTGTACCCTTTTTTTAGATTCCACATATAAGTTGGCTGTGTTTTAATGTGAGTGAGGGAACATCTGGTCATATGTTCAGGAGCCATACATAACGTTTATCTTGAACTGTATGATCATATCATTTGGTAACTTTTCATTGGCTTGTTGATCTTTTTCCTATGTACTTACAAAAGCTCTTTCAAAATGTCTCATACATTTATGAGGATATCAACCCTTGCCTTATTATGTAAGTTGCAAATATTTTCCCAGTTTGTTTCAAACTTTTGACTTTTCTTTCAGTACTTTTTGCTATGCAGAGGTTTCTAATTTTTTTATGTGGTAGAGTTTATCAATTATTTTTTATGGCTTCTGGACATTAAGTCATAGTTAGAAAAGTTTTCTTTTTCTACTCTGAAGTTAAATAGAAGACTCCCCTATTTTTTGAAAAAGTGTGAAATGGTAAAGGAAGATAGGAGAAATAGAGGAAATAAAAAGAATTTTAAAAACTATTTTTGTTCAACTCTGTGCAAATAATTTTTACACTTGGATGAAATAGCCAATTTTTCAGGCAAATATAATTCTCCAAAACTGACCCCAGGAAAGATAGAAAATCTAGACCAATCAGTTTCCACAGAAGAAATAGGGAAAGTTGTCAAAGAGTAATCCCCCACAAAAGCACAAGGCCCAGATGGCTTCACAGGGCAACTGTACCACAGCTTTAAGTAAAAAATTATTCCATAGTATAGAAAAAAGAAGGACAACTGATTTTGTTCAACAAAATGCATTACATTGATACCAAAACACTAAAAAGATTGCAAAAATGTTAAACAATAATCTTTCTTATGAATATTTATTCTAAAATCCTAAATTAAATATTTTAAAACATGATTCAACAGCACATTAAAACAATAATGTATCATAGCTAAGTAGGTGTTATTCTAGGAATGCAAGGTTGGTTCAACATTAATAAATCTGCAAATCAATTCATCATATTAATCTAAGTAAAACTGTTATTTTTATGGATGCTGAAAAAAGTCATTTGACATAATCTCATGTCCATTCTTGATAAAACACTCCATAGGTTATAGCAATCAGATATTTCATTGCCATTATCTCAAGTCCAAAAGCCAGTACTATGTTTAATACTAAAAGATTCCCACCAAAATCAGGAATATTATATAGATAGCACTACTATTTATCATTGTATTGGAGGCACAAAATGATAGAGTCAGATAAGAAGGAATATTACAGCTATAAATATTAGAAAGGAGGAAATGCAACTATAGCTATTTGCAGAAGATATTGTAAATCTGTAGAACTCAAGAGCATCACCTGAAAGACTGCTGAAAATGAGAAAATTCAGTAATATATCAGGGCACAAAGTTAACATAGAGAAATAAATAGCTTTCATATAAAACAATAATTAGTTAGAAAGTATAACAGAAAAATATTCCATGTTTAACAGTAACAAAAGAGATAAAATACTTAGAAATAAACTTCATAAGGATAACAAAAACTCTATGAAGAAAACTTTAAAATCACTTCTAAAAAGCATGTACCATACGTGTGCATGCACACACATACACACACACACACTTGAACAAATGGGAGACTTATCAGTTTTTGAATAGGGAGATAATACCATAAAGATATCAGTTTTCACTAATTACAAACTTAACATGATCACAACAAAAAATAACCCATGGGACTTTTTAAAAGTTCAGGTAATTCTAAATCAAGAAAGAAGAGCAGAAAAATTCTGGAAAAAAACAGAGCAATGGAGGAGATTATCCTATGAGATATTAAATTATATTATTATAACTATTCAGTAATAGCAACAATGTGGTACTGATTATGAATAAGCAGACAGAGCAATGCAACAGACTAAGTAGTACAAAAATAAACCTCAGTATATGTAAATTTAATATGTGGGAAATCAGTGGAGGAAGCCTGTACTACTCCATAAATGGTGTTGGAACAAATCATAAAATCGTAGCCAAGTAAAGAGATAAATATATATCTGTACCTCATGCTGAATATCAGGATAAATTCCAAATGTATCAAAATTTAAATCTAAAAAGATTAGTATATAACTGGGTTTTTTTTAAACTAATGGTAAGGATATTAAGAACACAGTGCCATGTCAGTGAGTATACTTCTGCCATTTCATTTTTAATAGTTTCATAGTGCTCCACTCAACAAACTATCAAAATTTGTTTAACTAAACTTCTATTTATGGACATTCTAGGCTCTTTCCAATTTTTTACTTTTACAAGCAAAGCTGAAATGGCCATTTAACAGTGTAATGGGGATTATTTACCGGAACAGCAAAGCAAATTTCTCAAAATTGAAGGTCAGTTGTTGTGTTAGTTTCCTATCACTGCTGTAAAAAATTACCACAAATTTGGTACCTCAAAACAACAGAAATTTATTCTTTCACAGTTCTGGAGGCCAGAGATCCAAAATTGGTATCTCTGGACTGAAATCAAGGTATCAGAGGGAGGCTCTAGCTTTCTCCTTTCCTCTTCTATCGTCTTCTGGCATTCCTTAGCTGTGGCCACACCATTCCAGTCTCTACCTCTGTAGCTATGTGGCCTTCTCTTCTATGGTCAGATCTTCCTCCACCTGCTTCTTATAAAGATACATGCAGTAATATTTAGGGATCATCTAGATAATCCAGGATAATCTCCCAGTCTGAAGATCCTTAATCACATCTGCAAAGTCCTTTTTTTCCCCATGTAAGCTAACATTCACTGGCTCCAGGGATTAAGACTTGTAGTTTTGGTGGGGGGGTGGGGTGGGGGTGAGTGGGCATTGTCCGGCTATCCATGTTCTTGGAAATTTGTAGATTGTTCCAACTCTGGAGAAATTTTTAGCCATGTTAATTTCTACCCAGATTCCAAGCTCTTGCCAAATTACCAGGCTCCTTCTTACTCCCTTCATCCTTCTCTCTCTTTCCAGCGTCATTGCCCCAAGACTCCTCAATTCCTGCTTATCTAGGACGCTGGGCAGCTGAAGGCTCCCTTGGTCCTACTCCTAGGCCATCTGCTCATGCCCTGAGGGTGATTTTTCCAAGGGCTCATCCTAATATCTGGTTATCTCTTCCCTAAGGGGATTTCTTTCTGGCGTTAGATGACTCTTCCTCTCAGCTTTGTTGGTATGTAGCTATTCATGTTATAATCACCACCTTGCTAAATGCTCTGTTCCAGTGGTCTTTCACACGTTTCTCTTGCAGTTTCTGGCTAAGCAACTGTATTATCTGCAATAACAATAGCACCATCTTCCGCTTTCCCAACACTTACATTTCAGGTCTTGGCAATTTTAACAAAAAGGAAAAATAAAAACTTTTCACAAATCATGTGTCCCTGAAAAAGTCCCAAGTCCCTGACTTTGTTTTTTATGCCAGGCGGGCCTTATTTCCTTATTATTTGTTTTCTTTTATGGCCTCAGCAAAGGGCCAAAAAACAGGGAAACCCCGATCCTCTAGGCCTGAGCACTTTGCTGGAAATGCCGCTGATTATGTTGTGGGTGCTGGGGTCTGCTGGTCAACTTCCTACCCACTCCATGTCCCATCTTGGTAGCCTTCAGATTTGTCAGCAGGGAAGTTTGTTTAGTAGGTTAATGACCCAGTGCCCAGCCCCGGGATGGCTTCTGAGAATAAGTAAGCAGGAAATTCCATGGCAAACCCATCCCCAGATGTGGTAAGAGTGTAGGACAGGCCCATGTCACCCTGCCTTTCTTTGCAAACACTTCCAGCATCTGTGTAGAAACTTCATTTATTTATTCATTTCTGGATTCCATGTGCTCCAATGTACAGAAGAAGGGACTTGCATCAAGCCAACAGGGATTCACAGCCTGGGATTCCACTGGCAGAGATATGATATGTCCAAATTATGTAACCTGGTTCAGCTTCAGTTTCCCAGTCAGTGAACTGGGCCCTGTGAAATCGTGTCAAATGTTGCCATGAGGACTCGGGGAGACAATGGATGTCATACACCATTCCTGACAGGCGGCCTCTCAGCATCTGCTCCCCTTTGTACGCATGCTCAAACTTGAGCCTTGCTTTTTACTCTGTATCTTCCCCCATGAAGTCTAAGTTCTCCGCTTAGACTATGCTTATACTTAGTCAGCCACAAGATGTGTTAATAAGTAAGATAATTGATATTTCTATTTATTAAGCCAGATACTATGCTAAGTGCCTTCTGTGCATTTTCTCATTTAATCTACCTCCTTAAAAAAAATCATAGAAACAATTGAAGCCTCATTTGTATTCCTTTCCAATCTCACCCCCCTCCCTTAAACACAAGTTTGAAGTTGACGAGGATCTTTTCTGGGCTTTTAAAAAATATTTTTGCTACATTTCTATGGACAATATGTAGTTGAAAAACTAGTGTTGTTTTCTGTGTTTTAAAAATTTACCCAAATGGTATTTTGTATTGTACCCAAATGTACTCAAATGGCATTATATTGTACGGTATTTCCTTCTCCAACCTGGTCTTTGGATTCAACAGTGTATTTTAGAAACCATGTAGCTCTAGTCCATTAATTTTAACTAGTATGATAGCTTATAGAATAAAAACACTACTATTTATCTATATATTCATCTACTAATGGACAATTAGTTTGTTTTCAAATTTACAAGCAATTCTGCAATGGCTATTCTTGTGTATGTCTCTGTCCCCAAATTATTATTTTTTAAGACAAATCCCTAACAGATGCATTTTTAAGACCTTCATTATCTCCCATCACATTTTACTCTATCTTTACCACTCTATCATTTATGGCTTCACCAGCAGGGTATGAGAATGTCCACTTCTCTAGATCATCACTAACGTTATATATTCTGATTCATTAAAATTTTTGCTGATCTGATAAAAACAAAGCAAAACAAAAACTCATCATCTCATACTTTTAACTTTCATGTCTTTGAATAGTGAGACTGAATATCTTTCCCTATACTTCTTGGCCATTTGTGGTTTTTGTTCTGTGAGTTGTTTATTCTTTATTCCACATATTTTGCAAATATGTTGCCCAATTTGCCAATACTCTTTTCGTTTTGTGGTGATTTTTACCCTGCAAAACTTGAAACTTTTTATATAGTCAACTGGTTAAATCTACCAACATTTCAACTGAATCCTTTTAACTTTTTTAGTTATTGAGTTATGCTTAATTAAATTCCGCAATTATATCTGCTGTGTGAAAGACACCAAGGGTTACAAATAATAGTCAGTTATGGTTTCAGGGGGAACTTATAGTTTAGTTGTGAGACAAGATACTCAAAACTATAGGCACTAATACAAGCCATCTATGGTGAGTGTCAAATACTTGGCACAAAAATTAGGTGATTTCATTTTGGCCTCCAGGAAGCTGAGAGCAAAGAGCACAAGTAAATGCTGAATCACAGTGACTAGATTAGCCTAGGTGACTCATGGAAGTGCAGAATATGAGGGCTGGAATAGTCCTAAAAGCCATCTAATACAATCCTTCCCTTTAAAATAAAAATATATCTCTTTCAGCGTTGACTGAATTCCCACCAAAATGTCCTGCCAGCAGACCCAGTAGCAGTGCCAGCCCCCATCAAGGGTTTTCCCAAAGTGACCTCCAATTGCCCAAGGCCATTCTGTCTCCAGGCTCTTTCTGCTGTGGGCCCAGCTGTGAGAGCAGCTGCCCCATGAGCCACCAAGCTCCGTAGAGGCCACCAGCACCAGAGCCTGGACTACCAGCACCTCAGGTGCTCTAGCTACCACCCCAGATCTGGGCTCTAGGAACCACAGAGGAGCAGTACTGAAGCCATAGATCAAAGGGCGAAGGCTCTGTTCCAGTGCAGTGCTTCCCTTGCCCTTGCTCTCTTTTCTCTACTGTATGGGGTTGATAAATCTTGTGTTGATGGAGTGAGTTTTCCGGGCAGAATATTCTCTTCGATTTGGAAACTCAGCATTCATTGTGGAGCCTGACTTCTCCCTTCTCAGGTGACATCCTTGTCACTCTCAGATTATTTGCACATCATACAATTATTTACCCACCTTCTAAAGCCCAGGGACCCCAGGATACTCTCTTTAAGGGTAATAGCAGAGCCTGATTTTTTTTTTTTTTTTAGTTTTTAGTTTTTATTTTTTTTGGCCATGCCGCATGGCTTGTGGGATCTTAGTTCCTCGACCAGGGATTGAACCCGGGCCCTCAGCAGTGAAAGCGTGGAGTCCTAACCACCAGACCGCCAGGGAATTCCCAAGAGCCTGATTAAGTGGTGGGACAGCTTGGCAGTTCCAAGGACACTTTCTTCTTCTTCTTTTTTCTCTTTTAACCTTTTTTATTTTGAATTAATTATAGACTCAATAAACTGTAATAATAATACAGAATGGTCCCATGTACCCATCACCCAGGTTTCCCCAATGGTGCCTTCTTGTATAACAATACATTATGAAGCAAGGAAATTGATTGGCTCAAAACCATCAGCTAGACTACAGATCTTATCATATTTCACCAGTTTTCACATGCACTCATTTTTGGTATGTCTTTGTGTATAATTCTATGATATCTTATCACATGTATAGATTTGTATAGCCATCACCACAGGGAGTTCCAGAACTGTTTTGTCCCACAAAGGAGCCACCTATATTCCCTTTTGTAGCCACACCCTCCTTCTGTTTTCTATCTACAGGCAACCACTTCAAAATGTTGTATCAATGGAATCACACAGTATGTATAACCTTTTGAGACTGGATTTTTTTTCACTCTGCATAATGCCCTTGAGATCTAGCCAAGTTGTTGCATATATCAATAATCTGCTCCTCTTTATTGGTGAATAGTGTTCCATGGTATGGACATACCTGCTGAAGGACGTTGGATTGGTTCCAGGTTCTGGATAGTGTAAATCAAAGTGCTCAAGTGTGTAAACTAGTTGGATAAGCTAAATGCGTAATAGTTTTATGGATATTTTACGAATGAGCTCTTTTAATCTTTGTTAATTGAAAAACACACAATTCTAGGGGAGTTCTTTCCTACCTGCATTCTTGAGGGGCTTCCTAAAGGGGTGTCTAGGCAAATGACCATTCCCAGGCCATCCTTCTGATATCTACCAATGATTTTCAGACTTTTGCTTGGGAAGACCAAGGTGGTCCTCTGCCATAAGAGGTTACCTTTCCAAAAATTCTAATTATCAAAACTTGTCACTTGCTATTTGGATTCCCATCTTTTGGCCTTTGTACATTTTCACCTTGTTTCACTGCCTTCCAACCATTTACCTCTCTGACATTATGCTCTTTGTTGATTTGTTCCCTTGTTTGTTGACTACCCCTTCCATGAGAGCTAGACCTTGCTTTGTTCTCTGCTATCTCCCAGTTTATATCTTGAGGGGCAAGTACAGAGAAGGTGTATAAAAAATGTTTTTGAATGAGTGTGTGAATGAATTGTGTCTGCAATACAAAAAAGAGACTTTTTTAAAAATCTAAGACTAGATTTAAGAAAATGTAAGTAAAGCCCACCAAATATGTAAAGGAAAACCATTGCAGGGCTTGAATTTAGAAAGCCTGAGTCGGAATCTCATCTTTGCCCCTTTCTGGCTCTGAATCTGTCAACAAATGATTTAACTTCTTTGCCAAAGTCTTGTCATTTGCAACATTATACATCGTCTTCACAGGATAATTGTGAAGTTCAAGTAAGACAATTTTGTGAATGCACTTTGTAAGACACTAAAGTGCTATATAAATCAAAGGGGTCCTCCCCATTGTCACAGTTATTATCTCCTCCTTCTCTTTCCTTTTCTCCTTCCCCTCCCCCTTGTCCAGCCTCATTCTCATCATCACCACCATCAGGACCGTCTGCATTCTTGGGTGGATGAAAACACCCAGGCAACTGCAAATATGAAATCATGATGTTCTTGTGACATTCCATCCAGTAGAGGGCAACAGTTCCCACCAGCTAAGTCCAATGTTTTAAACATCAAGTTGAAGTACAATCATGGCAACTTATGATCATTAATACTTATTTATTGTTAAAAGAAACACATGTGTCTATCCTAGTAATCCTTCCGTTCAGCAATTTTCAGATATTCTTGTTTGGTACATTGCTTTCTAACCCAAGCTTCTGGAAATGTCTGGCTGCCTTGAAATTTATCTTTTTTTTTTTTTTAATAGGATTTGCATTCTCTCCCTTCTTTCCTGGTTGGCTGAGTAAAATGCAGAGCAGATTGTGGCTCAGGACAGATGACACAGGCATGCTTCTGTTTTGAATATTTATATCCTTGGCATTGCTTTTATAAGATAGGGTAATTGCTATAGGTTATCTGAGAATTCTCCCACTCCTCAGGTGGGAATTCTCCCACCTATATTCTCTGTTTGCTGGACTGCCACTATATGTATTTCATTCCAAGATTGGTGGAAAAAGTTCTCCACCAAGAAACTGATCTCCTGAGTCTATCTGATAGGGTCTAGGAACTCCTTCCTATGATGTTGATCGGCAGTCAGGTCAGTGTGCAGGGACAGGGAGGCTGGGAAGTTGCTGGGGGGCTTCACTGCAGATAGTGAGTGCAGTGGGGCCTTTGATATTCTGCTTTAACCTGCTGCCAGGGGAGCTACACGAGAACAAGCTGGTGCAGCCACCTCCAGTTAAGCAGAGAGGCAGAGAGAGAAAGAGATACACAAGGCAGCCCTGTTCTTTCCAGTTAACCAGAGGGGATAATCAAACATTAGCAGATGCTTACTTGTTCTCTCTGGAGAGGACTGTTTTTGTCCCATCATCAGGTGGAAGAGGTGGCTGGGCAATCCTGGGATAACTCTTCTTTTTTATGGACATCTATTAACTTTCGTATCATACCAGCCCCTTTTATTAAGGAAGGTACCAAAATATTTAAACGAGATGGTTTATACTTTTTGAGTATCATTCATTCATTCATTCATTCACTCATCTAATGCCAGTGGAAGGCTTACTATATGCCAGAAATTAGAGATTCAAAATGAAATAAGATCAGGACCCTTCCCAGTCTCTGTGGGAGACCAGTGCAAACCATTAATGACCCACAGAGGAGTAAGTGTTGTAACTGAGCTAAGGGTGCATGGCTATGAGAGCACAGTGGAAATGGTGATTAGCTCTGCCTATGGGAGGCTTCTTGAAGAGGTGGAGCTGGAGCTGTGTCTATGGAATATGTTTCAGAATTTTTCGTCTTGTTTTACTCCCTAAGCAAACCTTGGTCATGTCTACAGGAAGGCTGGATGAGAAAGATGAAGTCAATTTTTATTGTTATCACTCCCCCTCCACGTCCCCCCAGCCCTGCCTGGTATAAGTTATGATTAGATTTGACAGTAGTGAGTTGGCGACCACAGTGAGGTGAGCTGGCACGTACTTCCTGAGAGTTAAGGATGGGGAGTCAGATCTTGAGCCTAGGGCGCCATTGGGAAAGTGCCAGCTTCTTCCCTCTTTCCTGTGATTTGGCCACAAGGAGAGAAGTGAATGGAACTTGTGTGACTTCTTTGATAGGGACCACAGTAACTTTTCCTCAAGACAGGGCGTGCCTCTCAGTATTCTGCTATGACTTTTTTGGGTTACTGAGAAAATGTACTGAGTTAGGGAGAGGACACTGCAGCCTTTAGATGGGGGAAGAGTCCCTGTCCCAGGCGAAAACTCCAACTCTCCCATGAAGCTTTATGCGACCGTGCATAATTTATTCTTCTTTCTTGGGAACCTTACCACTCTGTATATTAATTTGGTCGTTTTGCCAAGCGTTGCCCTCTTGAAGTTGGATCTCTGAGATACCTTTAAGATAAGTTTGAGGGCAGAATCCGGGCCTTCTAGCACCTCTGGAGCTCTGAGCCCTGGTCTTTGGAGTAGTGGGAGTTGAGAAGCTGCCCCCCGGCAGAGTGAGCGAAGAGCCCTGACATCCCAGCAGAGTGCCCAGATCCACACACCCTCCAAGCTGTGGCCGAGCCCGGGACAGAGCCTAGCCCTGGGGACAGCACAGCCCACACTCCCCGGCGAGGAGCATTTCAGACTCGTGCTGGCTCAGCTCTGGAGCTGGCTGTGGCCACATGGGACACTGAACCGTTTGCTTGTTCTGTTGGCAGCCCGGAAGAGTTGGAGCCCTTCCCCTGTGGGTGAAGTCTAAATTTAGCCCCAAAGAAGCTGCCTTCCCTTTTTGCTGGAGAAAAGCTCTTTTCACTGGAATGGGCTTCAGCTTTGATTAAGTGGGAGGACCCACATCTGGGAATATATAAACTTTACTGTCCTTGGATGACAAAACATTTTCCTTGCCTACTGGTTTTCCGCCTTTTTAGCCTGGACTGTGCTTATCTCTGCTTATGACTGTGTTGGCCAGGGCAAGCCATTTTGCTGTGGACTGGGCTCCCCTGGTCTGTGCTTAGGCTGGAGTTGACACCTGGGGACGTTGTCTTGTCCCCACTTAACCTCCTGAGGCCCAGCCCTATGCACACAGAACAGAACAGAGAGCAGGGGGCTGGTCTCTCTCATGATCCCGGGGGAATGTGAGGGCCAGGTTTGACGCTCTTGGATCCTTGGATCAGATCCCAGGATTTCAGGAGTCCTGAGACACCTCAGGGCTTCCCCGCAAGGCTCCAGGGTCCAAGGTTTCGGGGGCCATCCTGGCCTATGCTGAGTGAACACGAGACCCCCACTATAGAAAGACACCCACCCTAAGGGGTCTTCTGGTCAAAGAAAGACTTTTAGGACTTTTCCTGATCCCCACCCTAGAACCCCTCTGCCATCTGAGTCTTGAGTCAGTAGTTTGGGGTGCTGACAAATGAACATTCCTGTAATAAGTTACCCCCCTAGTTCCAGTCATGATATCCTTTTTGATAAGTGTTTCCTTTGGTGCCCGGTGATACAAGCTCTGGCTAACTCTTCTGCGTATGAACTTCTGAAGTGTAGGGCAGAGAGCGCTGGACTTGGCTTCAGGAAAGCTGGGTTGCTGGGTGGTCTGGTTTTACTGCTTATTTAGCTGCATGGCATTGGTACCTTCTCCAAACATCTGTTTCCTTACCTGGAAAATGGCAATAATAAGACTGTACTCATAGTTCTGTTGTCAGCAACAAGTGGGAGGATTTTATATAGTTGTTTTTTTGTTTTTGTTTTTGTTTTTTTTGTGTGGTACGCGGGCCTCTCACTGTTGTGGCCTCTCCCGTTGCGGAGCACAGGCTCCGGACGTGCAGGCTCAGCGGCCATGGCTCACAGGCCCAGCCGCTCCGCGGCATGTGGGATCCTCCCGGACCGGGGCACGAACCCATGTCCCCTGTGTCGGCAGGCGGACTCTCAACCACTGCGCCACCAGGGAAGCCCGGATTTTATATAGTTTTAAAAAGCTCTTTGTAAAAGTAGATTGCCTTCTTCATTAAGTGATGACGGCTGGTAACAAATGTTTGCTTGGATTTGATTGGTTCCCATACAACCCCCCTTTCTCCACCCCATGGAAATCTCTTTTCTCTTGTGGAGCCCCCTAAAGGACACTGGGAGCTTATTAGATCAAGGAAACTCCTGCTCTATTTAGGCCCTTCTGTGCCCACCATTGTTTGATCTCCTGAATCTCACTTTGTTTTCCTGCAGAATGATGGTAAGGAGGTCTGGGAGCAAGGCATCATACCTTTGATTGATTCGGCATCTGTTTTGCTGAGTGCCCATAAGCAGATTATATCTAGTCTGTCTTTACCTCGGTTTCTTGATCTGCAGAATGGATACACAAGTACTGTAAGCAGGCCTTGAAAAATGACTTAGTGAGAACTCAGAGAGGAAAATTGTAAAATTTCAGTACTCTGGTCATCATCCAACTCTGGCATATTTTCTGATCAGAACCTCGAGTTTGGTGATTGGAATTTTCCAGTCTATTCTGCACAGCATTCAACATTTAGTACTGGAACAAGCTTTCCCATTTAACACTAATTGATAGAACAGAAAGAAATTAGACTAAGTCTAAAAGAAATCAGGCTCTGGGTAAAGAAGAATTGGAAAGATACCCTCTTGCTGTAATTTTCCAGGATGCCCTGGACAGCGCCCAGAAGTTGTCAGTATGGAAAGAGCTCAGGGACCTTTTACAGGCTGGTAAAACATTGTTGGAGGGTTGAGAGAGTCTTTGGAATTTATCTGCATGGCTGACGTCACCTTCTCAGAACAGGGAGCCGAACTGTCTCGATGTCTGGGGCTCCTTTCTGCAATTGCTTCCCAGTAGTTGATCCCAAGTGGCCCTTCAGGCCACTCACCTGTCAGAAATTTTTGGTTTGCAGTGAGAAGTGGCCCTTTCTGGATCCCTGCAGTTGGCAAGGAAGCTTTCCTTTCAATCTGAAATGGAAAGGAAATTAATGGCCCTCTCCCCTGCAGACCCATGTCTGGGCGACCCAAGCCTCACACTTTCAATCTTTGCCTCTTTGCCTCCACAAGTTGTAACAACTGTCACCCTCACCAGCTAAACACCATCCATAGGCACTTAGCATGATTTTCTGCCCCCAACTTGGAGGATTAAAATGTGGCTTCCAACAAGAGACTGAGCAGAATCCTACACTCATGTCGAGTCCCTGGCTTTGTCATGGTTGACAATGTCACATCATCTTTCCTAAGCTTTAGTTATTACAAAATGGTGTTCATTTTAATTTGGACATTGAGAGGATATGCCAATGGATCCAGGGATCCAAGGGGGCAAGGAAGAAGGGAACAAATGAACATTTATTGAGCTCCTACTCTGCACCAGGCACTGTGCTTAAATATTTTAATGCATATAATCACATTTAGCTCTCAAAGAACTCCCCATACCAGGACATTATTATAAACCTCATGTTACAGGTCTGGAAACTAAGATTTGGAGAGTTAAAAATAAAATGAAGAGTTATATGGCTTTTTCTTGATTCTCTTGGAGGTTGGCTTCTCAATAGGGTGATGTCATCCTATGTGGGAAGATCAGAGCAATGATCCCAACATCACAGAACCAGGACCCCGTGAGACCCCATTTAATAGATCCCATCTCCTCAAGAGGCCAACATGAAGCAACCCAACAGAAAAACCCACTAGGGTTTTCTAGGCAAACCATTCTCTCCTTCTCCAACAGGAGAGTTGGGGCAACCAAACCTGGCCATTCCTCACCACTAGGACAGGGTGACCCTTCAGATCAGCTGCTCCCAAGAAGGCTCTACAGATCCCCAGTGCTGGGTGCCAGCAGTGTTCCAAAATCTTTATGCTGCCCAGACCAGCCTTGGGAAATAGGCATTGCTACCCAGCTGGTGAGATCATCTGTCTACGGGATCCTGAGCATCAGCATGCCCTCTTGCCTGCCGCTGCCTTTGCCGTGACCACAGCGGCCTGAAGGCATGGCAGAGACTGGCTCCTGACCCTGGGTACTGCTGGCCGTGCAGCCCTGAGACGGAGCATCCCGGAGGCAGTGAGCTCATCCAGCCTGCCCCCTGCATTCCATGCCTGCCTTCCTTGCCGGCAGCTCGATCCCCTGTGACTAAGGGTGTGGAAAAGAATCCCTGTCTCCAGAAGCCCCGAGACTGAGCTGAGACAGGAGGGGTCTTCAGGCCCCCTTCAGTCAGAGACAGCAAAGATGTTTATCCCCCAGAGACAGGAGCCCCCTGGGTGTGAAGGGGGCAGCGGCGGCGGCTGGCTGTCCTCAGGAAAGGTCTGCCACTTTCTGACCTGGTGCTGACCTTAACTCCAGTGGCCACCACTCCCCTGCCATTTGCTCCTGCAGTCAGAGAGCAGGACAGATGACTCCATGGCACTTCTGGGAGTGCTGAAGTGAAGTTTTGACAAATTCCAAGGAACATCAAAGTGCAAAACAACAGTCAACACATCATAGTCTGTCACCAGGTCCCCCACCCCTGATTATCACATTAAATCAGCAATGGGAACATTTCAGCCCAAGCTCAACACACGCCTACTGGACTTCAGAGTTTCTCCTTCCAGAATTAAACAGATATGGCAACGGTTTTATTTTTAAAATCTGTGCTCTCTATTCTACATTCAGCAGCTGAGGCCTTCATCTCACACACACACACCACACACATACACACACACACACCTGCTGAGAAAGAGAAGCATATTGCTGAAGAACCCCAGATAATTGGGATTAAGTAGCCCAGGAGAATAGAATAAAGAGTTGGGTTCTAATCCTAGCTCTGCCACTTAATAGCCTGAGATCTATAACCAATTAGTTAACACCTCTGGGCCTCAGTTTCCTCAGGGTGAAATAAGGACAATAACACCTGTATTTCCCAAAGTCGTGAGCTTAGTTGCTAGAGCAGTTCAACAGTCATTCTCTCCTGGGAATCATGGACACTGCTTGCTAGTCATGATGTTTCATATTTATTTTTTGATGTGTTTATTACGTGTAACTTTTGGGATGAAAGAAAGAACAGACGTTCTTTTCCACCAAAGATTGGCTGAGAAGCACTTGTTAGTGAAGGGGATGTAGGCCACTCAGGCCTTGAGTCTCAGGTTATGAAGGAAATACTTGCTGGGTTGGTATTTCCCTGGGTAAATTCTCACCAGGGGAGGGAGCGGAAGGTAACTTCAGAAAGAGCTTATGCTGATCTTTAGAACCATTTTCCCCAAACTCTGGAGCATCCAAAGAAAGCAGTGTTATCTGCCAGAATGTCCCAGAAAGAACAACAGGCATGTGAATTCTGCGCCACGTGATCAGGCATAAGAAATGTCACATTTCTTTTATTACTTGAAATTAAATTTGATATGCTATTGTAGCCATCCTGCCAGGGTGGTGGGAAAATCAGGCTCAGACCTTCCTGGAACAGCCCCTTCCTCCCAGTTTCTGTGAATGTTCACCCAGAGCATTCAGGTGGAGCCCTCTGGTCTCCTGTCCACATGGGTGACTGCTGATGTGTTCATTTGCCAGGTCCTCATCGCCCTTGGAGGCTGGTGGCTTTCCTGTCACTTGGCAAAGCTTTGCCATGGCTGTAATTTCTCCCTGAGGCCGTGCAGCTCCCCACCACAACCGAGGGCTTTCAGGGAGGTAGAACCTCTGCACCTGGGAACACAGGTCTCTATCCCCTCTAGCTCCTGGAGGAGACCAGAATTCTTTTCGGATTTCCTTCACTAATTAATAGGACTGTCTCCCTCTCCATCCTTTAGAGAAGATAGCCAGTAATGTCCCTTCAGAGAGCCTTTAGGAACACAATGATGGCCTCTGATTTAGGGGGTAAGGGAAAGATAGCTTCTCTAGGTTAACTAGAATTAACCAACTCTGTTACTGAGACAGGGAAGGAAGTAGGATTGGAGAACTGGGGGACTTAATGAGGAAGACGCAGGAGAGAGATTTAGAGAATCACAATTGAAACTGGATAAGATTATGGTTCTTCTAAAATACCTGTTGCTTCCCTTCCTCCCATTTCTACTTGTGCAAAGTAACCAGAATAGGGAGGAAGGTCTGGGAGAGCAGCAGCAGAAGAGAGCTGCTCTGTGGAGCTCCAGAACCAGCAGAAAGTACTGCTTGCTGACGACACAACATCAGTCTCTTTGTAAATTTAAAAGATGCTTGCTGGGGGATGATCTGATTTGACTGTCACAGCCACTCTGCAAGGTACATGGGGCAGTCATTAGTCCCACTTTCCAGATAAGGAAACTGAGGTTCAGATGATTTTAAAAACTTGTCCATATATATGGAATCTTAAAAAAAAAAAAAAGGTTCTGAAGAACCTAGGAGCAGGACAGGAATAAAGACACAGACGTAGAGAATGGACTTGAGGACACGGAAGGGGGAAGGGTAAGCTGGGACGAAGTGGGAGAGTGTCATGGACATATATACACTACCAAATGTAAAATAGTTAGCTAGTGGGAAGCAGCCGCATAGCACAGGGAGATCAGCTCGGTGCTTTGTGACCACCTAGAGGGGTGGGATAGGGAGGGTGGGAGGGAGACGCAAGAGGGAGGAGATATGGGGATTTATGTATATATATATATATATATATATATATATATATATATATATATATATATATATAGCTGATTCACTTTGTTATAAAGCAGAAACTAACACACCATTGTAAAGCAATTATACTCCAATAAAGATGTTTAAAAAAAAAAAGACTTGTCCAAAGTTACAGAGCTGAGTGGCTGAACAGGACAAGGCATCCAAGTCTCTTGACATTTTCTTCAAGACTCCTCAGTTTCTTTAGCTCATGGTGTTTAAATTAGGCTTCAGCTGCTACATCCATCCATTGGGATGTTTGCCTTTTGCCAGTGGTCTGGCATTCTGGAAACTTGCCGATAGGTTTTGTCTAACTCTTGCTCGTATGCTATTCTTTGCTACTTTCAGGAAGTCAGGCTAGGAGTAGAATACATTTCTTATGAGAGAATACGCTCTGGACTTTGATTCATATCTGGTGGGTCCCCAAAGTCTATATTATGGCAAGTTTAAGAGCATGGTGCTTATTCTATGAGCATTCAATAGGACTATCTTAGTGAGGGGAGAAATTTTGAAAAACTATTAATTCAAATCTCAAAGAAGAATTGCAGGAAATGTATTTCTGACTATTTAGAAGTGACTCACTATGGGACTATTTGAAAACTATATATTATTTTTATCAGTAAATAGAATTGCCTATAGTCAATGTTATCTCGTCACATCCAGGGATTCTAAGATCCGGTTACCCATTTCCCTCAAAACAACTGACAGCAAATCTCGGGAAGAGAGGGCCCACCAGTCTCTGCAAGGCTAAACCTCCCCTACACCCCACTGCAAACTGATAACGCCACACCCTCCCCTGCAAAATAACAGAGGGCAGATAAGATGGAAATTTTCATTCCAGTTCCCAATAGTTTCCACAGCCAGTGAGATATCTGGATCGGAAGAGATTCCATAACCAGAAAATCTTGGCTGGAGTTTCACTGTTTGGAAGCAAACAAGGCAATTAAGGAGGGCCTCAGATAGCTTTTCTTGAGGGGCTTTGTTACGACAGGGGCTTTTGAATATTTATATTGAAACAAAAGATGGCTAAGAATTTGTACTCTTTAGCCATTTCCAAGTTTAACATCAGACTGTATAAAGTATATGTAAAAAATTTTTTTAAATTTATTTATTTATTTTTGGCTGTGTTGGGTCTTCGTTGCTGCACGTGGGCTTTCTCTAGTTGCGGCAAGCAGGGACTACTCTTCATTGCGGTGCACGGGCTTCTCATTGCGGTGGCTTCTCTCGTTACGGAGCGCAGGCTCTAGGCGCGCGGGCTTCAGTAGTTGTGGCACGTGGGCTCAGTAGTTGTGGCTCACGGGCTCTAGAGTGCAGGCTCAGTAGTTGGGGCACACGGGCTTAGTTGCTCTGTGGCGTCTGGGAATCTCCCCAAACGGGGCTCGAACTCCTTGTCCCCTGCATTGGCAGGCGGATTCTTATCCACTGTGCCACCAGGGAAGCCCCAGTATTTTTTATAGAAAGTACCTAATCTACTTTTCATTAGTTTCTTGAAGTATTTGGCCTCAACAATGTGAGGCAGGAAATTTCGACTCTAGCTGTGTCAGCCGGGCTCTCTCAGACACAGGTATTCACTGTACAAGGCACTCTGGTCCCTAAGTAGTCAAGAATAGCTAAACTTTGCTGCTTCCAAGGTGACCATCCTGGAGCAGGCTTCCAGTTGGAAAGTGATGGACCAGTGCAGGCAGCTTTCTGGGCATGCTCCATCTGGGGAGAGGTGGTCCAGATCCTTCTCTCCCAAACAGTCCCTGGGTCTGACACTTGCTGAGAAAGCCTGGCTTGGTCCCTTGTGTGCCACAACTCTGGAATGCAGCTCTTCCTGTTAGGAAGACAATGGTCTTTATGGGAAGGCTAGCACTTGCCAGGAAGAAAGAGTTGAACAGCAAAGAGAAGGATGCAAGCATTGCTGGCAAGGGAAATGGTAGGCCCATAACCCTAGTGGGTGGGCTGGGTGTCCCTGAGGGCTGGATGATGTCTGCCTGGAGCAGAGCAGGGGTGTGGAAGGAGGGGTGGAGAGGTCAGAAAGGTAGTCTGGGGATGGGGGCAGCCCAGAGTTTTCAACCCCAGCCTTAGGAATTGGGGACATAGGCTACTGATCTTTATCACTCAAAGTGTGGTGCAAGGATCAGCAACACACTGTCGTCTGTGAGCTTGTTAGAAATGCAGAATCCCAGGGCCCACCGCAGGCCTACGATCATAATCTGCATTTGAACTTGAACCCCAAGAGATCTGTATCTTCATTCAAGTACTATTCTAGGCTAAGAGGAAGCAAGAAAGATTTTGCAGCTGGGAAGTAATGGGCTGGAAAAAGGTTTTGGGAATAAGCCCATGGAAATGGTTGAACACCCACCAAGGAGCCCATGGCCATAATCCAGGTGTGGCAGAGAGGAGAGAGAGTGAAGAGGAGAGTCAGAGATGGGTATTTTGATGAGAGCAACAACCCCTGAGGCAGGCCTCTACTGCCTGGCTTCTCCCTCAGGTAGTGGGCAGCCCAGATATTGTACATTAGGCAGGAGATGTGTGTTCCGGAAGTGGACATCTCCAGGATCCGTGCTTTTGAAGTCAGATTTCATCGCTGTGGCTGGTTGTACACCCGACCCCGGGGAGCTGGGATAGCACAGGGGCGGCCGCTGCCCTGCAGCCAAACAAACACGCAGCTGCTCCAGGTAGAGCCAGAGCTTCTGTGACAGACATTTTGGAAGTTTCCTGCGGCTGCAACGAATTGTTGGGGTCTGCCCCATGGCACAGCTGTGACCACCCGCTTTCCTCAATCTTAGGGCAGCCAGCTCCTGAAACTGGAGATTCCCAGAGCCCTTTGGCCTCCACTTCCCATGGGGTGAGGAGGACTACCCCTAATGCCTCCCTCTCTGTCCAAGCATGGTAGTCCAACTGGCTGGGCAGACTGGGTTTCCTGGGCCTCTTATCCCAGGGAGAAGGTGGTTATTCCTTCCACAGAGATGGTTTAGAATAAGTGAGGCAGTGATGTAGGTCTGGGACCCAATTAGGCCTGCATCTGTAGGCAGAAAGGGATGCTGGGTGACATGGAGAGAACTCAACTGGAAGATTCTAGGGCTCTCAATTTTGAAAGGAAAGGGTATGAACTTACTTGTTGGTTAATTCCTTTTATTCTTAGTCGTCAGTTAATTCCTTTATTCTCAGGATATACACTCAACCCAAAAATGAGCAAAAATCCCCTTTGTAATCATATTTGTAGGCATCAACATGACCTTCTTCCCACAACATTCTTAGGTCCATCCGGTGTACCTGGACGATACTCTGACTACCCAGTTGCCTATACAGCATGAAATACTATTTTATCAATAGGCTCATTCATCTCACTAACAGCAGCCTTTTAAAATTGCTGCTCTGTGACTTTGGCCAGTTAACAGACCTCTCTTGAGTCTCAGCTTTTTCTCTAAAAGGAGATGATAATCACTTCTCGAAGGTAGTGAGACCCTGAGCATACTACCTGGCACATGGATGGCCAACCAACGTTAATTTTCCTACCCTTCCCTTCTCTGGAGTTGCTACCTGTTTCCTGCTGTTTCTTGCAAATGAACTTCTGAATTAAATAATTCCCATCTGGTCATTTGGATCAACTAGAGAGAACGCAAGTCTTGAATACATGACATTTTGAATTTGAAGGCTACAGTTTAGAATAAATGTGATCATTTACTGAAACCAAACTATATTCTAGAATGAAGTCCATAGGGTCTTGCTTCATGAACAGACCAGAGAGTCATTAGCGTGATAGTTATTTGATAGCAAGTGGGTTCTCTTAGGACACAAATATAATTAAAAGCAGTTTGCTCTAGTGTCTGCGGTTTAAACGTTGCCCACAGCGTTCTTTTGTCTACTCTTGCCGAGTAAATCCATGCTTTATGAATTCAAAAGCTAACCTCTGATGAGTCCTACTTATTCTAAATATATTCTCAAATCATGAGTTCCTGAAGGTATTTTCTGTTCTCTGCTCTCTGGAGACTGCGAGGTTATCAATGTGGAAAAACATCCCATAAAGTTTTTCTCTAATAGAGACCTTGGGAACACAGAAGCCTCCTTGAATGGTCAGACTTAACTTTTCCCAGGACCATAAAGATACATATTTTTGTTTCCTACCCCAAACACAGTATAACTCACTTCCCATTTTTCCTGGGAGATTGTGGTAATATGGGGAGGACTGGGGGGTCTCCAGGATAAAGCAGCTTGTAAAACAACTGTGGGGGGAGATTCCAGATCTGACTTAATCAACATTTCTCAAGATCCGTAGACCAATAAAACTGTTTGCTTTCTTACCACAGTTCAGCCGGCTGATTTATTTCTCTCACCCTGCTAAAGCTGTCGCTGCCTAGAGCAGTTCATTTGTCAGGTCGAGAGAATTACAATTCACAGGACCCTCACTACTGCTATCTCAGTTTATAAATTTCACGAATTACAATTTATTGCCCTGCACCCTGCAGAGTCTCATATTAATAAATTGCGTCTCATCTGCAAAAGCACGTGTATATGGCTCCCTTGGACATAGGCTTATGGCCTTAGAGCCGCAACACGTCTGCATGTGGCCAACATACAACCTGAGCTGTGCTGATTGAACTGAGCCCCAGTCAGGTTCCCACTGCCTCTGTCTGATTCTCCCTTTCCTTGCAATCACTGTTTGCAGGCCCTGGTTTCCTGTTTTTATCTCTACAGGGACGCTATGTAAAGGAGACCAGACACCATCTGCGTATGTGCTGTAGAGGGGACAGTGGGGCTGTAAGAAGAATTTAATTCCTTCCAAAATGTAGGCTTCTACCGTATAGATTTTATCAACCTGTGGGTACAAACAGAATCGCATTAATAATGTAAACCTTCCTCTGCCAACTTTTGCCCTTACCAGCCAATAGACCCTCAACTCAAGCCTTCTGCAAGTCCTCGGTGAGTTTCTCACATGCTCTCAAAAGCTAGTCCAGTTGTCCATCTGGTCAACTCCCACAAGGCGTCTTCCATTTTCTTCCTTTTTTCCTCATTTTGGCCTCTTCTGCTGGACAGGTCTCCCATCCACCACCTTATGATTTCTACCAAGTACCCCTGAGTCCACCTGGCACCTTTGTTTCTTACTGAACCCCTGCTGGTTACAGCAGATTCCCATCGGGCATGCCGTGATTCTCACTACCTTTCAATCTGCTGTGCATACTTAAGTCATGGGCTGACCTGTGTTCCCCCCGAATTCGTATGTTGAAGTCCTAACCCCCAGTACCTCAGAATTTCAAGATAAGCTCTTTAAAGAGGTAATTAAGTTAAATGAGGTCATCAGGGTGGACTCTAATTCAATATAACCGGTGTCCTTAGAAGAAGAGATAATTTGGACACAGGAAAGTACAGAGGGAAGACCACGTGAAGACACAGGGAGATGACAGCCATCTGCAAGCCAAGGAGAGAGGCCACAGAAGAAACCAACCCTGCCAATGTCTTGATCTTGAACTTCTAGCCTCCAGAACTGTGAGAAAATAAACTTCTGTTGTTTAAGCCACCCGGTCTGTGGTGCTTTGTTATGGCAGCCCTAACAAGCTAATATAAACCCCCACCAGGAAATGTCTGGAGCCTTCATGGTGACTTAGCCAGGTACCAGTGGATGTCAGAGACAAGAGCTTGTGACTCCTGTTGAGATTTTGCTTTATTGGATGAGGCCCAAAGCCTCCCAACCCAGCGTCAGCCTACTGCTCCAGGATCTTCTCCCCACCCTCCCCCAATGGCCTGTGCTCTAGTCATATTGGAGTTATTTTTTCTAGAAACTACTGTGACTTTTAGTTAGAACAGGGGCTGGGATCACCCAGGGGAACCTGGAATCACAGTGATCCTATTTGGTGGCAGTGGGAGCCATGGAGGAGACAGGGCTGCTGCTGGGGGTGTCACTAGAGGCTGAGAAAGGAGGGAAGAAAGGCCCTGGCTGCTCGCTTCCTCCCACCCTTGGTCTCTGCCAAGTGCATCCTGTTGGCCGAGCCCAGCTGGAAACCACAGGGGTCTAGGAAATAGTCTGCAGGGGGCAGCCCCCTGCCATAGAGAGTGGAGCAGGAAAAGGGTGAGGAATGGACCTTGGGGCAACCAGGCTCAGGACTGGCATTCCTTTCACACCCTTGTATTCATTTCCTGTGGCCGCTGCAATGAATTACAGTCATCTCTCTGTATCCGCTACCCACAACCAACCCTGGATAGAAAATCTTCAGAAAAAAAATAAATTCTGGAAAGTACCAAAAAGCAAAAGTTGAATTTGCTGTGCCTGGGTGACTATTCACATAGTATTTACATTGTATTTATAACTATTTACATAGAATTTGCAATGTATTCGGTATTACAAGTAATCTAGGGATGATTTAAAATACCTGGGAGGATGTGAGTAGGTTATATGCAAATACTAAAGCAGTTTATAGAAGGGACTTGAGCATTCGTAGATTTGGGTATCCATGGTGGGAGGGGGAGGTGTTCCCCAGAACCAGTACCCATGGATACTGAGAGACTGTACCACAACTTGGTGGCCTAAAACAAGAGAAGTTTATTCTCTGACAGTTCGGGGGCCAGAAGTTCAACATGAAAGTGTCAGCCTCCCTTCAGAGGCTCCCAGAGAGAGTCCTTCCTTGCCTCTTCCAGGTTCTGGTGGCCCCAGGTGTTCCTTGTTTGTGGCTGCATAACTCCAGTCTCTGCTTCTGTCTTCACATGGCCTTCTCCTCTTCCCTCTGTGTGTCTCTCCTCTGGGTGACACTTGTCCTGGGATTTAGGACCCACCCAGATTACCCAGGAGGATCTCATCTGGAGATCCTCAACTCAGTTACATCTTTTCCAAATCAGCCCACATTCACAGGTTCCGGGTGTATTGATACTTTGGGGGAGGCACTATTCAACACACTACAATCTCTTTTTTGCTGAAGCTATTTCCCCAACCCTTCTCTATCTAGAAAAATCCTTCAAGTCCCCACTCCAGTATCACTTTTGTACCCCACACCGGTATGAAACCTTGCCTGAACTGCACTATCAGACTCACTCACATCGCTCCTGGGTCTATAGTTCTTTGTTCACATGCATGGCATTTATCACCTCGATAGTCTGGTCCATTAGACCGTGAGCTCCTCAAGGACAGAGCAGGGCCTGTGTCCTTTGCTGCAAAGGCCAACTTCACCTTTCAGCTTCTCTCTTCCATGAAGATCTTCCATCTGGGTCTTTTCAGTTCTCTTTTCCTGTTTTTGGATCAAAACATCATTCCTTACTCCTGTGTGGCTCTGCCCACCATCTGATGCACACCTTTGAGCACCTCATACGTCTGGAACTTGCCCCTCAGTTTGCCTAAACCCCCTCTTCCCTGACTTACATCACACAGGCTTCCTAGCACAATCCTTGCTCAAGAAGTGCTGCTGTTGAAAAAGTCATGTTAGAACCAAATAGGGCCAGGACTAGAGGTGGGAAAGAAACATTTCATCATCACAGGGTTTCTGGTAGAAGAATTTGATCTGGAATTTGGGATAAAGACCAGGTCTAGTCCCTAAAAACTCATTTAAAACTAACAGGTAGGTGCAGGTGCTTTTTCATAGTGAGTGATTTTGCATTTTCTTCTAAATGTTTTAGATCTTTTTTTTTTTTTTTTTTTTTTGCGTTTCACAGGCCTCTCACTGTTGTGGCCTCTCCCGTTGTGGAGCACAAGCTCCGGATGCGCAGGCTCAGCGGCCATGGCTCACGGGCCCAGCCGCTCCGCGGCATGTGGGATCCTCCCAGACCGGGGCACGAACCCGTGTCCCCTGCATCGGCAGGCGGACTGTCAACCACTGTGCCACCAGGGAAGCCCCTAAGTGTTTTAAAAGCCTCTTAAAGTTCTGTAGAAAAAACCTTGATTACCTGGAATAGTTGGGAAATGGGAAGCTTTGTTCTTTTAATTTGTCATAAGCCAAACCCCATTAAGTTGTAATTCTTGATACTATTTTGCCTAAACTACATCTCTCTTTTGTGTTAGTAGGTGAAAGGCAGCAAACGGGATGCTCACTTTGTTCTCCTAGGATTGAGAACTAGAGATGTAGGTTTGGGAATCAAGCTGAGGAATCTGGAGCATAACCTTTATAAATCCCCATTTATCTACTTGTTTTCTGAGAATTTTATATTTTTCTCCAAAAGTAGAGGGCAGAAAATAATCAATTAAATGAAGGTTTCTTTTGTTGACTTCTGATTAGTTTTCACTTTCCTTCTGAAGTGCTACGAATATTTTCTTAGCAGTAATCGAGAATATTATAAATGTTGCCATAGAGAGATGTTTTGGCTACATTTCCAGGTTTCCTCCTGCTTGAGTAGGTGTGGCTATGCATATGTGTGTGTGTGTGTGTAACTGAGTGTGGGTGCAACTGAGTTAGCCTGAGGAGGATAAATCTCCAAGGGAGTGAATGAGAAAAGCAGTGGGTTAGACATCAGAAACCTCTGTATTTTATCCCTCTCTTTACTACTTACCAGTGCTAGGACCTTCAGCAAGTAAATTTACTATATCTATTTTCTCATCTAAAACCGAGAATAATTCTCATCTCTACCTGCCTTATAGGATTGTTACGGGGATACAGTCAGATGTTTTGAAAATGCTTAATAAGTAAAATACTGCCCAGACTTCCCATGGCATTTCCATGACACCAGGCTTTGTGAAGAAGCCGTGAGTGTTTTTGTAAAGGACCACTCTTGTTAACTGGCACTGTTGCTGTTGTATTTTCCAACACTGATTCTTCTTTTTGTCACGTCTGAGTCTGTGCACGGGGGCTCATCACAGGCCACATCAGGGCCACGTTTCCAGCCTCGATCATCCTCTTCTCTTGCCTTTTCTTTCTACAGCCGGTCATGCCTCACCAGCCCGCCCCATCCTGGTACATGGCCATTTGTTATGTTCCAGGGAGAAGCTAGACTCTGCTTTTTTACCCAACATAAAACCTTGATGCCTCCCTTGTGTCAAAAAAAAAAAAAAAAAAAAGAAGCAGCAGCAGAAGAAGATTAGACGCCAGAGAGACACTATATATAGTTTTTCTTTGACTGCTGGAAAAGATAAGTGGCTGAAAAGAGACAGGAATTGTTTGCCTATAAATTGAGTGCCAGCAGGTTTATCGCTGAACACTGTAGATTATGTTGAGTGGAGTAATCAGGAGGAAGAATGGGAGGCTACAATAACACTGCGATAGGGACTATTTGGAGTCCACAACCAGACCCTCCTTGACTTATGCACCCTGGGTGGAAAGTGCTTATGTTACAAAACAGCGTGAGGTCCTGGCCCCAAGATCCTTACATGTCTCACGGGTAGTGAGGCGGCAGTTGCCAGTTAGATCGGTATGCTCCTTGGCTGGCTCCGATGTCACTTGAGAGAACTGGACGGGATGGCGGGGATGGCAGGGGCTTCCTCCCACAGAGCGTGTCAGTGCCCCAGAGCCGGAATCCAGAGGGCTGCTGAGAAGGGTAGTAAATGCCTGGTGCAGAATAATATTTGGGCAGGGTGTTCCTTGAACCATGGGAGGCTCGGAGTTGTCTAGGTCTCCCTCCGGCCCCTGCAACCCTGTAAGCTGCAGGTGATAAATAATTTCTTCAGTCCCAGTGGCGCCCAGTGTCTCTATGGAGTGCCCAGGTTGGCCCCTAGATGAGGCCACCATGAGGGCTGGAAATCACATTATTGGAGCCGGGTTGGTGTGGAGGGGACCTCATGACAGCTTCCGTGGACCCCAAAGCCTTTCTGTTGGTTGGCGTTGTGTTTGTGGTGCTGTGGTCTGAAGAGTGAGGTTCTGCTTCCCAGTCGTCCTGTGTGACGGTGGGGAGGCAAGAAAGTGGTCAGGGCGTGGTGACGGCTGAGAAGTGAGATGCAGCCATGTTCCTGTTCTGCTGGCGAGTGTAAATCAGGAGCCTTCTCCCTATCTTGGCAGTGGGTTTACTTTCTTGATAAATCACAATCGTGACCAAATGCATTTGGCCCAGATTCAGTGTCTCTTGATCCTGTAATTTACTCATAGTATTTCTCATTTGTGAGTCCAGTGGGCTCACGGAAGGGAGAGACTCAGTCCCCAGTAAAATGGATTCCTTACATTCCCCATGCAAGCCAGCTGTATGATTAACCACAGTACTGTAGGACAAGCCGAGTGGCCAGAAAGAGGACCCCACGGTAGGTGCCTCTTCCAAAAGTCTAATCGCTGAACGCAGTGTTTACAGACATCCCAGGTACTCCCTACTGCCTTCAAAATTAAGCCTCAACCTCCCAGTGAGGCATCAAGGTCTCTCCTTTTTTCAGCTGCATCTCTTGCCACTCCCTGCCTGTGTACCCTTCTTTCTGGCAGCGCCAAAATACTTTAAATTTCCCAGGCAATTTATATTTCCCTGGCATTACTCACACTAACTCCTTTTGTCTCAAATGCCTATCTTTCTGGTGAGCTTCTACTCATCCTTCAAAACCTAACTCGAGTGCCCTCATTAACTCTGGGGACCATTCACCGTCCTTACTGTAACTCTGAAATAGACTGAAAGTTTCCTTCCTGTGCTCAGGGCAGGTTGTTTATTCCTCTAGTGCAGGGCTTATCATCTGGACTTGATAGGTATTAGTTCAAGGTCTGACTTCCCCACTAAGTACTAGACTCCCCAAGGCTTATTTTCATCTTTAGATACCCTCAAACCAGCACATGCTATATCCTCAGTTTCTTCTGAATTAAAACAATGTACCTGTAACATATGTGACAAAACCAAGAGCTGATTTCTTCTTATTCACTGAACAGTTATGAGGGGAAATGAGATCATTCACAGGAAAGTATGATCATCTTCTACCAGCTTCCTTATGGCACATTATGAATACGAGCAAGGAATAAAAATAAGATGGACTGGAGATTTGTAAATTGCAAGCAGGGGAGAGAAGACCGAAGATCATCTTGTGGGAATAATTCTTTGCTTTTACTTTGATTATTCATTTTATTTTTCATTGACGTTTCTCAACTTTTATTTTCACCACCAAAAAGAAGTGACAGTGTAATTGCTTGACTGTGTGGTTGCAGAGTGGAGTAGCATTGGACTGACAATCCAGATGTCCAGATCCAAACCCTAACTCTGCCGTAAATCATAAATCATCTTTGTTTCAGTGTTCCCACCTGTGAGGAGAAAAACTCAGCCCAATCTTTCTCACTAATCCATTTTGCAGGTAAAATGGGTTCGTCAACAGAAGTGTTAGGTACACTCCACCACGTGCCTGGTGTTCTGCTGGGATATTTACATCATTACTTCTGAGGCTCACCCACTGATACACAAGGTAGGCTACGTTATTATCATCATTAGGCTCAGAGGGTTAGCCACAGTGCCGCCTAAGTAGCAGAGTATGATTCAGGCCCAGGTCTAAATCCAGAGTCCTGGCAGGTATACTCTGCCCATTGTCCACTACTTTATTTTGGATATAAGAAATACTCTGTTGTTCTTAGGCCTCATGGAAATAATCCACGATCTCTGCTACTTTACGATCTCAGGTACTTTAAAGTACCCAAAAGCCATATGGTTGCCAAATATTGTGCATTTAATTGTACAAACTGAATCTTCTTTTGGATGTTCTAGGAAGTCTGTGTCTAGTTTGTGCCCCTCACCACTGCTAGGGCAGTCTTTTTCAGATATAATCTGATCATGAGTATTTCCTCCTTAAAACCTTCAATGGCTCTCCATTGCCAATGAGAGAAAACCAAGATTCATAAGAAGAATTTCAAGACCGATTATGATCCAGCTTTTGCATATACCTCCTGCTTCGTTCATGCTTCTCTCCCCGGACCCCCTCCCCACCTCCATGCCACCAATAGTTGGAAGCAAGTGGAAGTAGTCATGTTCCCTCCAACTCCCGTTCGCACACTGTGTTGGGCCAATGAGCTGTACATGTATTCTCTCTACCTGAATGGGATTCCCCATATGCCTTCCTTCTCCGCCTGGTAAACTATTTATTTCTATACAACTTACTAAGGTATTACTTCCTCTGTAAAGATTTATCTGCCCTCCAAATCTGAAAGTTAATTAGTCCCTCTTTGTGACAGGCACAGTTTGTTGCCTAATCCATATTCCCTCCATCTCTTCTTTCTTATTTTCCATATTAGTTACTCACTACCACGTAACAAATTGCCCCTAAACTTATTTAAAACAACAATAATCACTTATAATGGCATGCTATTTTTTTTGACATAAACTAACTGAGGGAAAACATCAGGTTATACCTAGGATTATATGGTACATTTTACTAAACTGCTGGGTTTATATTTAAAAGAAACCTTTAATGAATTTTTTGAGCTTTGACCTCAGAGAATAAGCTCAATCTTTCTGTTGGCAATCAGCAAATCTGGTCTCATCCTGACTTTCTTTCCCGCCAGTGCCAAGATCTGGGTCAGAGAAGAGAGACATCAAAGGCAACTGGGGGTGGAGAGGGGAAGACCTGTTTGATGTGAAAAAAGAGGGAGAGGTCTTTGCTAGGTTGACTACAAAGAAGCACTTTTGTGGAAATGGCTGCTGGCTTACCAGGTCATTATTTTTGCCATTCACCTTGCATGGGTCAGAGGACTTGAAGACAGATTCTTGTAGCCAGAGAGTCTAAGCTCATCGTGAACATGACTCCAACCTGTCACTGGGTGCCCTCCCCACTCCTTTTAATGCCTCTGCCTCAAAGGATAAGGAGGGAAGAGTCAAAGTTGATTCCAGGGTGACGAGGTGACTAGGAGGATGGCTTGTCATTAAGAGAAATGTGTGGTCAGGGTCTGGGGGGGCAGGGCAGAGCACACAGCAGGCTTGCTTCTGACATCCAAGTGGAGGTGTGCAGCGGGCCAGCAGGGATTTAACTTGGAGAGTTGTCAGGATGGAAGTGGTCACTGAAAATGTGAGAATGGAAGTGACTCCCTAAGAAGGAAAATAGAGCAAGAAGAGAAACAAGTCAGGATTGGAACTTTGGGGAATCTCCCAACTTGGGTAAAAAAAGAAGGAGAAAGAACAGGGGCTTTTTAGGGCAGTAAAACTATTCTGTCTGATTCTGTAATAGTGGATGCAAGTCATTAAACATTTTTCAAAACCAACAGAACATAGGAGACAAAGAGTGAACCCAATATAAACTATGGACTTTAGTTAATAATATTATATCAAAATTAGCTCATCAATGATGCCAAATATACCACACTAATGCAAAATGTTAATAATATGGTAAACTGGGAAGCGAGGGAAGGTATATGGGAATTCTCTGTACTTCCTGCTCAATTTTTCTGTACACCTAGAACTGCTCGGAAAAAAAAAAAAAAAATATATATATATATATTTTTTTAATCACAAAAAAAATAAGGAAAGAAAAATGGGTAGGAGGAGAACAAAAAGAGTTTAGTGTCTTGGATACCAAAGGTGAGGGAAAGAGAGAGGGGTGGGAAAAAGTACTTTGGGTTAATGGGACTGACACTAAATCGGAAATCAGAATAGCCGGTATCAAGCCATTTAATGTGCGACCTTGGAAAATTCACCGATCATCTCTATTGTGTCTGAGATTCAGCATCCTCATCTGTATAATGAGTATATAAGATATTAGAGTGTTTTCTCAACTCTTCGTGAACATATTACTGGTGGATTTGGAAATGCTGGAATGTGACCTTTGATGATATTGAATCACCTAGTGAGAAAGGTATCTGCTTCCCAGTTCAATTTCAGTCCTAAACTGGTCAAGTAGAAAGTCTCAGTTTGGTGCTAGTAGGACTTTAACACATTTCTAATAAGTAATTGCTGATTTCATTTTTAGAAATTGTGGTAAAATATATATAACACTAAATTCACCATTTTAACCATTTTTAAGTGTAAAGTTCAAGTAGCAGTAAATACATTCACATTGCTGTGCAACCATGACCACCATCCATCTCCAGAACTTTTTCATCATCCTGTGCTGAAACTCTGCACCCATTAAATAATAACTACCCACTTGTCCCTCCCCCCTGCCCCTGGTAACTACTTTCTGTCTTTATGAAATTGTCTACTCTAGGTATCTCATGTAAGTGGAATCATACAATATTTCTCTTTTTGTGACTGGCTTATTTCACTATGCATAAAGTTGTAGCTACCATGTTGCATTGGAGTTTCATTCCTTATTAAGGCTAAATAATGTTCCATTCATCTGCTGATGGACATTTGGGTTGTTACCACCTTTTGGTTATTGTGAATAATTTTGCTGTGAACATGGTCTACAAATATCTCTTCAAGACCCTACTTTCAATTCTTTTGTGTGTATACCCAGTAGTGAAATTCCTGGTTCAAATGGTAATTCTCTGTTGAATTTTTTGAGGAACCACCATACTATTGTCCACAGTGGATACACCCTATTCCCAATAGCAATGCACAAGAGTTTCAATTTCCCCACATCCACGCCAACACTTGTCCTTTTCTTTTTGTTCCATTCCTTTCCTGTCCTTCCCTTTTCTTCTCTATTCTTTTCTTTTTTATATCTTTCTTTTCTTTTTTCTTTCTTGCTTTCTTTCTTTTTCTTTTCTTTGTTTGATAATAGCTATCCTAATGGATGTGATGGTTTCATTTTTAAACAAAGTGTGAATGGACTTTGGCCTCTGAGCCTTGGTGGGCAGTAGATTCTAGATAGAATAATACTGTAGAGGGAATACTGGAATCATGGCCACCTGAAGGAGGTCCCCACCCCTGTTGTTTGCTTCTTCTATGTGCTGTGGCAGAAACCTGTGGGCAATTGGGAGAGTGAGGCCCTGAGCTCTGCTGAGATTCTTATGGGAGAACTGCTGTGGCACCTCCTCCCCATGGGCTGGCCAGTGGTTGGGGAGCAGTGTCTGGGCTTAGGTCCTGGGAAAGGCCTGGCACGTGGGGAGCGGAAGAGGTTGATAGACCCCTTGTGAATAAGCCAAGCCTCTGTGAACCCAGAAAGTCCAAGAGGAAGCTCAGTAGGGCTGAGCCTTCCTAGTATCTGGGTGGAGCAGTGGGGAAACCAGAGAGCTGATTTTCTCCAGGGGCTTGGATTCTACCCTCAACTATAGGCCCACAGGCCAGAGTCCCTTTCACTTTAAAATATAATAACATTATTTTGTTTTCACTGAATTTCTTTATACTGGTTCCTCTTATTTATGACAAATGATATAGATTCTCCACTTATGAGAATGATATACATTTTTTCTTTCAAAATGAACTTAAAATATGAGTCATTTTCAGAAATACAGTAAGTACATAAAAATGCAGGGGCAAATAGATATGGCAAAAATTGGGAAGGTAGTATGTTAATCTGGATTGCAGTTTGGGAATCTCTGAGATATTACATGCTTTTCTCATAGGATCATGAAGTCCAAATGACAGAGTATGTGTGAAAGTATTTTATTAGCTGTAAAGTACCCTTTGGGTGTAATATATCATCATTTTTATGACAAATGCTGCAGAGTTGATTCAGCGGAGTGGTGCAGGCAGAAGCCTGATGCTGGGGTTTAAAGAGTAAGTGGGAGGTGGAGAAGAAGGACAGGTGCAGAGAGCAGGGTGGGAATCTCTTTTGGCAGCACACGTGGTTGCAGTCCGTGTGGTGGACTGTCTTGGACTAGGCAGTGGCGGTGGGATTATGGATAAGAGTGAGAAGGCTACAGCTCTGCTCTGAGGCGAGGCCCCGCTGACCTGGTAGAGGTGGGGAGGAGAGGACCGATGGAGAGTAGGAGGTGGACATGTGGGGGCAGATCCGCAGCTTCTTCTCGATGGGAGGGGAGACTGCTGGGAATGGAACCCCCAGAGCAGCGTTCTTCAGACTCTACGTGCAAAAGCATTTCTTGGGCAGAGTTTACAGAAAGCAGATTCCTGGGCTCTTCCCTCCGACTCTGATGAGGGGCCTGGCAATTGCTCTTTTAAAAGTACCAGGGGATCATGATGATGGCAAACAATTAACCTCACCCAGGAGATACCATGAGGAAACAAAAGGTGAACAGGAGAGACTGTTGGCAACTTGCGTAGAGTTAGAGATCATAAATGCATTATTGTGTGTATTTCACCTATCTGACAGTATCTATTGAGCTCCAGTATCTCTGGTGCTGCAGGAAACGCAAGTAAAGAAGGCGTGCCTCCTGCATCTGTCTGCACAGCACCGGCAGCAGCTCCAGCTCGGCTTGCTGGGCTTATGCCTTGGTACTAGCACCGAGAGTTGGGAGGAATGTAATGCCTGGGCTTTTGCTTCCGGGAGAGGCAAGGGGCAGTTTCAGTCTGGACATGTAGCTCTGCTGCCGTGTCTAGGCTCGGGGTAGGTGTAAAGTCTGGATGACAGAGCCAAGAGATCTGAGCTAGGAACAGAGAGACAAGGATTTGAGTACTTGGGAAAAAGCAGTCCAGGATCCTGGGTGCCAGATGACTTCTATCATGTCAGCTGGTGTTTATCACCCCATCAATGTACCACAGATGTGAGGGTCTTCGTGAGAACTCCTGGCTTGCAGGCCTGTGGCCAGGCCCTATTCTGCTTCCTTTCTGGGGATGACGTCGGTTCCTTCTGGTTTGGAGCTCTCCTGGTGTTGGTGTTAGCGATCTTCCAAATGAGATTAAACCTAAAATGCATATTTAGTGGGCTCTAAAGGTATCTCACAAGCAATCCTATTTGCTGAGATCTGTGCTCTGCGAGCCTCCTTGAGAGTGGAATCTAAGGGTTTTTGGCAGAGGCAGATAATATAGTTTGGAGTTGGTGTTGAGGCTTGAAGACTGTAGCATTACAACATTCAGTTGGTTGTGATTCAGAGCAAGTTCAGACAGTATCCCCTTAGAAATTGATGCGAAACTGAGCTCTATTTGCCAAGACGCTTGTAGGCAGTTTGCTGCTAATGTGCTCATATGGAATTTGGACAACAACCCATCTTGCCTCCTCTGGACTGTCATTAAGCATACACTCCAAACATTTGCCTTGCTGGTTTGGTTTCCTCCATCCTATTTTCCTTCCTCACTCTTTTCCTTCATGCCACACATGGTATGCCCCTCACCAACCTTCTCTTTAGTTGTACCGGAACAACTATTCAACTGCAGTAGCTGTTGAGCAGTCAGAGACTGTCTTTTCCTTCATCCTCCCAGAAAGAGGCCATCATTGGTCCAAGTAGCAGGAACTCAGAAGTGGAAGGGGCCTGTTATTTTGCCTGGGGGAGGTAGCACTGCCAAACCCTGGAGTGATTGATGTGTCATGATGAGGCAGATGATGGAACAGTCAACCCTGGATTGGCTCCCCTTCTCAGGGGTGAGGAGTCCTCGGTTTGGGGAGGAACTCTAGACTATAGCAGAGTTCCAGGGGAATAGAATTTCTGCATCAAAATGTTCTAAGAGGTACAAATCTCACATCTGAAAGGAACAAGTTCTTGTTTTGTTCTGATTTGATCTTCAGTCTTTGAGGCTGAGACAAATCTGTTCAACAGAGCCCCCTTGTGGAAAGTCACAGTATACAGCTTTATATTAAAGGCTCTGAGAAGTTCTGCAGCAAGGAAGCCTGTTTCTTTCATACTGCTCTTCCTAATATTATTCATAGAACTCTGTTTTTCATATTTTACTATGTACTTCCTGGAAAACTAGTGTTCTACAAACTACTCTTTGAGAAGCTCTGCTCTAAGAATTTTATAACTTCAAAACCTCTCCTGCCTTAAAAAAAAAATCTTGTAGAATTCCCTGGCGTCCAGTGGTTAAGATTCAGCACTTTCACTGCTGTGGGCCCTGGTTCAATCCCTGGTTGGAGAACTAAGATCCCACAAGCCATGCAGTGTGGCCAAAAAAAGCAATTTGTGTTCCCCTGGTGATTAATAATAATGTTTTGAAAAAGTTAGAAAAGCTTGTGTTTTTTTTCTTTCTTTAGAAATAACAAGAAAAAATGGAGGCATTAATTAGCATATACTAACTGCTAAAAAAACAACTCCTTAAATCTCAGTGATCTTAAACTATAAAGACTATTCCACAGTCTAAAGCAGTTAGTGGGGAGCTCAGCTCCATGCAGTCATTCAGGGATCCATACTCCTCCTGCTCTGTGGCTTTGCCATCTTCAGAATGGGACTTTGAGGTCCTCTGATGTGGCCCAGCTGTAGGTGAAGGAAGAGAGAAAGAAAGGAGAAGACACATGCTCTTAACTTCCTGGGTCTAGAAGTGACATAGCCAATTCTGCTCACATTCCATGGGTGAGATCAGTCCCATGCTCAACCTAGATACACATGTGCTAGGAAAGGTGGCTTAGCCGTGTGCCTAGAAAAATGAAACATACATGGTGAACATCTAATTCATCTCTGTCTCTGTGAGAAAGAAAAAATACTGAGTTTAGCTATCTGAATCCTATTCTGATGCTAATCTTAGTGGAAGAGCAGAAGGAAGAGACCCAAGAGATGGAGAAGGTGGTGGACGCTACTGAGAAGAATTAGAGACAGGCAGGAGTCTGTGGAGCCTGCAGCAAAGAGAAAGGGATATCCGAGAGAACTACCTATAGGATAAAGAGACAAAGAATCCATGATATCCATGAATAGAGAATACCACCTTGAGGCCCTGAGAAGGGATTGAATGCTGTTAAAGAAGCATGGGGAAGAAGAAGGAAGAAGGGCATAGGCAAGCACAAATTCCAGGAAGGATGTCAGGGCAGTAGGTATCCATGCTACTTCTGTACTGGAGAATTGCTCTCATTTTATTTATAGCATATCTAAAGAAGAGACATCTCTTGGAAAGGAAATGAAGTATTTCTTTTGAAGCAGGCACGAGCCTGGGAAGAGTTTTATTTCACTTTTCTTAGCTTTACTTTTGTAAGGTATTTTTTTCCCCTCTAGCCCAGTGTCTCTCAACCTGTGTGCCACCAGTGGTGCCCTGAGATAATGGTCTTCTCATGCCTCGAGGGATGCGACAAGGTGGGGATAGAACCCTCAGTATCTCCTTGGCCTCTGAGCATCTCCATTCACTGCAGTGAATCATACCAACAACATCATTTTCAATGTTCACCTTGATGTGGAACATCCTGGGAAGTAGCCCATTAGCTCAGTATCAGTGACTACTAAGGCACTGGTTGGCACCAAACAAGGTGAGCCACAATCAACCCATAGGTTGCGATATCTTATTTATCTACACCCTGCATTGCATAAATGCCTGACAAACAAGATGCAATCCAATGTGAAATAGTTGAAGAAAATATGACAAAGGGAAAATCAGGGTTGGAAAGATAAGATGGAGCCAAGAGAGAAGTTGGTACACAAATAGACATTGCTTGGAAGGAAACTGGCTCAGAACTTTCTAGCTGCCAATGCCAAAAAACAAAAACAAAAAACAACACAGTCAATTGCACATTCCCCAGTATCAATAAGATAAAAATAAATTGGATGTTCAAGAGGAAATATAGCTATTCCTAGTACTAAAATGTGTCCTAAAAAAAGACATTATTTTCATACTGACCCTTCACAACATTCTTAGTGTGAATACAAACACATGTGTGTGGGACTTTTCTTTATAGTGTCCTTCCATGTACGTTCAAGGCAATACTCTAAGTTTCAGGCTGGGAAAAGCAGTTTGGGTAGGGTTAAGGTTGGGCCAGGAATGCATCCATACAAGAAGATGTTCGACATCACTGGGAATCCAGAAAGTGCAAATGAAAACGCACAGCCACTTTCCAGCTATCACATTGGCAAAGGTCATAAAGAATTCAAAAGAATAATAATGCCTCATACCTGTGAGAGTATGTAGAAACTGGCACTTTTTGTATTACTAAATTGATGCCACCTTCTTGCACAGCAGTTAGGAAATATGAAAACACATCAGGGACTTCCCTGGTGGTCCAGTGGGTAAGACTCTGCACTCCCAATGCAGGAGGCCCGGGTTCGATCCCTGCTCGGGGAACTAGATCCCACATGCATGCCGCAATTAAGAGTTCGCATGCCGCAACTAAGAAGCCCGCATGCCACAACAAAGGTCCTGCGTGCCGCAAATAAGACCCAGCACAGCCAAAATGAATAAATAAATAAATAATAAAAAAAGAAAAAAAAAGAAAGAAAACACATCAAGACATGTAAGGAAGACTCTTTCTAGGAAATTCACTGAAGGAAGTAATCATGGGTGTGCCCAAAGATGTCGCTACAAATATGTTCATTGCTGTATTGTTTCTAATACCTAAAAATGACAAAATAGGAGATTAAACAAATTGGAGTTCACTCATAAAATGGGATGGGCATTAAAAGTCATACTGAAGAAAACATTTTTCAAATAAATCATATTGGATGATTTTTCTTGACATGGAAACATGTTTGTAATTAAGTAGGTGAGATAAACATATTACCTTATAGTATGTACAGTATAATCACATTTTCTTAAAAGAAAAGAAAACATGCATACATGTACACACATACACACCCTAAAATATAAATAGTGGTTTTCTTCTTAGGGTGATATTTTGAGTGATACTTCTTTTGAGTATACATTTTTCCCCCATTTCCTCTGTTTCTTTTTCCTTGTCTTTATTTTCTAAATTTCCTACACCAAGAAATAAAACTCCCTTTTAAAAATGGAGGTGGGAAATAATCATTTTTACACCATTCAGATTCTTGTTTTTTTCTATTTTAATTTTTAATTTTATTTATTTTTGGCTGTGTTGGGTCTTCGTTGCTGCTCATGGGCTTTCTCTAGTTGTGGCGAGCAGGGGCCACTATTTGTTGTAGTGCGCTGGCTTCTCAGTGCGGTTGCTTCTCTTGTTGCGGAGCACAGGCTCTAGGTGCGCAGGCTTCAGTAGTTGTGGCACGTGGGCTCTAGAGCATAGGCTCAGTAGTTGTGGCGTGTGGACTCAGTAGATGTGGCTCGTGGGCTCTAGAGCGCAGGCTCAGTAGTTGTGGCGCGTAGGCTCAGTAGTTGTGGCTCGTGGGCTCTAGAGTGCAGGCTTAGTAGTTGTGGCACATGGGCTTAGTTGCTCTGCGGCGTGTGGGATCTTCCCGGACCAGGGCTGGAATCCATGTCCCCTACATTGGCAGGTGGATTCTTAACCACTGCGCCACCAGGGAAGTCCCTTAGATTCTTGTTTTGAATAATGATAGAGAGCAGAGAGGCAAATTGTATATATTATGCTATACCCTTTGGGTAAGAGATGTGGACATTCTCCCCCAAAATGCCTCTCACATTATTATTTAATGCCACCACCTCTGTAGTAAATTGTGGTAGAATCTTCTACCTAGGTTAATATATCCGCTTACCAAACAAATGGCTAACAAGGCATTAGCCCATCCAACCTCCTCCTAGTCCCTTGACGATGTCATCTTTTTCTGCTGAATCCAGCTGCAGCTGCTCACTCCCATGGTCACATCTTGGTCATTGCCATCTCCAGGAACATCCCCACAGAAATCCAATATCTCATTCTCTAGCTTAGCCTCTTGTCCTTTCCAGTTCTTCATTCAACATTCCCTGCTTTTCATCTCTTCTTAGAATTAATTGAGACCTCCAGTCCTTTGACCAGCCCACCCATACAAGTAATACCTTTATTTCCTTGTTGCTCAATCCAGATTTCATAAAACAACTCTCTTGCATATGAAACAAGTTCTTATGCAGTTCTTTCTTTCCAAAATGGAATTCGTGCAATTCCAACTTTGGATCAACCTAACATCCACCTTCTCCTGGCATCTGAAATTCACCAGAGGAAATTTACACAATTGGGTAACTTAATAACATCATATATTTTGGAATAACTATGCTAATTGGGATCTCAATGGAGTGCAGTGAACCTGCTTCATTTTCCTGGAGAGCACTCTCTCCCCTCCCCCATCATGGCAATTCCATTCCTTCTAAATTCTCTTTAAGCCTTGCTTCCATTGTAACTGGTCCTCAATTTCAGCCTCATAGTGGAGGCTCTGGGGCAGCTTCTCATGATGTTTCCTTCTCTATCAGCATTTGTTTTCCTGGACGTTAAAAACACAAAACTAAAACAAGGTCAAAAAGAAAAAGAGGAAGGTAAAAGAGAGGAGGAGGAAGAAGAAAATGAGAAAGAAAGGGATGAAAAACTCTTTTAAAATAAAAGGAAACTAGAAAGTTACAAGGAGAATAAAACTAAAATATTTCCAGCAAGATGAGGGGGAAAAAATGTAAAGGAAAAGGAATAGAGTATTAGTTAAAAATCAATTTAAATCTTTGTGAGATAAGGTCCATGAGATAAAATAGGTAATATTTAAAGATAAAAGGCTTGAAGCTAATGAGATAAAAGGTTAAAAACATAAAAGAAGAAGATGTAAAATGCTAAGATAAAAGGCTCGTGAGATGAAAAGCAAAAAATGTAAAAGTAGATGGGATTAGGAATTAAGTTCAAGAATTCAGGACTAAAAAGTCTAGGCTGAAAATATGAAAACTAAGACTTCAGAAGTTCTTCAGAGTTGAGTGCTTAGGGGATAATAGGTTTCCTGGTGGCTCCCCCAGATTTTCTGGTGGCTACTGTGAGAGCTGGCACCTGGAACCTCCCACTGCCCAGCAGCAATGATGTCAGTGGGTGGTTTCTCCACCCCTAAAGATTCTGCACCCAATTCCAACGTAGTGGGGGGGGGGCGGTCCCAGATGTCTTCAACACCAGCTGGGTATCCTACAACAACTCGATTCTGACACTATCTACACCCAGAGATAGTGTCAGATTCCACAGATTTAGGGTTAAATCCAACACAACTGCTCCCCACCCTCCCCGCTCCGCTCCAATTCAGATGCCATTAGCAAGTCCAAGCAGCCTGTGCTTCTGACCAACAGGGTATAGGTAGGAGCTTCCAATGACCAGCTCCTTGGGTTCAATTAATTGGCTACAGTGGCTCACAGAACTCAGACATTTCAGTCACTAGATTACCAGCTTATTATAAAAGGATATGACTTAGGAACAGCCAGCTAGAAGAGATGCCCAGGGCTAGGCATGTGGGAAGAGGTTTCAAGCTTCCATGCCCTCTCTTAGAGCACCACTGACCCTGCATCTCCACGTGTTCACCAACCCTGAACTTCCCCGAACCCTCTCTGCTTAGGTTTTTTTTGGAGGCTCCATTACATAGGCATGATTGATTAAATCACTGGCCACTGGTGATTGTTCATTCAACCTCCAGCGCTTCTTCCCTCCCTGAAGGTAAGTGGGGGCGGGACTGAAAGTTCCAACCCTTGAATCACTTGGTTGGTTCTCCTGGCAACCAGACCCCATCCTTCCTTTTGTCCAAAAGTCACCCCATTAAAATTGCAAAAGATACCTTCAGTGCTCCCATCACTTAGGAAATTCCAATGGTTTTAGGAGCTTTGTGCCAGAAATGAGGAGGAAACCAAATATGTATATTTCTTATTATAAATCACAATATCACAGCCTCCATCATTGGCATTTGGTTTGGATTTAAGACCCTAAGGTGTCCTTGCATGCTCTTCATAGCTCCCAGCTCTTAGGGCACATCTCAGGCTCCTCAGCTTAGCCTTCGAGACCCAGCAGGAATATTGCATAGTCTACGTCTTCAGGCCTGGAAGTTGAACCAGCTGATCAGGGCATGCTGTACCCTCATGCCTCTTTGCCTCTATGCTTCCCAATCCCTTTGCCTGGAATGCCATTCTTCCCTTCTGTTGCCTGGGTAGGTTTTACCTGTTTTAGAAAACAGCTCAAGAGTTATTTCCCCTGAGAAGCTTTTTCTGAGTCTCACCACAATGTGCCCTCCCATCCCCAGTTTGGTTTGGTCTTCAACCCCACTGTAGAATAATTGTGGATTTGCTTATCTGCCTTCCTCATGAGACCAAAAGTGGGGACCGCTGACTATTATGAAATAAATAATAATAATAATGATAAGACACTACCCATCCATTTTCTCATCAGATTCTCCACAGCCCTGCAAGGTAGGCCCTGATAGCCACATTCTACAGATTAAGAAACAAAACTTAGTCATTTATTTCTTTGACAAAACTTTATTGACTTCCTACTATGTGCCAGGCTTAGAGGGGTTAAATAACTTGCTCACGGTCACCCATTTAGAAAGTTGCAAACACCATTTATTGAACTCAGGCCTCTCAAATTCCAAGCCTATGCTCTCACTACTTTGTTTTTTTCTTCTCAGCACAGAGTAGTTGCTCACTAAATGTTTGTTGAAAAAAACAAAAGAATGAATGGATGCAAGCTCTTCATGTAATATACAAATGAGAGTAAAGGCCTTGGGAATCCATTTCTGCTTTCTCTTTTTTATTTTATTTTATTTATTTATTTATGGCTGCGTTGGGTCTTTGTTGCTGCGTCGACTTTTTCTAGTTGCGGCAAGCGGGGGCTACTCTTCATTGCAGTGCGTGGGCTTCTCATGGTGGTGGCTTCTTTTGTTGCAGAGCATGGGCTCTAGGCGTGCGGGCTTCAGTAGTTGTGGCTCACGGGCTTAGTTGCTCCACGGCATGTGGGATCTTCCTGGACCAGGGCTCGAACCCGTGTCCCCTGCATTGGCAGGCGGATTCTTAACCACTGTGCCACCAGGGAAGCCCCATTTCTGCTTCCTTGATTTGCCTCCTCTGACACTTGGCTGTGATATCACTACTTGGTGAGCATCTTCAAAATAAGTTGCTGCTGAATACGTGTGGAGCGTGTTAGAAAGATGCCAATGGTAAACACACAAGTTGCAATAAAGCTTTCCTGAGAATCTTCCTTTGAGAAGGCAAACAGGACAGGGACTCTCGAGTTTTCAAGTCTGAGATTTCTAGGATTCATTTTTATGGTTTGGGAGTGGAATGTATGGTTTAAGCAAACACAATTAAATCCAAATTACCCGTGGCCGAGCAGCTACTTGATGTCTTTCAGTGTGGGGAAAAGTTGGACTTTTAAGGCTAGAATATATCTAAAGAAAAGGTATGCAATGGCTTTGTCCTTTTCCTTTTTGTAAATGTTCATTTAAAACATACCAGATTCCCGAGGTTGCCATTTTATTTGTTTATTTTTTTGATTCATTAGTATCACAGAGCATGAAATCTTATTTAAAAATCACTGTTCTGGGGCTTCCCTGGTGGCGCAGTGGTTGAGAGTCCGCCTGCCGATGCAGGGGACGTGGGTTCGTGCCCCAGTCCGGGAGGATCCCACATGCCGCGGAGCGGCTGGGCCCGTGAGCCATGGCCGCTGAGCCTGCGCGTCCGGAGCCTGTGCTCCGCAACGAGAGAGGCCACAACAGTGAGAGGCCCGTGTACCGCAAAAAAAAAACAAAAAAAAAACAAAACACTGTTCTTTCTTAAGAAAGATGCCCAAGATTTGCATTCTCAGAGTCTAATACCAGAAACCATATACAGCTTTTGCCTCTTTGGAGCACCTCTGTGTTCCTTAAAATATGCTGGTGTTTTTCCTGCTAAAGATTCTTCTGAGACAGAGTGCAGGCAATTTGCGGTGACTCGTAATGAGTTGATTTACATGGAGATTGTTTTAAATGCAGTGTATCCCTTGGTATGTAGTAGACATGTTAGTGTGTCATCTCCATATGGTTGGTGCAGGCCATTTGAATAAAGTACCAGATGGAAATCATCGTTCAAATTATTCCTTTCCCATCACCTAAATGCAAACAGCAAAATGGGAAGCCATTTTCCATAGCTTCCATAATAATAATAATAATAGTAGTAATAATAATAACAATAATAGTGTTGAAAATCCTGACAGAGACCTTCAGAGGGTATGGTATTATAATGACCGTAACTGCTGTAATGGGACTCTTTTACAGATGGCAGCCGAGGCAGATCAAACCCTTCATTAGTCCTTCTAAAAACTGTCATATACTTTCTCTTCTTTATGGTTCAAAACACAAAAGGCCCTTTGTGCCTTTAGAAACTTAGCTGCAATTTCAGCTAAAAAGAGAGGCACATTAGCTGCTTTTATGCATGAGCCATATCATCAGCATAAAAATGAATTTGTAATATTTTGCCACATGTGATGTATTATTGCTGGGCTATGTAAACAATACTGGGCCTGAAATTGAGCCTTGGGGACTCCCTTTACAACTGACAAATTGAGAAACAAGGCCATCAACTCTCACACATTGCATCCGGTGAGTAAATAACTCAGCCAAGATCCATTTCCAGCCCAGTCTGAGATAATCTCTGTCCTGTAATAATAAATCATATTCAAGGGTGTCAGATGCCCCAGGCAAATCTATAAACCTGTAAACACTGCTATGCTACACAATTTTGATCTCTTTCAAAAGCTCAAGCCAAATCATTCATGGGTTTAATCTCAGCATTGGTCATAATTACATTCACAGCTCCTGTCTGCCCATCAAAAACAGCAGGGTTGCTCTTTGGAAATAGATCAAGGTAGCAGCCGTCTCTCTTTGTTGATTCTTTGGTTTTCCCTTCTCCTGGATTCAGCAAAAGCTAGTATCTGCACTGAGAAACAGGTCACGGAGACCCGGGGACAAGCTCTATTGCAGAGGAAGGAAGCAGAAAAAGATTGTATGGTAAAATGGAATTGCTGAGGCAAATGATTCTCTGTCACAGGACCTGAAACAGAAGTTTTGGCCAGAAATGGCCTGGAGGATGGCAAATCTGCTCAGTTCTGTCTCCAGATTGCTTTCCTTCACTTTGCTTTAGTAGCATATGTCCCTGGTGTCATAGGTTTAACTGTCTGTTTAGTGCCTACATTGTGTACAACAGGACAGTTAACCCTCGACCATATAGGGTCAAAGCTGATCCATGAAACTTAATGTTTGGGATTTCTCAGTCTGTATTTAGTTCTTTGACTTACCCTAAAATTCACAAGGTGTGCCTCTTCTCATGAGCTTCACACTCATGAGCTCAAGAACCAAAGCTGGGGAGACCAGCAGGGAATACTAAGGGTGGATTTAGAGTTCTAGGTAAGATGCAGAATCCTTTTATGGTTCATACTGGCAGGAGAGGGAATTTGCATTTGTTAAACACATATAAAATTCCAGGTACTGTGCTGACAATTTGGAAATGTTCTCTCATTTACTCCTCACAGTAATCCTGTGGTGGATGGTATAATCCTTGTTTAAGAGAGAACAAAACCAAGACCCAGAGAGGCAAAGTAACTTGCCCAAACACAGAGAGCTAGTTGAGGCACAGGGCTGGGATCTGAAATGCTCTTTCTCCTATGCCTTACTTCCTCCCAAGAGTGATAAATTTATGTGACCTCTTTGTTTTTTAAGGCTGAGTAGGCAAATAGGATTTATGCCAAATTCGGTCATTTAGTAGTAGTGCCTGGAATGCTGCGTTGAGAAAGATTCTTACTGGGAAAGAGTCTGTGATTGAGTAATGATGTCTGGCATGTATGCTGCAGGAAGAGCAGCCACACACAGGCTGAGCATATGCTGGCCTTCCCCTCCGGTTACTAGGAGGCATAGTTCATCTTTTGGTAAAATTGTGCCTGTGTGAACTTTGCTTTGAGTAGTAATGTATATCCTGTACATACATCCTGCATCAAGTATCCTGATGCTTATAAGTTGGTAGCAAGGTATTGTTCTTGTCCAGTTGGGAAGAAACTTCCACAAAAAGAATGCCTCCCAATTGCTGCTCTGGAAACTATCAAGTTGTGGTCAACCAGCGTCTCAGGGGCTCATATTCTTGGAAGTAGAACACACCTGAAGGCACCCAGGAAATACCTAGGGTATCATACCCTGAAAGCATCCTATTTAGAGAAGAATTATTCCCCATTTTCTAGTTGAGTTGGAGAAAAAGTGGTAAGTGAATGAAGCCTAAATAAATTATTACAATGAAAACTCCCCCAGACATTAGGTGGCGCTATAATCTATTACCCTTAATTTATAAAAGCTTTGTGGCTTGCTTGCTGGCCACTCTGTTTCCTTTTCACACTCACTTAGTTCTTTGCCCCACTTTGCCAACCATCCTCAAGACAAACCAACCACCCAGTGGTCCAATGAACAAACATCTCCACCAAGTACCCTTTTTTACATTATTTTTTTCCTTGTAGACCCTATATTTCAAAGCTTTGGTCTAGCAAACAGACTTCAATTAATACTAGAAATTCATTTTTGGATTTTCATTCATTAAAGACTGCCTATCAGAGCTTGTGCTCAGAATATGACAACAAGTGTTACCAGATGAGTTGTGTTTCTCTAGCTAAAAATCAAAGAAATATAGTGTTTTAGATAGTGTGCTTGTATAGTCTTATCAAGGGTACACATACAGATTCTACTGGGCTTTTTGAAGTGATGGAAATTGTTCACTAATTCTCATTACTGCCTTTGAAGACTTTTATCATTAATTCCTGGGTGCTGGGTAGAAACTTTGTAAATACAGGATGGTGATGCTGGTTCCCTAAAAGCAATACCTGCTGATTCTCTTTGTTGGCCAAATTTGATCATAAATTCTAGCTCCTTGCTCAGGATAAAATTCTCTATTTCAGATGCTAACTTGTACGTGAATAACATCTTTAATTCTAGGGTCTTAGGACTCGCCTGGAAGATGAGGCCACATTTAGTTTAAATTAACTCACTAAAGTTCTTGTATGATTAGTTGCTAATAGTAAAAGAGGCTAGAACTCAGGACATTAGGGGCCACTCACAATTTTAACAATTAGACCACACTTCCTCCCAGTACAATTTTTAAGTCCTTCAAATAAAAATAAACAGGTTTTCCGGCTGCAGGATTTCAGCTTTTGTTTCATTCCCAGTTAGCCTGGAACCCAGCCGTCCAGATGTGTCAGAGAGAGGGAAAGATGGTAAGACCAAATGTTGCTCAAAACCTTGGAGACAAGTTTGTTCCAGCATGAACTGGAGTTTTACTAGATTAGGGATGAATACAAGCCACTTCCCTCTATTCCTCGCATTATTTCCTACTGCCTAGTGAGCACTATAACTCAAGGGCCAATGTCACACATGCCTTAGAAATCAAAATTCACAAATTCAATTACAAAGCATGCTTATTATTTGGTTTCTTCCATTGACAGAGGGAAAGATCTTCCAACTGGACTAAGCTTAATAGAAGTGAGAGTTCTATGGCAAAAGCAATTCCCAGCCTGTCTTTGCTTTATAAGCTAATCAAGCTGATACTAACAGTCACCTAATCACATTTACCAACCCCACCCTCCATGCAACTCCGTCCTTAACTAAACATCTTCTTAACAATGTGCCCCAAATGGTTTCAGATGGACTCACACCAGAGCAGATGGGAGAGGTGATTTCAATTCTTTTTCTGAAAAGAATGAAACTGGGACTTAAGTGTAAACATCATCAAGAAAATTAGAGGAGACCTTTGAAATGATCACTTGCCATGATTTAATCAGGACAATGAGATCACCAACCTAATGAGAGTCTTTCACCAAGACTTTACTGAGAGGGTGCAGGAAGCCACTGAGGAGAGAGCCCGCAGTGGGATTTTTTCAGAGCCTGGTTCATCGTATTCTCAGTGTATACATTTTAAAGAATTCAGGAGGAGAGCAAAGTGCAGCTATGTCTGAAGAACCACCCAGGAAGTCCAGAGGCTGTTGATGGCTCAGTCAATGCAGACCCAAAATAAATGTTCAGATTTCAGAGGCATCAAATTTGTGATCAACTGGGATTCAGAAAATGAAGAGTGTGTGAATCAGTGAAAGTTGGTAATCTCAAAAAGGAAAGGAGGGCCTCAACTCCCCAGAATGGTACCAGACATGGCTGAGATGCAGACAGGTGTCTGCCAGCTGTCATTCAGGCATAATCCCAGCTGGGAGCCCCATCCTGGTGTAGAAATTAGGAACACTGAATTGCACCTCTGTGACTTTCCCTGGGGCTGTGTCTGGCGTGGATACAAAGATGTTTGGAGGAGACCATAAATCTAGCCCCTGACCCTGGCTTCAGTCCAGTTCCTCTCCCCTCCCTAAATCAGGTCTCAGAACGACTTGAGCTTAAGGCAGGGGAAGATAATTCTTCTGACTGTGGAAAGTATTGGACAATGACAAACATTAGATGACAAAGATTGGTTGTAAAATCTCTCTAAGAATTAGGAAAAGAGTTATTTAGACCAGTTCTCTGTCTGCCGATTATGGTATAGATATTATGAGCCCTATAATCCTCAGTTTCTTCATCTTTAAAATGGGGACTATGGTAGTAGCTACCTCGACTGGTGGTTGTGAGGATAAAATGAGTTACGTAGGTAATGCGCCAACCTACATTGTTGTAAGTGATCCCTAAATGATAGATTATGGAGAGAGGTTTTTCCTCCCTATCCTAGAAGTGAGAGATTCCAACTGATTGTTATTGAGCTCAAGAAGACTCTCTTTCTCATGTTCTCTCTCACTCTGTCTACACACACACACACACATGCTGACAGGTATTAAGGAAAGTGTTCCTTTAAAGCTGTGGTGCTTAATCTTTTAGGGCTTGGTGAAAGCTGCACTCCCTCTGCTTGGACAGCCACTAGGTTTAGAATGATCTTTAAAGGATTGAATGATGGAAAGTGAAATGCTGCACCAGTTTCTCATCGTTCTGAAATGTGTCATTTTCGTGACCATTGTTAAGAGACAGTGTTCTCAGCTTTATCATGCATGCTTGTCCTGAGCCTAGCCAATGTGATGACATTATAAAATTCATGGCTCCTGTGGTTCTGATACAATAATATTATGATAACTTTCAAGCACTGTGCTAAGTGTTGCACACACATGAGCTCATATACCTTTTGGCTCAGACCCTAACAGGGGGCTGCTCTTTATCTCCTCATTTTCAAGATACGGAAATTGAGGTTCAGAGAGGGTAAGTAACTTGGCCAAGCTCACAGAACCAATATATGCAGACCTAGGATTTGAACTTGAGTCTGTGAGAATCAGACCCCAAGTTCTTCATCACTCCATTTTCTTCACTGCCTCTCATTCTGCCACGCTGATGGGAATGGCGAGCATATGATGCTCCAATACTGACCTGGGGCCGAGCTTCAGAATGGGGACTTGGGGAAATGGGCTGTCATATGACCTGTCAAATACTTTCTGTTCTGTTCTTTTCTGGAAGAGGGGTGTCTTGTCATACCAAGCTCAGCAGGGTGAAGACCCGGCCCTTCTTTTTTTTTTTTTTTTTGCGGTACGCGGGCCTCTCACTGTTGTGGCCTCTCCCGTTGTGGAGCACAGGCTCCAGAAGCGCAGGCTCAGCGGCCATGGCTCACGGGCCCAGCCGCTCCGCGGCATGTGGGATCTTCCCAGTCCGGGGCACAAACCCGTGTCCCCTGCATTGGCAGGCGGACTCTCAACCACTGCGCCACCAGGGAAGCCCTGGCCCTTCTTTTTGACCTTAGCTTGGCTTCCTTTTATTTCATGACTTGGGCTGCTCTTACCTTGTAACTTAAGAGGGGTCACAAAAGTCCGTCTCTGCCCCATAGTAGTCAAATCAAAAGCACAGAGAGATCAGATTTTCACAGTGAGCTGCAAATTTGTTGAGCATCTTGTATATGATAACTCTTCAACCTTACCTCCTCCCTGTGAAGTAGATATTCTAATTGCCATTCTGCAGGGGAGGAAACCAAAGCTCAGACTGGTTACTAAACTTATCTGAGGTCATATAGCTAGGTGGTGGGCAAACTGGGGTATGGACCTTAGGTCTAACTGAATACGATGCTCTTGCTTTTTACTTACGCTGCATCTCTAATACTCTAATGCCATTGTCCTCAACCAGTGGCAATTTGGCCCTGCAGGGGACATTTGGCAATGCCTGGAGACATTTTTGTTTGTCACAACTGTGGAGAGCTACAGGCAACTAGTGAGTAGAGACCGGGGATGCTGCTGAAGATTCTACAGTGCACAGGGCAGCCACCACAGCAAAGAGTTATTGAACTCAACTGTTAATAATACCAAGGTTGAGAAATCCTGCTCTGAAGGCAACAGGGGAAGCTGTGTGGTGTAGTGGAGAAAAGAATAAGCACAGAATGTATCACCTCATCCCCCAACTCTGCAGGGGAGGTCTAATTACCTTCATTTCACACACAGGGAAACTGAGGCTCAGAAAAGTTAAGCAACTTGCCCAAGATCACACAGTTAGCAACCACTGGAGTTGAAATTCAGATGAAAGCCTCCTGATCAAACCCAGAGGTTTTCCCCTTTATCATAACTGCACTTCCCTGGATTCTGGCTTTTCTCGTTGAATTTAGACTTTTAGTCTACCTATACATTGTTCAGCTGGGTCAGTGGTTCTCAAACTCTAACCTGCCCCAGTTTCACAAGAGGGTTGGTAAAAACACGGATAGCTGGGCCCCACCCCAGTATTTCTGATTCCCTGCAGCTGGGGCAGGACTTGAGAAGTGCATTTCTAACAAGTTCTCTGTGATGCTGCTGGACAGGGGGCCACACTCAGAACCACCGTGTTAGGTCCTCATTGTGTTTTCCTTTCTTTGGGATCTTCTCCTGCCTCCCCCTTGTCTTTTCCTCCCCCAACTGTCTGGGGACACAGAAGTGCTGAATGTTCAGTCTGGCCCCCGTGGATAAGTTGAGGCTGACAGGCCTGTGAAATATTTGTGGAACATGTGAAAGCCACAGCCTTATGAGTGCTCACTGCAGAGCTTAGCCAGATTACATGCATTATTGGTGCAAGCAGTCCTTACAGTCTCCCGGGAGTGAATTAAAATCATTTGCTGGTGACATAGGCGGGTGAGCTAGTTCTGAGTCGGGTCTAATCTGGGTCAGAGAACACAGGCTGATCTGTCATCTGAAACACTGAAATCTCCCCCTGGTGTCTCCTGGGGGACCGCGGCTGCCCTCTGTGCACAAAGGCAAGAGGGTGGAGGTGCAGATGGAGGCCTCTGTCCCTGTCCCTGTGTCTGGCAGCTGTTCCCCTCACGGGGTGGCTGCTTCAGGCAGCAGTAGGTGGTCTGTTTAAGGGGCTGGGAAGTCAGGCTTCCCACAGCCCTGGGAGTTTCCTCCAATTTATTACCTCTCAATGCTTGGAACATCTGATGTGCCCGAGGTCCAGGAATTTGTGATGAATGTACAATCAAGACATATGCAGTGCTCAAACCAGCATTAAGAAGGCAAAGGAGGGGGAGATAGAAACTAGTATTTATTGAGCCTGATTATGTGCCAGGCATTGTGCTTGATGCTTTACAATCATCTCGTTTAATTCTCATAATAGTTTTGCAAGTTAGGTATTCTTACTAGCATGAAGAAACCAACTGACTTACCCAAGCCCATGAACCTTGTAAGTGGGGTCACCAGGATTTGAACCCAGGGTAATGACTCCAACAGCTGTAATCTTTCCATTTAATGACAGAGAGAGAGAGAGAGAGAGAGAGACCTTGAAGGCCTGGGGTTCAAAGGAGGTGGGGATGCCATATGTCTAGTGATGTACTTGGCAGTTCTTAGGCCAGTTATGTGGTCCCCAATGCTTGGGTCTTAATTGTAGGAAGGGCACTTGAATTGGTAAGACTTTTTTAGCATCCACTCAACTAGAGCAAATTGTGATATCCATGGGATGGGAAGAACCAAACATTTAAACCACCTTTGTGGATAATTGGCCTTGAGCCTCCTAATTCCATAATATGCTTAGTGGCGTCCACAATAGGCTTGACTTGCAGCACTGGCCAATTGAAATTAGACCCAATTCACAACATAAATAATAATACCTTTCATTACTTAATGCCTTTTACAGTCCTGTAAAGCATTTTCAGTCACATTATCTCATACAGTCCTCAGAACCACTCAATGAAGGAGATATTTTCATATTCAATTTATAGACAAAGACACCAAGCTTTGAAAAGTTCACAAGGTTAGTAAGGGGCAAACTCCCAACTCAAATTCAAACCTTTAAGTCCTATCTGAGTGCTTGTTCACTATATTTCTATCTGCCTCTTTGTTTTGTAAGATTGACTTTGTTCTTTCCACTTCGTGATTAGATTTTGTTTAAAATAGCTGTTCCTTGATATAAAATAAACACATATTCTTATTGAAAATAGAAAAATTAGTGAAGGAACTCTATTGCCTTGATTATACAACCACTGTCAACATTTTGCTTTATTTTTTTCTATGCATATTTAGTCAGCATCTCTTCATTTTGATTGAGTTCAAATTGCATGTAGTTTTCTCTCCCCAGGTGGCCCTAGCACTACTTCTAAAGCCTGAGAGTTGCTCTGAGGGATGTGCTGAGTGGATGGAGGGATAGAAGTATGAACATGCATTCATAGGTGTGTAGGACACAAAAGAATTGGAAGAAATTGTCCATATTCTTGAAATGGTTGCCATCTAAATATGACAAGCCTGAACTTTTATTCATGCAGCAAATTTTTGGAACAAAAACATAAGGAAGCACCCAAATCAGAAGTTAATAATGTGGTATTAGTGTCATGTGTAAGTGTTGAGAAGGGGATTGAGCAGCACAAATTGGGACTAGTCCAGGGAAGAGTCTCTGGGCAACACAATCTTTAATTAAATCTTAAGAGAAATGATGTTTGTGGTTGGCAAAGAGGTGTACGGTTCTTTAGTCTTTTCCAACTTTGTCACTATTACCTGAAAATTGGAAGTTATTTATATTCTAACAATTTTCCTTTGGCATTTGGGTCCCTTGAGTGGGAGCACAGTACATCTAGTGGGCCAAGGAAACCTATTCTTTTAATCCATTTATTGAAAATATAAATGTGACCTGTGTTTCTGAAGAGTGCTATTTTCTAATCACTTAGGGAAATACAAAAGGAAATTAAAATGGCTGCTTTACTATTTTTTTTTTTTTTTTTTTTTTTTTTTTTTGCGGTAGGCGGGCCTCTCACTGCTGTGGCCTCTCCCCCTGCGGAGCACAGGCTCCGGACGCGCAGGCCCAGAGGCCATGGCTCACGGGCCCAGCCGCTCCGCGGCATGTGGGATCCTCCCAGACCGGGGCACAAACCTGTGTCCCCTGCATCGGCAGGCGGACTCTCAACCACTGCGCCACCAGGGAAGCCCTGCTTTACTATTTAAGCTTTGGGAAAAAGAAATGGTGCAATCTATATAATTTACAGATTAGAAATCTGAATGTTAAGGAAGAGGTCAGCTTTTTTGCTTTTAGAAGAATGATTTATGGGTCTACTTAGCTTTTAAAGTCCTGCTGTGACATTTTGGGAACATGCTTTTTCATTGATAAGTAATACTGTAGTGTGATAGATGAGGAACAATAGCATAAGTTTGGCCAAATAGCTATTCTTAATGTTTGGTTAACAGATAAAGAAGTCAGGTGACATTTTCCATCAGTGAGTTGTGCAATATTGCAAAACTAACAGCTCTGAGATTTAACATAGAAAATGAGAAGTTCCCAGGGAAACTCTAGGCTGCTAGTTTGAAAAGGACATCCAACATCAGTTGCATTCCTTAAATGCCTTCTCCTATGGTCTTCATGATTCAGTGAAATGTGAACAGACTTTGAAGTCAGATCTGTGTTCAAATCCCAGCTCTAACACTCCTTAGATGTGGGCCTTTGGAGATATTACTTGAACTTTATAAGCCTGCTTCTTTACTCTCTAAATGGGGTTCATAATAGCTATGTCACAAGGCTGTTGAGAGGATGAAAATAGTTACGTGTGTAGAGTGGCTTACACAAAACTTGATGCCTAGTGGACACTCAATATATCCATTCATTCAACAAACATCTGGCACACCACTATAGGCTGAGGAATACAAGAGTAATAAAGACAGTCTCTGCCCTCATAGAGTGAACATTTTAGTGGGGAAGACAGACCCAAAATAAAAGTAAACAGATAAATATATATAATCACTATAAATTTAGCCAAATGTTAAAAAAGATCCCAAATGCAGAGACTGCGGATATTTGGAGTAAGAGTGAAACTATGTCCCAGGTAAGAGAGGGAATGCTTTTTGAGCAGGTGACTCGAAGCAGAGAGCTAAAGCATGAGAAAGAGCCAGCCATGAAAAGAGTAAGGGGTCAGCATTCTAAACAGAAAAAGTAGCAAGACCAGTAGCCCTGAGGCAGGCAATAGCCTGGAGTGTTCCAGGAACTGAACAAGACGAATGGGTTATGGCCTAGAGAGCAAAGAAGTGAACTTCTAGGCAGAAGTCAGCAAGGATGGGTCATGCATTACCTTGGTAGAGAGTTTGGGTTTCATTCTAAGTACAATTTAATCATTAGTTTTATTCCCTTCCCATTGTAATTTCAACCATTATATAGCATCAAGAACCTGCCAGCTGTCATCCAATTTTGCAGTAATTCCAAGGAGTGTGTGCTCCAAAGATTAGGGAATAAGTACCAGGGTGGTGAGAAAGTGTATCCTGTCGTGAAGTTAAGCCTCTGGAACCCGCAGTGAGAGGATACTAGTCTAGCATTCGTTTCACTACCTTACAATGTGTCAGAGCTGCGATGGCCTTGGAGCTCCTCCCATCCTGCTCCTTCATTTTATAAATGGGAAAGGAGGCTGCAGAGGGCATGGGATTAAGATAACTGGGAGAGAGAGATTTAAGTGCTAATTTATTGACAGTTTTCTGTTTTCTAGAAAGGGTGCTGAGTACTTTCCTCTTTATCTTCTTTAACCTCCACAGGTCCCTGTATGGCACTCATTTTAGTCAGTTTTCCCATATAAGAAAGATGGGTAAACTGGTTAAGAAAGTGACCCACTGGTGCAACTATTTTGGAAAATAATTTGGTTTTATTCTGTTAAATTGAACTTTCACTTGCAACCCCAAATTTTCACTTCTTGTTATATTCCCAAAGGAAATTCCTACATGAGAGTGCCAGGGGACACATATAAGAATGTTCAAAGAAGTATTGTTCTTAGCAGCAAAGAACTGCAAATAATCCAAATGCCCATCCGTAAAGAAATGGATGAATAACTTATGGTATAATGGAATATTACACAGCAGTGAAATGGAGTGACTTATAACCACCCACAAAAATATGGACTTCATTCAATATAATGTTAAATGAAAACTAGTCCCAAATGACTTTTTAGAATACTATACTCTTCTTATAAAGTTCAAAAACAAGTAAACTAAATATATTATTTAAGCATACATATGTATGTGATCAAACTTTTTAAAAGAAAGGAATAATAATCATAAAATTCTGGATACTGGTTACCTCTGTGTGAGGAGATAAGAGATAGGATAATAGAGACAGAGACAAACATAGGTAAATATACTTCAAGTTCTCGAGTAGAGTAGTGGGTTCATGGGTTTCATGGCATTATAACAGAATGAATGATTGGGTAAATGATTGAATGAAATAAAAGTTCACCCTGCTTAAACCAATGATGATTGTTTGAACTAAGATAATGAATAATCAACTCTAAAACTGAAGTTCATTAAAAGAAAAAAAAAAGGTGACTTTTATGGTCTTTCCATTATGCTGAGATGCCTGAGGATTAAAAACAAATATTTGACAACTTACTAGTAGAGCTCTAAGCTACTCACTTTGTAGTTTCATTATACGTCTGTAGCCACCACTACCCATATGCCCACAACAATTTTGTTTTTTATTGTAAAGATTTGTGGTCTTCAAACTTTTTTGATCATGCACCTAATCAGTAAAAAATTTTTGGACATCCACTCCTAATATCTGTGAATTTACTGATAAACTGTGTATATCTACTATTATGAATATGTCTATATATTTTTTCTTGTTTTATAGTAAAATGAAATATAAATGGAAGTTTGAATAATTAATTTCTCCCCACACGCCAGTGGATTATCCTGAGCATCCCAATTTGGGGAGCTCTGTAGATCACTAAACCATATTATAAAATACCTTACTTTTGTGTTTCAAAGTCCCACCATAAATTTCCTTATTTGATGTTCCTTATTTGATGATATCCCTAAGAGGCAGCATGGGCAGGCAGTGTTATTCCAGGGCACCAGTGGGGAAAGCGAAACCCAGAGAATTCTTGGTTCTCTCACAACATTACCAAGAAAGTGGCAAAGTCTGGAGAAGGAGCAGGATGATCCAGCCTCACGCATAGGCTCTTCCCACTGTGTTTGGGAGCCTCTCGCCTAATACCAACAGTCTTATGTGATTCTTAAAGTCAGACCAGCTTAACTTCAAATTCCACCTTCAGTGCTTAGTTGGGTGCTTGAGTGGCTCACCCAATCTGTCTGAATCTCAGTTTTCTCATCTATAAAATGGAGATAATTTTATCTGCCCCACATGGTAGTTGTAAGAAATAAAAATAAGGCCAAATAGATTAAGAGCTAAGAGAGAGGACAAGACAGTCAATAAATGTTAGTTTTCTTTTCCTTCTTATTCCTGCTTCCTTCTCCCATTATATTGACATAGGTGATTTAGCAATTCTTGGAAACGGGAGGAAGCAGTAATTGTAAACAACATATAAAATACACTTTTATGTATTTAACTTTAAATGTAGAAATTCCCATTAACAGTATTAACCTTGTCTCTAAATCTGTCTCATACCTAGATAGGATTTATAGCCCCTAGGTAGGCATTGCCACCACAATGAAAGCAAAACAGGCCAAGGCTACTTAAAAGCAGTGTGGTCCACACAGACCTTGTGTCTCTTCCACTTTTTTGGTATCAAATATGATGCCACATTGAAATATTTCATAAGTGTACCCACTTAAAGAGCTCTAGCTCTTTGAGTTGTATGGAATATATTTTTCTTCCTTATCTCTCTCTGAAGGAGCAGCAAAATATATATATATATATATATATATATATATATATATATATATATAGTATCTAAACAATATCAGCATGGGAGGGACCTGTTAACCTGGGCACCAGAGGATCATACAATTCATATGTGGCCTTATCTGTGAATAAAATTCCTATAAACATAAGATACAATAACACATCTTTACAGAGCTGACCTACTGAATGCCTGCATATGTTTCTAATTTGTGTGGAATTATTCTCTCAGGAGATTCCATTCTCCCTTAAAAAACACACATGTACAAACACAAAACTTGATTTAAATGAAACAGACACCTTAAGAATCTTAACAAGTAGAGTTGACCTTTGAACATAACTCTACAAGACTGTATTGTGCTCCCCAAGTGTTGCCAGGAGGCCTCGGACAGATCAATGTATGACAAACCCCCCTCCTGAACTTCCATAAGCACAGGTCCAGAGGGGGACAGATTCCACAAGGCCCGTGGGCAAGGGTGACTTGGCCAAATCAAGCAGCACTGTTTTTCCCCACTGTGCCCAGCTGTAGTCAAGGGCCTTTCTTTCTCCCTGGAAACTAGCATCATGTGCTTCCCTTCATTTGACAGTAGCAAGGCCTTTTAGTACAGAGACCATGGGAGGTTGCCTTTCTGTGTTAACAGAACATATTTGTGCAGTAACATACATGTACATATGCAGGGATGAACTTAAACACACGTAGCTGTCCATGTGTGCATTTGACCTGTTGATCAAGAGTCCAGGTTCATGGCAGTGTCACAGAGTTTGGGAATCAAATAAAAGAAAAAAATATATTAAATCTATTCTGAGAGCAATTTACCATTTTGCTGAAGAAATTTTGATATCTTAAAAAGGCTTGGGTCATCTTTTGACCTTCATTTCTCATGGTTTGAGCCAAGGGCAAAGTGCTGCTCATTGGGTGGGTGGGGGTGGGGGGCAGGCACTTATCCGGATCCACAGAGACAGAACAGATTAGCGGTTGCCAGGAGCTGCGGCAGGAGGGAATGTGGAGTGACTGCTTCAGGGGTTCAAGGTTTCTTTGGGGGGTAATAAAAATGTTCTGGAATTAGACAGTGGTGATGGTTATACAACACTGTGAATTTACTAAAAGCCCCTGAATTGTACACTTTAAAATGGTTAAAATAGTGGATTTTATGTTAGGTGAATTTTACCTCAATTGAAAAAAAAAGTAAAAGAGAGACCAGGAACTAAGAGTGTTAAGCCATGGAGCAAATGTCAGGTCTCCCCAGTGCTAGGGAACAGAGGGCTGATTGTATCCTGGAGGGTACTGAGAGGTGCTCCCGGGGCTGGGAACAGGGCCTGGGAAGAAGGTGGTTGGATTCCAGCATTGGAGAGGGGCAGGTGAAGGATCTCGGGGTCAGGACTGGTGGGCCTCAGGGGTGTCCAGAACGTACCCATTCACCTTTCCCTGGCCACTGCTCCCTGCTCAACTGCCCCTATTTGGCTGGTTTTTCTGACCCTGGATTATATTCTGGTGACTAAAAGCAGGGAGCGCTCCTTGAAATGCATAGGTGTGATGTCCCAAAGCCCAGCCTCTGCTCTTCTTTGCCTGGGATGGAATCCAGCCTAGAGGGGTCCTAGTGCTGATGCCATGTGTATCACATGAGCCTCCGTACAACAGCCCTGGGGAGCCCCTGCCAGCAGGGAGGTGCAGGAGGCCAACCTTCCTAGTTTCCATGGCCAGAGCTTTACCCACACATGTTGACATAATGTGCATTTCTCCCTGACAGGTGAGCCCAGTGTCATTCCTGAGTTCAGCTCAAGAGGAAACCAGTTTATTTCTAAGGTAAGTCAAGTTGTGTTTTTCATTTGGGAAACAAGAATGTTGGGGCTGAGTAACTCATACAGATTTTTTTTAAAATCAGCTTTCTTACAAAACATTAATGTTAGGCCTGAATTTGGAAGTGTCATGTAAAAGGTTTTTTATTTTGCTCATACAGCAGGACTGAAATGGCTTCCTCTGGCATAAACTCTTTTGTCTTGAAAAATACCAGTGATGAATGCAATGAATTTCTGTATTGGAAAATCTGAATCACCCTGGGATCCACATGAGTTCCTTGATGAAAATGTGAAATTAATTTTGTACTAAATAAAACTTGAAAATGGTTTCAATTACAGGGGGGAGAAAACGTGGAAAGAAGACAGTAACTCTACTGCATCATATTCTTGTTTCATTATTCTGAATTTTAAAAATGTCATCATTTCTAGATACTGTTCCATAAAGACTTTGAGACTGTGAATGTTGGAGGTTGTGGTGATACTTAATACAACTTGTCACCTTCTAAAGAGAGGCTAGGACTGCTTTGGCATAGGGGGAAATGGAGGGAACAAACAAATATTCATGGAGCATCCATCGTATGCCAAGATCTAGGCCAGGAAGAGCCACACTTCTCTCATGTAATACTCTCATTTAATATTCTTGTAATACTCTCTTCAGTACTCATGATTGTCTGAGATAAATACTGACATCTCTGTTTCAGATGGAAAATGAAAGCTCAAGGAGATCATACAAGAGATGACAAAATGATAGAGCTTGTAACTGGCAGAATGGGTGTTTCTCTCCTACTCTGAAGCCCACTTTTCTTTGCAACCCCATAATCTATTATTGAGGAAATCCAGACAATGCCCTCCCCCACCCCGTGGATAAGGCCTTCTCCAGACCGTCCCCCTCTTCAGCGTGGGCTCCTTCACCAACAGCTTCCACTTGGCCTGAGTTTCTAATCTTAGTCATCACCCTTGTCCCTATAGTGAGCTGAACCTTCCTGAGAGAGTCCCCATGACATGTCAAGAACTGTGGTCTGGATAGAAAAGCAAACAAAACACAGTTCTACTCTCTGAGAGCTTAGTTTGAAGTATTTGACCTCAGTGTCTTCACCTTAAAAATGGCAATAATGGTACTGGACCTTAAGGGCTATTGCATGAATTAAAGTAGTGTCAAGGTTCTAGAATCAAAATACATTAATTCTCTTCCCACTGCTACCTCCAGTTTCGGGCAAGAGGCAGATGAGAAATTTTTTTAGTAACAATGAAAGGCAAGATGGAGTTGTAGGGAAGACAGCAGTTGGGGTTTTCTTCCACCAGATGCTACCAAAATCTTGGTGAATTCACATAAGTGTATACATATGCATGCGCACAGTCACACACACACACACACACACATCTTTTTAAGCTGAAATCTGAATGCAATATAGTTTCTAACCATCAGAGCAATTTAAAGACAGCTCTGTGGTGGAATTTCATGATAGCAGGATGAAAGCTGAGTAGAAATGGCTTCTTTGCCTCACTCCGAATGTGATGCCCCTTGGGGTCATGGTCTCTACCACTCTGTCGGAAAAGGGTCCAAAGCGGAGCAGGAAATGGGAGACATTTTCCTCATTCTAACATTTAACTCTGCTGTTGGTCCAAGGGCACCCTTTTAAAGAAGCTGTATTTTCCAGAATGAAATGGAAGGCTTCATGGTTAGAGCAGAACACAGATTCATCATTGCAGGTATTGAAGCTCCCCTCTCACAGGTCTGACAGGTGAGTCAAAGACACACAAACCAAAGAAAGAGCAAGCGAGTGCCGGTGTGGGTGAAGGTGAAGGAGCGTCAGCCTTCTGGGCTCAGAGGCTCCATAGTGACTCAACACAGAGCTTTACCAGCGTCTTGAGCCTGCGAGTGCTAATCACTCACCAGCTCTGAGTTTTCTAAATTATTCAAAACACTCTCACCCATGTCCTCTCACGTTGCCTTGGAAGGACAAAGGGAAAATAACATCCTAAATTGAATTTCTAGGATGTGTTGGGCACTGTTCTAAGTGCTTGCATGTGACCTTATTTCATTTGGTAGGAAATACACAGGTTTAATCTCGCCATTTTGCTGGTAAAGGAACTGAGTTCCTGTTGGATATGGGGCTTTTGTCTTTTTTAGGTGTGTCTGCTTATGAATGTTTATAGTATGTTTAGGAGAGTTAAACATAAAAGAGATCAGAGGAAATTGTCCATTTGAGATCGAAGGCAGATATTGGAGAAAAGCAAAGCAAAACCTTAGAACACATAAAGGAAATATAATTTGGCATTGCAGGTGAGGGAATATCTACTTTTTATACCTAAGCACCACACCCCAAAGAATGTGTTCCTTTATCCAATCCCTAATTCTGAATCACTGCTTGTTGGTCATGTAATATGGTCATTTTCCAATATGGCAGGCTCATTGCTTTGCAACTTGGAAAATGGTGGGGAGCTGTAGTAATAATCCAAGCCTGTTTAGGTTTGGCAAATCAACAACCTTCCCAAGCCTGTTGAAAACAAACCCAAACAAAATGCAAGGGGCTTGAAAATGATCAATAGGATTTGGAGATTGAGGGAAGGTTTTAAATAGACTCTTTTCATTACAAGTCTCTAATATCCTGGATCCCAATTGTATTTAGCTTGCTTGTTTTAAAGACAATGTTGGAACATCTTCCTACCATTCTAGACTTACTTGCAAGGCGGTTTTCAAACTGTGTTCTTTGGAATCCCAGTGTTCTTTGGAGGATCTCCAATGGGGTTCCCCTTGGGGAAAGGTTATGGTTAATATGGAGGAGCTCTCAGCTGTCTCTCCCTCACACACGTCTTCCCTCCCCTCCCCTCCCCTTCCCTTCAATCAGAACAACTCTGCTTTTATCGCTTTTATGTATTGGCCTTCCCCATTTGGTTTAGTTTAGAAAAGTTACATTGCAACTAACCCCAATTTTAAAATCAAGTCTTTAGGAATAGTAGCTCTTGGAATCAAATACAAAAAGCCCTCTGCTGAGGAGATTTACCTTAAGATTAATGACTTGGAGAGATTCACCTGAGGGAGTGTGGGCCAGAATTTAGGGAAGCATGTTTCACTTTTCAAAATCATGTCAGCTTTCAGGACTAAAAAAGAACAAAACCATTGTGAATGCAAAATATATCAGAAAAAGAACAAAGTGTGGCAACACCACCAGTGAGATCAGACTCCCTTTAGCCCACAGACTTACTGATTGGAGTTTTCTGATGAGGCAGACAGACTCGTGGAAGGCTGCCAGGAAATTCTGGACATCAAATTGCTTTTGCTAAGCCAACCCAGGGGTGTAGTAAAGAGCTAAGGAGTCCCAGGAGAGGGATGGGAAAGTATTGGTCTCTGTTTCTCTACCCCTGATGTGGGCCTTTTTCGATTAGGAAGTGGAGTGTGAAGGAAGTTATCGGGGGTGAAATCAACTCAGCAAGAAACCTTTTTAGACCAAAGACCAAGGAAAACTAATAAAACCAGTTGGGCTGCTTCATGCTTATCGTATGTTGTGCATGTAGGTCAGCTCACTTTACAGCAAAGACAGACACCCCCAAAACAAAACAGTTCTATGAAAGTACTTCCAAGCCTCTGAAGGATGGCCTGGTTCTTTCAAGGGGCATTTGCTACGTGAAACTCTAGTATAAGCAAGTTTCTGATACACGCTTTCTAAATTAATGATTGAAATGAAATGTTGCCTATTGTGCAGATTGGGGACTATATTTGACTGGGAGAAGCAAAGCCCCCCATTCTTCTTAGGCAATAGGAAGTCTGGAGGCAGCTCAGGGATGCCAGGATCCAGGTCCTCAGTGATCTCTTGGCTTTCTTCGCTGCAGACCCATGGTTGTTCTCTTCTTCCCTGGCACCTTCTCCAAGTTCTAGGCAGGATGAAGCGGGCAGACAAAGGGTGAAAGGGCGGGACGCCACTGAGTCTGTGCTCTTCTTCTTCTGCTCCCATGCCCACATTTTAAGGAACTTTTCTGGAAACTGTATTCAACAACTTTAGCTTATATAATTTAACTAGAACTATGTCACACGCCATTCCATCTTCAAAGGAGGCTTGGAAATACAAGTCTTTTAGCTGGGCATGTTGTTGTCCCCAACAAAATTGGGGCTCATTTCTAAAGAAGGGGAGAAGGTATACCATTCTGACAACTAGCAGTGTCTACTAAACCGATCAGAAGATCCCCTCTTCCTAACTCCTCGGGACACATCCATAGCACCTCAGGGCCTGCTCTACCCCTACTTTTCAAGTACAGTCATCCCTCGGTATTCATGTGGGATTGGTTCCACGATCCCGGTGGATACCAATAGCTGCAGATGCTCAAGTTCCCTATATAAAAATGCGTAGTATTTGCATATAACAAATGGACATCCTCCCATGTACTTTATTTATTTATTTTTACATCTTTTTGGAGTATAATTGCTTTACAATGGTGTGTCAGTTTCTGCTTTATAACAAAGTGACTCAGTTATACATACACATATGTTCCCATATCTCTTCCCTCTGCGTCTCCCTCCCTCCCACCCTCCCTGTCCCACCCCTCTAGGTAGTCACAAAGTACCGAGCTGATCTCCCTGTGCTATGCGGCTGCTTCCCACTAGCTATCTATTTTACGTTTAGTAGTGTATATACTCCCATGTACTTTAAATCATCTCTAGATTACTTATAATACCTAATACAATGTAAGTGCTATGTAAATAGTTGCCAGCATGCAGCAAATTCAAGTTTTGCTTTTTGGAACTTTCTGGAATTTTTTTCCCCTGAATATTTTCTATCCACGATTGGTTGAAACTGCAAATGTGGAACCTGTGGATTCGACTGTATTTTGCTCTCACCATAGTTTTTCTTTCTGTATTGGGTTCTGCTTTCCTTCACAGCCTCAGTTTCCTCATTAGAATATCATAGCATACTTAGGTAGCAGGCACGTCTCTTCCCTGGATAATGATGATTACAAGTGCATTTCAAGCTGAGTCACATTGCTGTGTGTGGAGAATGTTGAGTCCAAGCATTTGCAGATGAAGCAGCTGGTAGCAGGCTTGGGAGAACTGATTGGTGACTTTGGGGCTTCCTTTCAGGTTTGCTGTCATGAGGTCGAAGGTTTGCCAATGCCGAGTTTACACAATTTGTTCAAGTGTAGCCATTGTTCCACTGACGCAGCTGAGAAATGACACATCCTTGGCCTAAATTGTGCTAGAATCCACTCTTATTTAATGTCTTATGAGTTCTCTGGCTTAATCCCTACAGCAGATGTTTCAAACTTAGTATATCTAACCCCAAACTCTGACTACATTTCTGTCCCCTCCTCAGTAGAAGGTGACCTCAAATCCTACTTTGCTAAACAAAACAAAACAAAACAAAACAAAAAAACATGAGGTCGTTTGATGTGAGTTGTGTCCTTTGTTCCTCAGAGATCACTGTATTTTCATTCTTCCTCTGTGCTTCCTTTTGATTCTGAGGAATCTACTCCTTTCTTGGTTCCAACACTGGACTCTTCCCTAAGGCTCTTGCCCCCATCCCTCTCACCCCCTCCAGTGCCTTGCTTTACCATTTAGCCCCCTCTCCTGTGCATTTTCAGTCCCTTCATCTCAACTAGCACCTTCTTATTTGTGTACAGACGATCATGGCTACTCTGGTCTAGATCAAGCTTCCTCTGTTCTGCCGCTCCTGTAAGCTACTCCTTTTCTTTCCCTCCCTTTTGCAGCAGGTTGGCTGCATCTCTCCACTGGAGGTCGCACCTCCTGATTCCTTGTTGGATGGCCCTCTCCACATAGTGCTTGTCCTCACTCACTCTCCTTCACACTTAGGAGTGGTAGGTGCTCAGGAAAAAAGAAAAAAAAAAAAAGGAAATCTGAAGATTAACAACTGTTTGCTCTAATTAGGAAATTATTGAGGACTTTTAAAAAAGGAATCTTTATTCTTCTATGTACCTTCTAATTTTTTACATTAAGCATAGTTTTAATCAGAAAAGTAGTTTAAATTTGGACAAATGTCTGTCTACTTAGAAAAGCAAGTAGACAAAACTAAGAGAGAATAGAAGTCAAGAGAAGTGGACTCAAACTTTATTCTATCATTATTAACTAAATGTCACTAAATGGGTTTCCTCAACCATAAAATCCATAAAATGGCAACCATACTACTGCCTACCCTCCAACCTTCCCAGGGCTTTTGTGAGGGGATCAAATAAACTAATATATGATAAAACAATTCTTAAATTATCTACAGTAGGGACCAGTTTGTTTCTGTTCTTTTTCTTCAAAACAATATGTTAACTAAAGTCCATAGTTATTTAGATTTTCTTAGTTTTTACCGAATATCCTTCATCTGTTCCAGCATACCCTCCAGGACACCACATTACATTTAATCATCATGTCTTTTTAGCTTCTCTTGGTTATGACAGCTTTTCAGACTTGCCTTGTTTTTGATGACCTTGACAGTTTTGAGGAATATTGGTCAAATGCTTCATAAAATGTCCCAATATTGGAATTTATCTGATATTTTTCTCATACTAAGACTGGGGTTATGGGCTATTGGTCTTGGTGGAAGACCACAGAGGTAAAGTGCCATTCTCAACACACCATATCAAGAGTACAAACTATCAACATGATTTATGATGCTGATCTTGATCACCTGGTTGGAGCATTTTTTTCTTTCTTATTTCCATTCCATTTTATACCTGGTTCTATTGCACACAATCAGGCCACAGTTCACACCACATCTAACTCACATGCAAGCGCAACCAAACAAGGCCACTGGTCACATGCTTGGATGGTGCGGCCACTTCAAGCACCAGAAAATTTCTAATGCTTACTCTCAACTCACCTGCTTATCTCATCCCAGACCAGTAAAAGTTTGCAGACTGGCCTGGGTCCATGACCACACTTTGAGTAGCATCGTGCTCACACATACAACACAGGAGGTTTCAGTAAATGATTTTAAATCAAGCTGAGTATGATTCAGAAATAAAAAGTGAATTTGAGCTGGAATCTTGAAATCATCGCAGTGAGAATGGGAAGGGATCTTGGTGAGAATCCTTTCAATTCCCTTATCTTACAGATGTGGAATGTGAGTCTCAGGGGTTTGGCTCCACATGGGAATGTGGTGGCAAGCTGACAGGAAGTCTGAGTCTCTGGTCCCTAATCAGGGCTCTTCCCACCATCTGACTGGCTGGAATCATTTCAGGTCCCCTCCAAGAGGAAGAGCAGGGAAGAAAGCAGAGGTGGAGCCGGGAAGGGGCTTAAATCTACAGCAAAGTTAAATTTCTCCCCGACTTCCGGACCTCCTGCTACCCTGTTAAAACTTCAATGAACAGCTGAGAAAACCAAAACGTTTAAGGAGAAGCAGAGGTACTCGCTTGGGTATAATTGGTATTCTGATCATTGGAGGCAATTTATGCTTTCAAGATAAATAAGGTAGTCTCCCCTTGGCACCATCCCATCTGTCCTGTCTCAGTGCAGGCCAGAGAGAACGATTCAGGGCTGAGGATGGAAAACAAATTAGTAAGTCGTGGAGGCCCCCCTCACCTGCCCTGTTCACTTCTACTTCCCTTGCAAAAAAAAAAAAAAAAAAATGATGGAATGGATATGTGGGTGAAGGGCTAGAGAAACAAGAAATCAGGGACATTAGGAGAGGTTTACTCATTTGACTCCTTTTTCTGTGGAAATGTATTTAAGATTAAATTAGACATGACATTTAGTAGACTCCCAGTGGAAAAATATTTTCTTATACCTGAAGGGGCTCTGGGAAAATGGAACAGCCTGGCAACCAGGCTTGCCCGGCCAGGGTATGGTGGGAAGATTAGATTCCGCAGGATACAGTGTAATACGCTGCACAGGATCTGCAGGGTAATGGGTGATGGGATTCTAGGGACATCTGCTTCTTAGCCATTCCTCAGTTGTTTTTGTTTAATTTTGAAGGTCTTAAGTTTAGAAGGGAAAGGTGGTATAAGAAATTGATGTTATCTGACTGGGCATGGCCTCTGCTTCACAACTTTCCATCACCACCTACGTGATGAAGTCCCACATCCTCACCGAAGCACACAGGGCACCCCACAACCTCGCCCCACCTGCCTCTGTGGCCTCACCTGCCTCTCCCGCCTCCACAGATCCTCCGTGCCCTTTATACCTCCACCCTTCTGCACAAGCTCTTTCTTCATCCTGGAAAGCGCAACCTTCCTCATCAGCTGTTGGAACACATTCATTCTTGAAGCTCCAGCTCAAATGTTACCTCCTATGAGAAGCCTAAACCAACATCCCAGGCTCAATAAATGGTCCTAGCCCCACCCCCTACTGCCTATTGAATGTGTCCACAGTCTACACTTAAGACACTGTTTTCAGCATTCATTTATATGCAAAGCATCTACGAAGTGCTACCAGGCTCACTGTTAAGAACTCTGTATAATTTTCTTATTTCACCCCATCAGGATCTATCAAGTAGGAACCATGATTACCCTCCTTCTACAGATGAGAAGAAGAGCCTCTGAGAGACCATGTGACTTTCTCAGAGTAATACAGTCTGTAGAAGAGGGATTTAAACCCAGAACTTTCTACTCTTGAGCCGGCTCCCTTTCCTTGGCTAAACCGCCTGACTCACCACATTCAACTCTGTGTTGGTTATCCGCGGACCTAACTCCATCTCCAGCCCCCATACTCAACTGCGACCCTCTTGGGAGCAGAATTGCCATCAGATTGCTCCCTGGCTTCCCCTGGGCCCTGGCTCACTGCAGGGGCTGGGACTGTTTGTTGGCTAATGTAAACTTACTGCTTGCTTGAGCTCTCTCCCCAAATCTTATTGCAGTGAAGCCTTTGACTCAGAAGGCTCTAGCTGATGCTACTTGTGTAAGAAATAGCCCAGCAGTCAGGAAAATCCACAGTTGAGTCTTAGTGGCTGGCATGTGATTTCCTTGATACTCAGGGCTTTTGTGGTTAAAATGGAAGGCTTTTGAGTGCCAGTGAAGCCTTTTTCTTAAAGACCAAAGTAACCAACATAAGCGCTGTCAGTCTCAGCTCCTCCACAAGACTGGAGACTTTTCACGTCACTCTCTCACCCCTGTCCTGAGCAGCAGTCTGTTCTGAGTCTAAATCACGACCAAGCAGCTGACAGCTTCTGCACCACTGGGGGCTGGGGGTGTATTTGGAAGCCCTGGGTTGCCCTTTTTTGTTCTCTCCTGCCCAGGGACAAGTCCCAACTCCCAGACTTTTGAAGTAGCTCAAAGAATGGAAAGACACCTCTAAGAAAAGAAATTCAAACAAATTCACTCCCACACACAAAAAGACTTTTCTGTGTATGTGTGTAAGTATGTGTTTATCTCATCAGCTTTTATTGCTTCTCTATATGGAGTTCCTTGGCCTGTTCTTGAGAGGAGACAAGTGCAGATCTTCAAGGCAAAGATTCATGGCATCCTCGGGGCCAGTAGAGCCTTCGCCACCAGGTTCTGAGTGTGCTTCCCTTACTTCAGAAAAGTATTCCTCATCTATTCCCATGCATCTCTTTTCCCTCATGATGTTACCAAGCTTCCCCCATCCAAAAACCCCAATGGGATTTTAAATGCAATTGCATGACATTCATAATTAAATTTGGAGGACTGGCCTCTTGACAATGCTGATTCTTCCCACATAGGAACATCATGTCTCTGTCTGTTTATTCACGTCCCTTAATCAGATTTTAGGTTTATCTCCACACAGGAATCGTGCTTTTCTTTCACTGTTTTTCTCCAGGTTTTATACTGTTGTGGCCGTAATTGGGATTTAATGTTAAATTTATGCACACACTCTCCAGCTGTTTTGAAAAGGGAGGTCTTGAAACCAAGCAAGTGGGTTAGATTCCTGTTATAGCCATTCAGACTGTATCACCTCATGGGTGTGTGCCCGTGGGCTGCAGGGGCCTGGTACATTGCAGGAGTTCAGGTTCATGGGAGTGATGGGTAGGGAGAGGGGTCCTTAATCATCAAAGTGAAGGTAGGTCCGTATCAGTACTCCCCCAAATGCAGGAGCCTCAACCATCATTTGCTGTTGCTCACACATCTTCAGGTTGGCTGCGGTTCAGCTCATCTCATTGGGGCTTGGCTGGGGCCTTTGCTTTGGGCTGTGACTGCTGGGGTTGCATTGAGCTTGCTCTGCTATCTCTTCACTTCTGCCCAAAATGGTACAAGCTGTCAGATGCAACTTAAGTTCTCAAATTCTGGATGTCGAACTGGTTTGCTGTCGCTTTTGGGCACATGCACTGGCCAAGGCAAGTTATATGGCTGAACTCAAAGTCAGGGGGCAGTGTGGTGGCTTAGCTAAGCTGGAGCTATGTTTCTGAGAATGCCCTTCCCTGCATGGTTCTAGAGGAGGGTTGGCCACAAGAGAAATTTGCAGAAGATTTGGAAGGTGGCATTGAAGCCACGGTGGTGTCTATGAGAGTTGCAGATCGCTGTTGTGGACCCGCTGGCTCACCTTGTGAGTGTGCAGCAGCAGGCAGCCCATGCTCCTTTAGTTTCCTCCTCACCACCTTCAGCCTCTCTGAATCATGGGCCGGGTTTGTGGGCAGCTCCATGGAGGGAGAAATGCACCAGCTCTTCTGCAGTTCTGCATGAACACTGGGGTCTTGAAGGCAGTGACACACCCATGTGAACACTAGCTCATCCTTGTAGGCTCCAATTGGCCATTGGTCTTCCCTACTCTGCCCATAGCTTTCCTTCTCATGTGCTGGCCCTACTGACCTCAGGCCTAGCACCTGTTGCAAGCACGTCACCCTTATATGGACTGCTTCACCCAGTCCCAAGATCACGTAGAGTCTAATTCTAAAATAAATCCAGTATTTGCCTCATGATTCTGCTTCTCTGATTGAACCTTTCCTGATGCAGGTAAGGAAGTACACTTTGCCCATGACATGGCCAGGGCAAGAGAGGGTGAAGAATTGAGGCCATTCATTCTATCACGGTCATGATATAGTCCTTGCAAAGATGAGTGTGCATGCAAACCCTTTCTGAATATTTTTTGCAAACGTTAAGGCAAATGGGGCTCCAGTTAACTTCCAGAACACAGCAACTTTAATAATCGGTATCTACCAGATTGCTTAACTACGGATTTAACTCTGCTGCACTATCCATTTTAAATGATCTAAGAGACATCCAGACAATGACCCTTCGAGAGCAGTTACCAATACTTCATTATAAAGGGATTTTTGAAAAGGAGTCTCTTTTCAATCAAAGCTGAAGGTCAAATCCCATTGTAACAAATGCTCCTCCAACAAAATTGCATATTATAATTAAATTTCTAAGGTCTAAAACCTCATCCACTTACTTGGAGCAATATTTGATAGGGTAATATGGCAGAATAATTAAACAGTCCTGGTCTCTTTAGAGTATTTTTTTAAACAGGATTTGATCTTTAGTATAAATAATTGCTTTAATTTGTCTACCACCATCCTGGGTTCCCTGTTTCTTACTGGTCCAAAGCATGGACTTAAGTAACACTTGAAATGTGAATTTCTTCAGAAGTCTTTTGTGCCTTTATTTTTTCTTAAAACAATTTTGTCTTGCCCGGCCTGGGACACTGGCTTTGGGGCTTTTGGGGGGATAAGACACTTCAATGTTTTCCTGACAGCTGAACTAAAGAAAACCTCTTACACACACGTCATCTGATTTGCTTCATGCCATTTTGCTCGCTCCTTCTGACAGTTCTGATCTAATTTTTCTTTCAAAGAAGGGTATCAATTTCAAGGTTTAGAGTTCTTAGGATTTAGAATCTTTGATTAAAAAAGTGAAATTTAATCTTGAATCAAGGGTAGGGAAATGTGAGTAAGGTTAGCAGGCTTCCCTTCGATAGAAGACTCTTGTGACCAGTATTTATTATGGTAATGCTTTGTTATTATAAACCTCCTACGAATAATATTTTGGGGAACTTCCACACAACAAGGTGTACATTATAGCACCCGGGTTAGGAGGGGGTGTGTGACCGCAACGAACTGAGAAGCACAATTATCTCATGGTTATGCATGCCTATGAAGTGTGTTATTACTTTTGTTTTTTACAACTTATAGAATATTTTCATTGTAGGTGAAGCATCAGACACGTTTTTATTCAAAGGAAGAGAAACAAAACGAAGGTTGTGTCTGCTCTGTGTTCTGAATGGTACCCTGGTGGCCCCAGTCCTCTAGTTGGGGGGCTAATTTATAACTAAGCGTCTCCCGGGCGCCAGAACATTCTGTTTTATTGTCTGTGTCATGGTCTTCTGATATCCATGGCACAAAAGGGGTCATTATTTGGAAATAGTGATTAGTCAGTTCAAACAGGAGCGTCTGCTGGTGTGCCTACAGGGGGTATTGTTTTAGGTTGAGTTAGTTAAAAATAAATTCAGTAAAGCTTGGTGTGTGTTGGTGTGGTGTTTCAGAAAGCAAGTAACCACGCAGCTGGCATTTATTTTGTTGCCAGAGATTTTAAGGCCATATAGTCAGGGCTCTAGGGTAAAAATAAGGCAACTCTGGGGAAAGAAAGTGAATTAACAACCGTTAAGTACTTTGCCAAGCGCTTTACTTAAGGTATCTCTTAATTCTCACAATAACCCACAAGGTTAATATTATTGTCCATCTTTGCAGAGGTAAGGAAACTCAGGTTCAGAGAATTCAAATGAGTTGCCCACATTGCTAGAACATGGTGGAGCACATAGTCAACCCGGGGTCAGCTTGATTCTGTAGCTTAAACACGCTTCCATTAAACTAGCCTTTCCTAAGGTGTACTTAGAATGGGAATACCATGGATAATGTGTGGAAAGAGACACGTCGAGGGATGGGCCATGAGCAAATGCGTTTTGGAAAGGTTAGATGAAAGACATTGATGGACTTCTTAAAACTGCAGGACTTCTCAGAGCTTTATCGTATACGACCGTGCAGGATTTGTGACTTACAAATGCCTTTTTGTTTTCCCAAAAAGGGATCATAATATTAAGAACCTCACAGCGCCATCTGCCTCTCAAGTGCTTGGTTCTTTATTTTTTATTTTTTTGCAGTACGCGGGCCTCTCACTGTTGTGGCCTCTCCCGTTGCGGAGCACAGGCTCCGGACGCGCAGGCTCAGCGGCCATGGCTCACGGGCCCAGCCGCTCTGCGGCATGTGGGATCTTCCCGGACCGGGGCACGAACCCGTGTCCCCTGCATCGGCAGACGGACTCTCAACCACTGCGCCACCAGGGAAGCCCTCAAGTGCTTTTTGAGGGAGCATTTGGTGGCGTTAACGTTCTGAGGAACACCCGTATCTCTGCTGCTGCTGGCCTGATGTTCTCCCACATCTGCCTGAAACTCCCTCAGCAGATGTGCTGATTTGCATCCAGAAAGAGGATTTTTTTTTTTTTTGGCCACCTAGGTATGGTTGTATGACCATACAACCATACACTGAGAAGAGAGCTAGCAAGCAAGCCTGAATCTGTATTCATAGCAGGTGACTGTGTGAACCTGCTCCTTTGCCTGTCATTTTTCCATTTGCCTTGCTTTTCACCTTGAGTGTGTGTGCTCTATCCACACCTCCAGGGTGTGGATAACAGGCCTCACTCTCAGCCTTCTGTACTCTGTGTGCTTCATTCTCATCTACCATCCCAAGCTGGCATAGGAGGCATATACACACTCGCATAATGATGCTATAATGTGACGTCGAGTGATGGCAGGGAGATGCCTGGAGTATCAGGGGAGCACAAAGGCACGAGGGATTGTATTGGAGAAGGGAAGGAGGGGCTGGGGAAGGAGTAGGACGGGATGCCTGGGTCTTAAAGATGGAGTAGGATTTGGTCATGTGTGTGCCAGGAAAAGGCAGTTCACGTGGAGGGAATGGTGCTAGCAAAGGTCTGGAGCGTGAGGCAGCATGGTCTGTGTAAGTGACAGGAGCAGTTCCAGCAGCAGCTGGAACATAAACTGGGGCACAGGTGATGGGCGGGTACGAGCTGAAGCTGCTGAGGCGGATGGTGGTCAGGCCATCCACGGAAGACCTTGTCTGTTATTTAAGAAATGAGAGCCACGCTGGAATCTATGGAGAGACATTGTGAGGTTTGAAAGGAGCAAGTGGTGGGGTCAGATCTGGGTTTTAAGTTCCCTCTGTGGACAAGGCACAAAGCCAGCAATGAGGAGCCTGGTTATGAAGTAGTGAGAAGGGGTATCACCTGCACTACATCAGTGCCAACAGTGATGGGGGAAGAAAGAGATTTGCTCCACATTTAGGAGGGCAAATCATGACTGGGGGTTGATTGGAATGAAGGAATATAGAGAAGAGAGAGAACAACGCTTCAGCTAGAGCATGGACTGGGAACGAGAGGCGTGCCCGTTCATTTTGATCTTTTACATCAAAGGGTGTGAGATAATTCCAAATGCGGAAGCCCCATTGCTAATACTCTCATATTCTCCTTGCTCATTTGTTTCCTGCCGAGGCTTGGAGAAAATTGCTAGTGCAGCCTGGGAAAAGGTCTTAACCTGGATTTGCATGCTAAATAGTTGACAGCTCAACTTGGAATGCAGAAAAGCCACAGGGTATGAGGTAGGCCTGGTCCCAGTTTCTATACGTGCCATGTCCTGGCTATGCTACCTGGGACTACCTCTGTGAATTTTAATGTCCTCATCTGCAGAATTGGAGACAGCCTCTGCTCTGGGGCACAGGTGTGAAGGTGATCTACCTGCAGCGTTTCTCTCTCTATGTTGGCAGAGATCAACCCATTGATGCAACCCATCTGGCTAGTTATGCAGGCGGCCCCTACCTTCCTCACCTGAAGCTCTGTGTTTGGTCAACAAGATTAGTCTCCTTCTTAAGTAGAGAGGGACTGTCCTTCTGACTTGGGAATGTAGGAGAGTGTGCTTCTCTACCAGTCCTTCCAGTGGTCCCTCAAAATCCAAGCAGACATGTGGAGGGTGTTTGTGAGGGTTAGATGCCATCACAGATATAAAACACTTTGTAAACCCTAAGGCTTTCTTCCATTTGGTTGTTATTATCCTGGAAATGGATTCTGTTCTGTTCCATCATAAAACTTATCTGGAGAGAATACCCTGGTTGTTTTTCCTTTTGGTTCCTTTGCCTTACACTGATGTCCACAGTCGTTGTGGCTGTGGTGGTTTGCTGTGTCACATGATGATGGTGAATCCCACCAGAACTCTTATTCATCCCATATCAAAGGAAGGAAGCACCTGGCCACTGAGACAACCCCCAAGATGCCCCAGAGGCTCTAAGGGTCAAGTCCTAGGGCCCATGAGTAACTTCAGTGACTCCCTAAACCATCTGGGCCCTCAGACACCCTCTATTAGTTTTCTTTTACTTTGTAATAAAGTATCCCTCAAATCTAGCAGCTTAAAATAACACACACTTCTTACCTCACAGTTTCTGCAAGGCAGGTATGGCTTAGCTGGGTGTCCCTGCATCAAGATCTTTTACAAGTTTGCAATCATGGTGTCAACTGGGACTGTGTTCTCATCCGAAGGCAGGAGAGGACCCACTCCCGAGCTCACGCGTGTAATTGTTGGCAGAATTCAGTTCCTCGAAGCCCATCGGACAGAGAGCCTCAGGTCTTGGCTTCCTGTCTGCTAAAGGCCTTTTTCAGTTCTTTGCCTTGTGGGCCTCTCTAGCGGGCAGCTCATGACATGGCATGAAGGGGATGCAGGACAGAAGCCACCTCCCTTTGTAATGACCAAGCCTCTTGCCTTGACCTAACTCTAGTCAGGCTCCTGTAAGCCCTTCAGGCCTCAAACTCGGTCTCTGTCCTTGGCCCACTTATTCCAGTTTTAGCAAGAATCCTGCTGAGTCCCTTTAGTCAGAATCCCCTCCTCTTGGTATATGACCACTCTCGATATCTGACCAAATTCCTCATCCCCAACTCTCTGTATCTTATCACCCTGAACTACCTTCAGCAAAAATTCTGCTGGGTCTGGTTAGCCAGATCTCCCTTAACCTCATGTTCCTTAGTCATTTTTTATCCACTGACCCCCTCCCTGCTCCTTGGCCATACAGCCCCACTTGTCCTTCTCACATTCAGAATCAAGCCCAGTTCCATAAATGAGGTCTCTCTTCCCTAATTGCAGTAGTTCCTGAATAAATTTTGCCTTCACTTCTCTAACTTCTGTCCAGATATGATTTCTTTTTTGACAGTAACCTCATCTGGGAAATAGTATCCCATCACTTTTGCCATATTCTATTTTTTAGAAGCTAGTCACTAGGTCCAGTCCACACTCATGGGGCTGGGATTGCACAAGCCTGTAATACCAGGAGGCAGGGATAGTGGAGGGCCCTCCTCGAGGCTTCGTAACACAGGTCCTATCAATAGTGGCCACAGGACTCCTCCTCAGGGGCTGTCTCACAGTCTCCAAACCATCACTCTGCCTCCGCTGGTTCCTCTCCACTGGGTCCCAGTTGGGTTGATGGTCTAGGCTTTGATTGTGGTGATATTCTCAGAGTTCTCCTGGGACCTTTGGCTTCTGCCACACAGTGCACCCTTGGCCCCAGGCTCCTGCCAGGCCACTGTCTGTGGACCAGAGCTCTCAGCTCCTTCTCCTCTGGGAGGGGGATCAAAGAGCCAAACTCAGTGAAGCAACCCACAGAGTCATATTGGGTTCTCTGAGCTTGGAAGACTATTGGTTCACAATCAATCTAGACCTTCTTGATAACTAAAGCCTCTTGGTCTCCAAAAGGAATCAATAACAGGTTGTGGGAGATGTTATCTTTCACACGTGATGGTTCTGTCATCTGGAATTTGCATCCCCCATCTCCTAGAGGAGCTTGCACACTGACCCACTGAGGCCTGTCATCTCGGTAAGATTCCTAAATGAATCTTTAATGCTTTGAGAACCTGGAGTGACCTGTTGTTTCCACAACATGTAAGCAATCCTCTCTAATGACGTTGGACATTTCCCTTTTGGGCCTGCTAAACTGTGGAAAAGAAATGTGAAAGAACTTTTAAGATGCTTCCTAATCCTGGGGTGAGCACAATTGCACTTTTGTTTACCTTAATGTAATAGGATCATTATCTGGGTGCCCCATTTGGATGAAGCCTTGAAAGCATATTAACCTGTTGACTTTGTTAATAGTAATTTAGGAAAATCTCTCAGGCTCCAAGCCCAGCTTTTTAAAGCCAAGTGTAAAGTGGTCTTTCCTTGTTTTCTGTGTTGACTTTCATTAAAGGTTTGCATAAACATAACTGAACGGTGACTCTGTTGCTCTTTGGTGCCAGCCAATTATGTGAATTGGCTTTTACAGGCAGAGGGTGATTTTGATCTTCAGAGTCTGTAGAAGGTGAAGGCTTCGGGTGTTGGTTGACCTTGACCTGAACAAGGGGAGGACTTACTTTTATATCTCATAGTCTAATAACAGAGACTGCAGTGCTAAATGCATGGGAGCTGGTGGCTTTCCACCCCAACTGTAACAGAGGGTCTCATGGGGAATGAGAACCATCACAACTGCTCAAAGGAGGTTTGTGCCTCTCTTCTCCCTGACTCACTGCCTGCCTCCATTTACCCAATTAAAGCAGCTGAGGCCATGACCTGCCTGCTGCTTGCCTGGTTTCACTCAGCCGACCCACCCTCTTTGCCTTTGGAAGGCATGATGGATTGGTTTGAAACAAAACCATCTCATTCCCAAACTGAAAGGTTCCTTTTTACAACTGGGAACAACTTGAAACCACTGGAGAAAATCATGTGCCAATTATGTATAAACTCCTTTACCACAAGGTATAAAGGAAGCCATAATTCGGGGGGCTTATATTTGATTGAATTCATCTGTTTCCCTTTTGTAAATAGAGAGGAGGGAGAATCCATAGTCGGGGACAGTTGACATAATGCAGCTTCTATTCCTGGGCAAAAGAAAGGGTGGCCCTGTCGTTTCACTCCCTCAGAGCCGGGCTTCCTAGGTGTAAAGAATCACAAGAAACTCCTACGCTGGAAGGGAGGTCAGCCTTGCTCCAGGCAGCACCAGACTCTCCCAGAACCATAGACGAGGAAGAAAAGGGACCGTGTTTTGTCAATCACCCAGCCAAGAACAACAACCTTCAACTAGGGGAATACCCCCGGCCCCCATCCGGGATGAGATTTACACTGATGGGTCTGTATTTGCCAGCAGCTGACAAGTCAGACTTCACCCTTAACATCCCTAAGTGTGTTGGTACTAATTAGGCGAAAAATGAGATGCACTGTTAAAACTGGCTTTCCTTTCTTGCTTGGCAGCCTGACATTATGGGACACTGAAACCTTACATTGCCTTGCAGAAACATGCCCGAGGATGACTGCGTTGTGAGAGTAGGGAGGATCCGGTAAAGGAAAGAATAAAGATCCTTTCACCATCGCTGCCATCTGTCATTAATGAAAGACTGGCTTGTTAATGGGCCTAGTAGATTAATTGATATCTTTCTCCAAATGTGTGTGGCTGGTGACCCCTGATGCTTGGATGCACTGGTTTGGAAGTTGGACAAACTTTGGTGTAATTACAGATTTTCCACTTAACTGGTTGAGTGACTTTGGGCCCCTCCCTGAGCCTCAGTCTCCTGACCTGTCAAATGGGATATTTCTTTGGGCTGTTATGATTAAACAATATTTGAGAATCATGTAACATCGTAAAAGTGAATCACTGGTTCTTTCCTTTCCACTCTGGGCCTCTCATTTCCTGAGAAGTCCAGCTCCTGTATCCTCTTTTTTTTTTTTTTTTTTGTGATACACGGGCCTCTCACTGTTGTGGCCTCTCCTGTTGCGGAGCACAGGCTCCGGACGCGCAGGCTCAGCGGCCATGGCTCACGGGCCCAGCCGCTCTGCGGCATGTGGGATCTTCCCGGACCGGGGCACGAACCCGTGTCCCCTGCATCGGCAGGCGGACTCTCAACCACTGCGCCACCAGGGAAGCCCTATCCTCTTTTTTAAAGTCCTCACGATGGACCAAGATTCCTTGCCATATAGTGGAGAATGGCCACATTCAGAGGCTGCACGTAAGCCTTTTCTAGATCTTTCTGTATTCTCCCCAGGCCACTTTGGATCATCTTCCTCTATCTTGGCAGATGTGATAACTGGCCCTCTGGATCACTTCCCACCTTAAATCGTTTTCTCTTGTTAATTTTTAAAATATGAAATATTTTTCCCCGAATGAAAATGGATTGCCCTAGGACTGTCTCTGTTGTTTTTATTAGGTCAACTCTTGATCATCAGGGACTAGGTGTTTAATGCTTACTCTCCATGCATTATACAGACCCTTGCTTCTCCCTTGCCTTCTCATATCTAGTCTGTTCTTCATTCAATTCTGCAAATATTTCACAATAGCTAAGCGGCTTACATGGATGATCTAATTTAATCTTCACCTTATCTGAGATTATCCAACAAATAAGTGGTGGGGATGGGATTTGAACCCAGGCAGTCTGACCTCAGAACCTGAGTGTCCTTAGGGACTGCGCCTTCACCCACAGGGTGTTCCTTCAGACCATTAGGAGAGATTGCACAAATGAGGGCCCACATCATGAAGTACAAATCAGATAAATCCCAAGACTCACCTGTGAACGGTGAGGGTGGAACAGGAAATGGGATGTGAGGTTCAGACACAACTGAGGAACTCACACCAACGTTTAGTCCTCCAGGCCAGTTCCCTCCTTATTCTCATACTCAGCTGAGGTCTGAAGTGAGTTCTACTCCCAGACAAAATCAACTCCCAATTTCTCTAAGAAAAATTTTACTTTATTTTAAGTGGAAAAGAAAAAAAAAAAGGAACACACCATAGCTTCCCAGGGCAAGTCACTCTTGACATCCTAAAATAAACTCGGTTACACTGCCTGCCTTTCGGCAGCCAAAATTGTATTCAGTAGTTACCAAGGTTTGTACTCCAGGGACTACTCCTCCTGCCCCTCTGGAGTCTTAGAATTGTGTTTTTGTTCATGATTTATACCGCGACCACACATCTGACATATTTTTCCTGTTATTTGTTTCAGGCACCGGAATCTCTCGGGCTGCCCCTAGGCCTGAGATATAATGGCTCTATTTTGCTTTTAGGATTCCCGTCCTCGTCTCCCACCCCCGCACCCCGGCGCCCCGCCCTTGGGCATTCAGACCTTCCTGGGTTTGCTTGGTAACTTGAAGGCAATTTTTCTCACGAGGCAACAGCTTGGACTTTTCGGGCATCCCTTTTGCCTCCGCCCATTTTATGGGCAGAGGTAGCCCTTGCTTGTGGGACAAACCTAGACTTTTTGGAGGATCAATCCTATCAACGTGTCCAGGGTAATTTGTCCTTGCGGGGTGCGTAATGAAGGGGTCTCAGAGACCAAGCAGCAGAGTAATTTGTTCCGTCCCAGACAAGGATGGTCTTATCAGGGGTTGACTATCTGCGCTGCTGAGGCAACCACAGAGCTCTGACAGTATTTGCTTTTGAAAGGCTGGAAGTCTGCGAACCGCAGCAGCACTCAGGCTCCCTTCAAGGCAACTGACCTAATCTTACCCTGATGTAAGCAATTTTAATTCATCGAGATTCTGCCTAATGATTCTGGCGATTTACATTGTTGTCATTCTTGAGTGTGATTATGTTTTCAAAGAAAGGGATCAGCCTGTGGAGACATTTTCCTCTAAAAGCTTCCTTTGAAGGACTCTGCTCACTATGGAAGGGAGAAAAACGAAACAAAAGAGGGTCTTCTGTAAGACAGCCAGGGTCTCTCCTAAGAACTCTGGGAAGAATAGCATCTATTGTGCTCACATGGCTTTTCGATATCTGTCATCCCATATCACTTGGACTGAATCTTCAGAGCAATGCTTGGGTCTGTGAGAATTTTTAGGGTTTCTTGCACTCAGGTTTGGCTTGAGCCAGTATCATTGTCAAAAGCAGGGTCCCCTTGATTCCACAGGAGGGGGATTCCTACCGCCCCAGAGATAGAGCAGGCACTCTGCAAAGCACTTAGATCCAGAAAGGATACTGTGAAAGGAAACTTGATGAGCTTAGTGGTTATTTGAAGACTAGGAGAAAAATTAGAGCAAGGAATAAGGAGATAGGGACTATAACTGTTATCGGAGTTCAGAACACTGGCAGCTGCTGAGGAGAGAGAAGGTTTGGTTTGGCCAGGTGGTTAAAAACTATCATGGGGGCTTCCTTGGTGGCGCAGTGGCTGAGAGTCCGCCTGCTGATGCAGGGGACACGGGTTCGTGCCCCGGTCCGGGAAGATCCCACATGCCGCGGAGCGGCTGGGCCCGTGAGCCATGGCCGCTGAGCCTGCGCTTCCGGAGCCTGTGCTCCGCAAAGGTAGAGGCCACAGCAGTGAGAGGAGTGCGTACCGCAAAAAAAAAAAAAAACAAAAAAACTATCACGACTGGATGTTACAATGACTGTTTGTGTCCTCCCTTCAACAGTGATCGCATGTCTCACATACACCAGGCACTGCTTGGAGCTTGGGTTAACAGGCTCCATCATCTGTCACTTGAATGTGGTAAGAGCCCCCCAAACTGGTCTCCTTGCTTCCATCCATCCCCCACCCTTAACAATCTGTTATCGACAGAGCAGCCAGAGTGATCCCAGGAAAATGTATGTTCAGATCATGTTACCCACCAAAGGCTTTCCACATCTCTCAGAGTAAGTCTGTACAGTCGTCAACAAGGATGCACAAGATCTCTCCCCTAAGTCCCCATTCCCCACTCCAGCACCTCTAAATTCTCCTTTAGCCACTGAGCCCCAACTTACATACCGTCTCCTCCTGGAGAGGCCCTTGGGCCTCTGTGCACTCCTTTGCCCTTTGCTTGTGTCTCAGCTTTAGCATTTGCTATACTGACACCTAATTTTTCTTTTATCTTCTCCACCCCTGCATTGGTCTCTGAGGTTCTTGGAAGAAGAACTGGCTTTTACTTATCTCAGAATCATCCCAGGACTGAATGCTCAGGAGTTATTGTTCAATGAATGAACGAGCAAATGAATGTGTGAGTGACTAATGCCCCTTCTCCGTGAGGTGTATATGGCTCTGGTGCTACACGGAGGCCAGCAGACCGATTCCACAACTGGGCCCTGTTAATGGTTCATGCCATGCCTTCTGTGCTGTGATGCTCCATAGCTGCAGCCAGGAGAAAAAGCACTTCATTTTCCTGCCCCAAGAGACACCTAGGGTCTGACCACAGTTCCATTCCCAGCTCCTGGATAAATGAAGCATGGCCAGAAGATCCTTCCTTGCCCCCTCAGTTCTGGGCTGGCCCCAGGAGAGGGTGGGCAGGATGGGGAAATACCCGTGTAGCAGGGCCAGTGCCCAGCTCGCTCCCACTCGGGGACACCCTCTGCCCCCCGCCAGCTCTCTTGTTGAACCTGGCTTGGTAGCCTGTCCCCCATGCTCTGCAGCTCCGTCAGTGTAAATATTGTTCTTTGAGGCACTCCACCGTGGGGGGACAGGGAAGGAAAAGCCATCATGGGGGACACATATGTCTGCAGTGCCTTTTCCAGGAGACAAAAGTCTGGGCAGAGCCAGCTTCGCTGTCAGGCTGCTGGACCCTGCTGCAGGGGAGAAAATCATCCTGCAGGAGGCTCCAAAGGGCCCCACCAGCCCACGCCTCACCCACGTGCACTGGTGGCACCTACCGAGGGCCAGGCCTTCCTCGGGGGCAGGCACACTGTTCGCTCCCAGCACCAGAAAGGTTTGGAAAAATTATAGTGGGGAGAGCTATTTGCTTGTGGCACACTGCCCAGGCAGTTAACCCAGTCCCTCCAAGGAGAGAGCTCTTCCTGAACAACTTGTAATTAATCCGGAAAGCTCACAGCCTCAGGAGGTTATGAGGACAAATTACTCAGTAGGTTTCAAAAACTGAGTTGTCATCCAGGTGGAAAGAGTAGCATCTTCCTTAGACAAGCTGGCAGTAAGTCTGCAAGGGCTGGCAGTAGGGCTGCTGTGGTGGAGGAAATGCAAAGGCCTGGGGGAAGGATAGAGGGAGTGAGAATGTCAATTCTCACTAGTAGGTAACTTTCAGAGAGCAGCTGTTATGCGACTGAGTTTGTGAGCTCAGCACTTGATTTGCATCTGCTGGTGTAATTCTCATAAGTAGTGGATATGAGTTGTCATCCCCATCTGACAGATGAGGGGAAAGGAGCCCAGAGATATTAACTAACTTGTCTGTGGTCACACAGCGAGGCCGTGCTGAGCTAAAATCTAAACTAAGGCACAGGGTCTCTAGATCAGCTCTTAATAAGTAGGTCTTAGTTCTTGTGCTACCATGGGTTGGAGTGGCCTTGGCGAGGCCAAGCATGTCTTTTCCCTGTGACTTAGTGCCACATGTAGAGAGAGCTTCGAATTTGGAAAATAACATTTGGTCTTTAGCAGCATGACCCTATAGCAGGTCATTTAATCTTTGAGTAGTGTCCTCGTCTTATAAAGTAGACATAATAATACCTCTCTTACCCATTTTGGGTGGTTGAATGTAATGGTGTGTTGAAATACATGATAGACACAGAAGTGCTATTGAACTGTCAGACTTTGTAGTGAAATTATCTACAGTTATGATAAAGTAAGAGCATTAGACCTGGGCTCTCCAGTAGTCTTTCTGCAATAATGGAAATACTCTTTTTCTTTGCTGTTCAATATGGTAGACACTGGCCTCATATGGCAGCCACTGGCCTCATATGGCTATAAAAGCCCTTGAAATGTGACTAGTGAGATTGAGGAACTACATCTTAAATTTCATTTAATTAATTTAAATTTAAACAGCCAGTGTGGCCGGTTGCTACTAAGATGGCAGCACAGGAATGGTTTCATCTGGGAAGGACTTTGGAGATCATTTAGTCCAACCCCTTTGTTTCACAGATGACAAGACTGAGGTTCTTAGTGGGGCGGGAACTTGCCCAAGGTCATTCAGTAAGTTAGCAGAGAGCAGGTCCAGGTCTTCAAGCACCCTGATATTCTCCACTTTAAACATTCTGAACATCCCTGATTTAGACCAGGAGATTAGAAAAGAGGATTGATCATTATCAACCTAAAACCCATGTGAAATACCAGGAAGACTCCGGTTTTGGAGGGGGTGCTGAAGCTAGAGCGAGAGCTAAGACAGGGGTGCCCACACCCATTTGCATGAAGCAGCATGTGACTGTCTCCACTGGGAGCCTAACTGGGTGTTGCCCTGACCAAGTAGGGATCTTCTTCCTTAGAGTCAACAGACAGGAAACACTTCTTCACTGAAACCCATCCTGACAGTGATGTAGACACCTCTGGCAAGGTCCATCTCTCTGAGGAATGGCTTGCCGGTGATGGAGGGCTTGGGGCTCAGTGGACTGTAATGGTATATCTGTGGAAAGAAAGAAAAGGCCTGTGGTGAGGCTGCAACCTTGGTGCCAAATCACAATCTATAATTGGGCCTGATTTTTTCCATATGTATCAACAAAAACAGCTTTGCTTTCATGGAGATGAAAGTGACTGCTGTCTTTGGTCATATTTCCCTTTTGTGTATAGTTCCCAGGTCTCCACTGGGTTCATCATTCTCTGTTTAAAACAAACCTAAAAGAGAACAAATCAGAAATTAGGGATATGGAAGGAATTAATGGAAAAAATATCTCTATTTTCCATGGCAGAAAGATATGCTGTTTTTCTGTTTTCTTCTTTTTCTTAACCAAAATAAAATTAAATTACTTTGTCAGAGTTTTGGTGAAATCATATTCTTGGGGTAGTGAAAGCAAATAAGTGCTTAAGACCAGTAGATTCATGGATACGTGTGAACGATCTTTTTTTTTTAATAGATATTTATCGAAGTATAATTGCTTCACAATGCTGTGTTAGTTTCTGTTGTACAACAAGAGTGAATCAGCCATATGCATACATATATCCCCATATCCCCTCCCTCTTGAGCCTCCCTCCCACCCTCCCTTCTTTTTTTTTCTTTCTTTTTTTTTTTTTTTTTGGTGATACGTGGGCCTCCCACTGTTGTGGCCTCTCCCGTTGCGGAGCACAGGCTCCGGACGCGCAGGCCCAGCGACCATGGCTCACGGGCCCAGCCGCTCCACGGCATGTGGGATCTTCCCGGACCGGGGCATGAACCCGTGTCCCCTGCATCGGCAGGTGGACTCTCAACCACTGCGCCACCAGGGAAGCCCTCACCCTCCCTTCTTAAAGGACACTCATACTTCAGTTAGCACTCCTTTTGTATTAGTTTGCTCAGGCTGCCATAACAAAAAACCACAGACTGGAAGCCTTAAGCAACAAAAATGTACTTTCTTACAGTTCTGGAAGCTGGTAGTCCAGGATCAAGGTGCCAGCAACCTTGCTTTCTCCTGAAGTCTCTCCCCTGGGCATGTACACAGCCACCTTCTTACTGTGTCCTCACCGTGGCTTTTTCTCTGTGCATGTATCCCTGGTGTCTCTTCCTCTTCCTATAAGGACACCAGGCCTATTGGATTATGGCCCCACCCTTATGACCTCATTTAACCTTAATTACCTCTTCAAAGGCCTTATCTCCAAATACAGTCACACAGGAAACTAGGGCTGCAACATATGGACTTTGAGGGGACACAGTTCAGTCCTTAACAACTTTATTGAGTACTTTCTATGTGCTGAGCACCAGGGATACAGAAAAAAACAGTATAACAACCTGGCCTCTGGGAAGCTGGGAGTCTGACAAACATAAAAGAATGCAACATGATATGCAATTTATCTACACCAAGGTCACTGAAGGAGAGAATCCACTTTGTTTTGGGGAATGGAAGAGGAAAGATTTAGAGAAGCCTTCAAAGACAAGGAGCTGAGTGAACTGAGTTTTGAAGGGAAGTCTGGCATAGGCAGATTGGCAGGAAAAAGAATAAAGAATATAGATGAAATAAACCGTCTCCCTCCCTGCCTTCTGAAAGGTTCTCAAATACCCTCCCCAATTTCAAAGGCCTAACTTCTATGATCAGAGATGATTTCTTTCATTAAGCCATTGTTTCCTGAAAATACAAAAACAAAAAACAATATTGACCTGGATTGCTCTTGGCTATAAACATTATAAAACCACAATACAAGCTGGCCTGAACAATAAGGGCAAGAGTATTTTCCATGAGCAGATCAGTACTGGGGTGGGCTCCGGGCACGGGTTTGATCACTAACTGAGTGATGGCATTGAGGACTCAGCCTTTTTCTGTCTCTCCATTTTGCCTGTTTTACCACTGGCCTCAGCCAAAGGCTGGCTGTTCTTCTCCTGGTTATAACGGCTGTCAGTGGAAATCGGACCGACATGCTTGCTTACACCCTGCAGGAGAGAAAGCAAAAACCTCTCTCTCCCCCAATCATTGGTGCACTGGAGTTGGCTTGTCCTGGCTCCTGAGATTGATTGTCAAATTTTCAAGAATTTTGCAAACTCGTTGTTAAATGTAGGTGTTATTAAAAATTAAATTATATAAACTTAAAATAAACTACATTGGGGCTTCCCTGGTGGCGCAGTGGTTGAGAGTCCGCCTGCCAATGCAGGGGATGCGGGTTTGTGACCCGGTCCGGGAAGATCCCACATGCCGCAGAGCGGCTGGGCCCGTGAGCCATGGCCGCTGAGCCTGCACGTCCAGAGCCTGTGCTCCGCAACAGGAGAGGCCACAACAGTGAGAGGCCCGCGTACCGCAAAAAAAATAAAATAAATAAACTACATTGAAAGCAAAGATAATAAGTATTCAAAATTCATCACTCCCTATTATTTTACTAGTTTTACTATCATCCATGCCCCTGACATGATTTACCTCTATCGGATCTATGCGGTGGGGATACGCTACAAGGGGAGCTACGGCACTGCCCTCTCCAACTCCATACTGATGTCTTGAAATCAGCCATGATGGGAGTGTTTACAGCACAGAAGTGGGCAAATGCAATAAATCAAGTCATGATTTGTTGTTTTTTGACTGTCTAGACTTAAGAAAGTGATGGAGAAATGTAAATAATGCAGACTAAATTTTAAAAAGTGTTATTCTAATACTGTTACATTGTGAATAGTGCAAAAACTTGAGGAGATATTTTTCCAGTTTTATCTGATTCAGCAAAGTCACTCACCTCATTGACAGGTGAGTGTAGTTCTGATCATACGCCTTCATCGTTTTACTTGTTAACGTAAGCAAAAGCAGCCAGCATTCATGCCAGTATTACACTCATCTGTCAACTGCAACCATAGGTTGGTTATAGATGCAAGAAGGGCAAAAGCCAGTGAGAGTATTCTGTAAAAATCAATTTGTAGTGTGGAATTTACAGCAAAGAACATTTCATGTTTTATTGTATTTGTATTTTGGGTTCTAAACATCCATTAGGTCAGTAAAAATTTATAATACATGTATTCCTATCTATACAGACAGATATGTATAGATATAGATATCTATATGTATGTAGACTGTATTTTTCCCTGGACAGCCCATTGTTAAGCATTTATTAGCACCAACCCCTCATTCCTTCAGTTTGATTGGGCCGATCTTGCTTACATGCCCACCCTTAAACCTGGAACGCCATACATTAATTGCTCTTTGTGGCTGGGAATGGGTAGTTTCCTGAACTAAAAAGAGGGTTTGTGAGGAAAAAGGAAGCAGGGGATGAATTTTGGCTAGGCAAGCAAAACTACCTACAACTGTACAGTTCACCTACCCCCCAGGAAAAATGACACATTAATACAATGTCTTTTTATTTTAGTATGAATTAATATATGACACCTTTTCCAATAGAGCAGCTGGCTCAGACCACACTGGATAGAACTTTTGACAATTTGGGCTGGATAATTCTTTGTCGTGGGAGGGCTGTCCTGCACATTATAGGAAGTTTAGCAGCATCCCTGACCTCTACCCACTAGATGCCAGTAGCACCCCACCTCCAACTGTGACAACCAAAAACTTCTCCAGACATTGCCAGATGTCCCCTGGGGTCTATTTTGCTCATTAACTACTGGTTTCAACCCAGAACTTAGGATTCCAAATCTGGAAGTTTTTAGTTTCTGTTCTCCTCCCTCTAAGGTACTGCTATTTGTAGTCAAATGTTAAATTGATGGCTCAAAGCAACACCAGAGAAGAGGCACATTCCTGAGGGCTGGAACGCTGGGCCCCAGAAAAGTGAGTCTGGGGACAAATCTTCTGGGCTCAGGAGAGATGACTGTGCCAGCTGGGGGGGCCAAAGACTCCAGATACCAGCCTCTCCTCAACTTGGCAGATTCTACCATGGCTTTTTTCACCTTTGGAACTCAAAGCATATGAAGCTCTTGGCTTGAGGATCTATATATGAAGATCTTTAAAAGGCTGTTTCCTTTTAGAAAACTTAAGAAGATTTTAGGCTGAGTTAGGAGGGTTTCATTTAGCTCATGCTTGGGTTCCAGAAGTATCAACTTTTCAGACCATAGCAATGATGTAAGTTCCAAAGGAAGCAAACAAAGGCATCTGAGCAATATGTAAACTGTCCAAAGTCTGGGAAATGTCCTCATGCCAGAATCTATTGACATTTGTGTAAAATAAGCTGACCCAAAGCTCTCGTCTCCTCAAGAAAACCCTCCTTAGACCTGTTCCCCCTTCCAGCATCCAGCTGGTCTTCATCCTTCCTCAATAGCTAAGAATCTCAAAGGATTAGTCTTCATTTGCCATCACAATTTGTTCTCCTTCTGTTCATTCCTTGGATTCTGTCCCCAAATACCAAAATACTGTTCTAATGTGTTCGGTCACCTCCCCTAAAACATCCTCATTCTATCACCCTTAGGACAACTTTTGACTCTTGTCAGCCACCCTCTCTCCCGTATGTTTTTGCCTCCTGTTAGTTCCATAATGCCTTGGTATTCCTCCTACCTTTCTGTTGAATTCTTTACTGGTTCTCTTTTCTCTGTCTGCTGCTTAAATAGTAATGTTCCCCTGGGATTTCAGCCTGTTCCTGTTGTTTCCTTTCCTTTCTCTTTGGGCCATCTTCTTATCACCTCTTGACTTTAGACATGTAGCTTCCCAGTCTGCATCTTCAGCCACATATGACCTCTCTCCTTGACTCCAAAGATGCATACATTCATCTTCACAGGGGTGGGGGGAGCCACCGGGACTTCAAACACAACACATCTAACTTGGAACTCCTTTTCTCTTTTCCTAGCCTACCTTCTTCTCATCCCTGTCTCAGTTAATGAAATTGCTTTCTTTCATGTCTCCCAGGGTAGAGACCCTAAAGACACCTTGAATTAAACTTCACTTGTGAATCAATCCCAGTGTGCCATGTATCTCTGAATCCTGTGAATTTTACCACCATCATTTCCCTGATGTGGATGCCACCCTTTGTGTTCTCACCACTCCAGTTTAGATCACAGGCTGGCAAACGTTTTCTTGAAAGGAACAGATAGTAAATATTTTAGGCTTTCTGAGTCACACTGGCTTTGTTACAACTATTCAACTCTGCCCTAGTAGCATGAAAGCAGCCATTGACAATAGGTGAATGAATGAGAAGGTAGGCATGACTGTGTTCCAATAAAACTTTATTTACAAAAACAGACTTCTGATCTGATTTAGCCTGTGGGACATAGTTTGCCACCTTCTTGTTTAGAGGATTGTTACCTCCCACCTGGATTATCTCATCACTCCAGGAGCGGATCTCCCTGCTCCAATATTATTTTCCTCTAACCAATTATTTTTATCTTGCTGTCCAAAGTAAATATTTATTGACGGATGCATCTTCTTAAAATACAGACCTGATTAGACACATCAGACTTTGAGACTCTAGGTAAGTTAGCTTTCTTCAAACATGCCACACACTCAAGTTCTATAATTCTCCCTTCACTCTGTTTTCCAGCCTGGAATGCTCTCCCCTGCCCCGAAACCCTTTTAAGAGCCAAAATCCATAAGACACAGCCTCCAAGGCATCTTTTCTATGGAGCCCTCCATACCTCCATTCCGAACTCAGAACTCTTTCGTCTCTAACACTCTCTTAAATATTATACCTGCCTCACAGCATCATCTCATAAAGAGTCCACCTCATGGTGAAGTTATATCTACCTATATTGGTCTACCTCCCTCAGTCAGAAGCTCCCCAGAAGGCAGAAAGTGTCTTTCCTTTTTTATGCCCCAACATACTACTCCATTCAAATAGTAATCTCTACTTATGTACTCCGCAATTTCAGATACAAAATATACACATTTCCCAAGAATAGATGCAAAAAAAGGTAGAGTCCAGAGCTAAAGCAAGTTCACTCTGCCCACCACCACCAAATGGCATTTGGGATTGGTTATTCAGCCTCAACCACATCTTGTTCACCAGTCCATAGCATGCCTGCTTAGTCTGTGATTCGTTTTTAGGTTGCTGGGTTTTTTTTTTTTTTAATTTATATATTTAATTTATTTTTGGCTGCATTGGGTCTTTGTCGCTGCGCGTGGGCTTTCTCTAGTTGTGGTGAGCGGGGGCTACTCTTCGTTGTGGTGCACGGGCTTCTCATCGCGGTGGCTTCTCTTGTTGTGCAGCATGGGCTCTGGGTGCGTGGGCTTCAGTAGTTGTGCACGGGCTCAGTAGTTGTGGCACATGGGCTCAGTTGCTCCGCGGCATGCGGGATCTTCCGGGACCAGGGCTCCAACCCGTGTCCCCTGCATTGGCAGGCAGACTCTTAACCACTGTGCCACCAGGGAAGCCCCTGTTTGTTTGTTTTTTAAGCTTTCAAAAATGGATAGGATGTTGAAAATTCTAGGAAGATGAGGCTGTGACAAAAATAAAAGAAAATTTGTGTTAAAAATGGAAAATGGAGAGTGTTGTACGTGTGGATCAAATCATTTGTCCACAAACATGACTTTAAAGGACCAAGAATGAGCCAGACAATGTGTAAGAAATATACTGTCAATGTGATGCAAAGCAATTAGCCATAAGCAATAAGAAGGGAAGGTATATAATGAAGAAATGGAAACATATTTTGAGAGTTTATCTAGTCACCACTATTTAATATGGTAATTACTAACTACATGTGGCTATTTATGTTTAAATAATTGAAATTAAATAAAATTTAAAATTCAGTTCCTCAGTTGCATTAGTCACATTTCAGTGCTCACTAGCCATTCGTTGCAAGTAGCCACCATATTGGACAGGGGAGGTATAGAACTTTTCCATTGACGTAAAAAGTTCTAGTGGGTAGTGCTGGTCTAGGATCAGCAAAGTCAAATGCCTCTTTGCTGAAAGTTAAGTCAGAAAAAAGTGGTGCTTTGAGAACGTAAAAGCCAAACGTGGTAAATATGCTGGTGATGAAAGTTGGGTCAAAAGCTGCACTGTAGATGGTTCCACAGAGTTGAGGCCCACTGGAATCCGATCAACATTGCTCTGAAATGGGAAACAGTCAGCCCTGAATAGATTACCTCACAGACTCAGTACTTCCATATACCTGCTGAGAGCAACATTCATTACCAATGCTATTTGCTTTTTTTCAAGGTAGATTTAAATGTATATTTTGGAAGGGATGTTCCACAGCAGTATTTCTCAAAATGTGGGTCAAAATCACTTAGTGGGTCATGAATCATTTAGGACACAAGCAGACACCTTTTAGAGAAATAAAACAGACTGGGAAAAATCAGGCTGCGTCACACATTTAAGGGCAGATGTTTTGTGAATCTTTTGTTTCAGTGATATTTGTGTGCATTTCTTAATGTGAGGCCCTAAGCACTTAAAAGCCACTGCTTTTCAGAACACAGATTAGCACAGAAGGGGAAAAATATGTTTAATTTGTAAAACGCAAAAAGACAGACTCAACTATCTTTGTGTGGGGCTGCATGTGGAGGATAGAAGCTTGAACCTCTCTCAGTCACCTGGCCTTAGAAAAAAAATCAAACTTAAAAACAGCCCTGCAGAATCTAAACTGTCTGGGTTTTTTTTGTTTGTTTGTTTTTTGCGGTACGCGGGCCTCTCACCGTTGTGGCCTCTCCCGTTGCGGAGCACAGGCTCCGGACTTGAAGGCTCAGCGGCCATGGCTCACGGGCCCAGCTGCTCCGCGGCACGCGGGATCCTCCCGGACCGGGGCACGAACCTGTGTCCCCTGCATCAGCAGGCGGACTCTCAACCACTGCACCACCAGGGAAGCCCTAACCTGTCTGTTCTTTACTTTCATTTTCTGGAAATGTGTGGCTTGTTACAGATTCCTGAGTGGTCCGCACCCCAGAAGAGATGTTTTTTCCTTGACATAGGATGTAGCTTGTCACCAGAAACCGCCTGAGCTTCCTGCCAGAAGTGAACTAACCCTGGGGGTCAAGGTTACCTACTTAGAACGTGGTGTGACCCTGCAGTGCATGTGACAGGCAAGACCATAAAGTTCTCAATGTGTCCCCAGCCACACAGCCCAACAGTCACCTTCCTACTTGGCAAAAACAAAAGCTCTATTAAATTTCGAAGGAAGAGAATAATGCTTGTCTTATTCACATATTCATATGATTTATTTAAAAACCCTGGTCTCGTTGCCTCAGAACGACTTATAATGCTCTGTTTATCTCTTGGAACGTTGACAATGAGGGTTCAGATTTCTCCCTCCAGCCTTCTAAATGATCTTTTTTGGAGCTGGTGGGAGCCCAGTGTACTCGCTACCTTATACATTACATAGTAACGTGGAATACTTGATTGCTGACTTTGGCCAATTTAATTAAAAATTAGAAGAAAAAAAAAAGTTTAATGAAAATTCCTATGGATGGCCACCCAAATTTGCAGAAACCCTGAAAACTTGATTAGTCACTTTGAAAAACAGCATTGATTACTTATAATTGTCATTAAAAGTTCAGTTTCAAATTCTTTCCAGGTTAAACATCCAATCAGTTCTGACTGAAATATATACATCTCTTTGTTCTAAATTATCAACATTTCCATAGGCAAGAGCTTTGTGCTTCGATGGGGGTAGATATTAACTGAAATTTTTCTCCGGGCATTTGGATGGATGATATATTTCCAAATTCTTTTCCCCTGAGATTTCACTATACAGATATATGTGTGTGTTTTAATGTGGTGGCTAACAAGGTTTACTTCAGAATGTTTCCATATATTTGCGCTTATCCCTTCAGTTTTCTCTATGAGGCGTTGTGAGTATTAACAGGGCTCAGTTGCCAGCTCCATGCATTAATCGTAAATTACATTGATCCCAAATTCATATCACCTAACGATTTCAGACTCTGGGACCCTATACTCCCAGGGACATCTCCACCTGAATCTCCACAGGCACCTCAAATTCAACATGTCCGAATCTTCCTGCCTCGACCCTCTCTATCCTCCAGCTGTAATCCTGTCTTGGTGAATGGTGTAGCATTTACCTCACATCTTAAACTGGCAGCCTTGAAGTGGTCTTGAAGGTTTCCCTTGTCATCAGCCCCCATTAACTTAAAACGTTAATGTTTTTTAATGATAAACCATTAGGGTTTATCAGCTCTTCCTCAGAAATGCCTCAAATTTCAGACTCCGCTGGCAGTGCCTGAGGCCGGGCTCACTGTCTCTCGCTGGGATGACAGACCCAGCTCTCTAACCGGCTTCCCTCTCCATTCCAGGTCCTTGTCCATGCTTCCTCTGTGTTATCTTCCTAAAAACAAGCAAACATACTCCTGACACTCCACTGTCAGACTCTCCTCTTTAGAACAATCCCTGTTATCTCCTGTTGTCTGCAGGGTGAAAGCAAACTCCCAAGATAGGCAAGTGTCCTTCACAGTTGGTCCCTCTTCTCTATGCCTCCCGGATTTGGTGCTTCAGCCACACTGAGTTTCCTTCCACTCCCTTCAAATGGAAGGTGTTTTCACATTTCCTGCCTTTGCAATGCGCTTTCTCCTAGAATGCTTATACTTTGCCCCCACAAAAACGCCTTTTTATCCTCCAAGGCTAAACTCAAATGTCCCCTCCTATGGGCACCTTTTGTAATTACTACAAGAATTTTCTTAGCGATTGCTCCCTCTTTTTTTCCATTTCTCTATAATAGCACTTTTCACATTGTATCACAATTACCTACCAATGTGTGTGTGGGATTCATTAGGGCTACCCTTCGTGTGTTGCTGGATCTTCCCCAATCTAGTAGTAAGGTAGAATGGCCCTTTCTGGTTTCTTTGTGATTGGGTGGGATCAATGACTAGTTCCGGATAATGAATTGGGAGTGGAAGGGATGAGTGTCATTTCTAGATTGGAACATTTAATTGCTGGTGCAAGAATCTTCAGACATATCTTTTTTTCTAGTGTGGTGACTGACAATGTTAGAGATGGTGACTGCTCCATCAACCCAGACTCCTGACCCACAATGCACGTGAAACATGAGCAAGAACTTTTGCTAATTTGGGGCAATGAGATGTTGGGGCTGTTTGTTACTGTAGCATCACCTAACTAATCCTTCCTGATACAACATGTGTCATCCCCATGGCGCAGTGAACTCCTCAAGAGGCTTCAGTCTATTATCTTGGCATCCCTGTTGTCTTGCAAGTGCATGGTAGGTGTTCAGTGAAATGTTTGTTGATTGAATGCATACATAAGTAAGGCATTTAAATCCCAGGGATATCAACAGAAAAGTATTAATAGAAAAACAGTGTTTCTATGCCCCTTAAAAAATAATGGCCGGGGGCTTCTCTGGTGGTGCAGTGGTTGAGAGTCTGCCTGCTGATGCAGGGGACACGGGTTCGTGCCCGGGTTCGGGAGGATCCCACATGCCGCGGAGCGGCTGGGCCCGTGGGCCATGGCCGCTGAGCCTGTGCGTCCAGAGCCTGTGCCCCGCAACGGGAGAGGCCACAACAGTGAGAGACCCGCGTACCTCAAAAAAAAAAAGGCCACTTGCGAAATGTGCTTAAATCCAATTCAAAACTGTTCTCTTGGTTTTTCCCTGGTGGCACAGTGGTTAAGAATCTGCCTGCCAATGCAGGGGACCACGGGTTTGATCCCTGGACTGGGAAGATCCCACATGCCGTGGAGCAACTAAGCCCGTGTGCTACAACTACTGAGCCTGTGCTCTAGAGCCCGCGAGCCACAACTACTGAACCCGCATGCCACAACTACTGAAGCCCACGCGCCTAGAGCCCATGTTTCGCAACAAGAGAAGCCACCACAATGAGAAGCCTGCGCACCGCAACAAAGAGTAGCCCCCACTGACCGCAACTAGAGAAAGCCCGCGCACAGCAACGAAGACCCAACACAGCCAAAAATAAAAACAAACAAATAAATAAATTTATTTATTTATTTATTTTTTGCGGTATGCGGGCTTCTCACTGCTGTGGCCTCTCCCGCTGCAGAGCTCAGGCTCCGGACGTGCAGGCTCAGTGGCCATGACTCACGGGCCCAGCCATTCCACGGCACGTGGGATCCTCCCAGACCGGGGCATGAACCCGTGTCCCCTGCATCGGCAGGCGGACTCTCAACCACTGCGCCACCAGGGAAGCCCAATAAATTTATTTTTTTTTAAAACTGTTCTCTTTGATAACAGTTTTCATTAAGTTTTCAGTGCAGTTTAGTATTCTGGCTCTGGATCTTGCATTGCAATGAGAGGAATATTTGTTAAAGAAAAGGCACAGGAATACGTGTTTCATTTGTAAATCTCTGTGTGGTTGGATGATTTGTCCTAATGGACCATCAGAGCTTTTTAGAAAACAGCACTCAGCAATGTGCACATTGCCTTGATTAGGTGAGCTCCTAGATTGGCCCAGATGTGTGGAGACCCTGTAACGGTCTTCAGATATCTGCCTAGTTATCCCCACAGAAGTTAAGGGACTAGCTGTTTGGAAGCAGTTACTGAGACTTACATTTTTTTTCAGTGATGGAAAGTGACGAGGAGCTACCCTTGAACCAGCTGTGTGTTTGCCTTTGTAAGTGAGCAATACTCTGTGTCAAAGCCCCACACATAAGCTAATCACTTGCATTTGGAGCTGCTTCCTCTGTCTTCTGGGCAGAGGCTCAACATTAGGAAATTCTGACTAATGGTGAGGAGAAAGAACCCTGGGAGGCTTATCTAGCTGGGGAAGGCTTCAGGGAATCTTTACAGGAGCCAGAGAAAACTAAAATATGGCTCGATTAACCACGATAAGATAGGAACAAGCAAAGTGGACAGCGTTTGAAAGGGGACAAGCTCAGACACGAGGGACTTTGGGAAGGAGTCATGGTTATTATTTTATTGCATTGGCGCACGTCCAGCTTGTGCTTCTCCAAACCTGTAATCTGGGAAAATGTTCCCAACCCTTTGCAAGTCTGTAATTTCTCTCAATATGACCTCTTTCCATAGACTAAGAAGGGGCCAGAGAGAGGATAAATCCTGAATAAAAGAGGATTCTGCCCTGGAACCAGCCCTATCTGGCTGGAGGTCAGATCCCAGAGCTACCACCTACTAGCTGTGTGATCTTCACCTCACTGCACCTCAATTTCGTCACCTGTAAAATGTTGTGCTTATTACACTGGAGTGCTGTGAAATGAGATAATGCATGTAAAACTCGTACTATTCTTATTAAGCACATACGAACCCCTCCAATAAGTTTAGTGGTTATCCAGTCTGGAAATGTGCATTGGGAAGTCCATTACTTACAAATGGTTTTCTGCTCCTGAAAATGAATCAGAATGGAGAGGTTTAGGTGGTAGGGACAAGGGACAGAGAGCTGGGACAGGAGGTGAAAGAACATTTTTGTGACAGCTTGTGCTTTAGGTTCCCTACAAGGACACTGTCTTATAAAATACACTTTTGGGTCCTGTTGTCTCTGCAGCAGGCGGCAACAGTTCAGAATTGCAAGCCTCCTGCTGACGTTAATAGCCTGGGAATCGAACAAAGCCCACAGTCTTTGCTTCACAAAGCAGAGGCCCAGTAGTTGCTGTTTTTCCAAAGGCTGCGTTTGAGCTTTGTCAGCTGGCTGGGCTGAAGTTTATCCTGTGTCCACTTCCCTTATCAGCCGCCCATGGCAGGCACACGTTTCTCTGCTCAGTGAATGGCAGGACTTGAGGACTCCCTGTTGACAGAGCCAATCCATCTTTCTGCTGCTGCCATCTTGAAATAACTTTGGAGAAGCTTGGGGGGGGAAATGGAAGCAGCCACGACGACTGGGAAGTTTTCTTGGGGAATGAGGAGCACTTCTTTTTTTTTTTTTCCCCCTGCCGCGTGTCTTACAGGATCTTAGTTCCTGGACCAGGGATTGAACCCGTGCCCCCTGCAGTGGAAGCGCAGAGTGCTAACCACTGGACCACCCAGGAATTCCCATGGAGCACTTATTTCTAAGAGCCTTTTTCCTAATGGAAACTCTGATGATGATATATTAGGGAAGAGGGCCAAAACATCTGGGCTCATTTATTGGGGGGAGACAGAGGCCTTCTTATAGGACAGCCCAATGTACCCCACACATAGACTCTCTTATCACAGTGTCTTTAAAAGAGGTTTAATGAACACGAGAGCTCCTGACAAAGTCAAGACATCCTGAATTGCTCTCAGACTCTTGGAGCTACTATTGCCCAGATCACCCACTGTCACTGGGGCAGAGGTGGGGCTACTTCCCATCCCTAGGATGGGCCTCTGACACTGCCCCCACCTCAGAGCTGCTACCATGGCTCCAGCGTCCACTAGGCATTCTGCAAGCATGCTACTGTTGGGTCATTTCCATGTGATTGGTCCTAGGTTTTGAGAACAGTTTTCGTTTGGCAACAGAAAGCAAGGAGGTGGAGACACGCCTTGTCACGTTTAGTTCTCCTTTCCTTAGAGATGGATTATCCTCTATATGAAAAAGCCCAGGTTCATAAGAAGCCAAGTCTTCCTAAAGGCTGATTAGAGTGCAAACCAGCATTCCTGCTTTTCTCTTCTTCACCACAAAGTCAGAAGACAGGTTAAGGGACTCTTGTAGAAAACGGTCCATCTACTTTGGCCAGAGGGAAGGTTGTGAGGTGGAAGTTTAACCTGGTCAAAGTGGGTATGTAGGAGGTTCCACACTGATTCCAAAGTGCAATCTGGGCATGCTCATCTCATTATACAACTCGGGGGTCGGGGTTGGGGGTGGAGTGTGGGCATCATTCCTATTACCGACTGTGTGCCTGGCACCCTCTGGAGTCGTGCAGTGTACAACCTGCCCAGCAGGAGGCAGCAACCTGAACTTAAGCCTCAGTTCCACATGATTCACGTTGCGAGTCATTCTCAGCCTCACGGTTGTGTTCAGTGTACTTCTGCAGCAATACCCTAGCGGGTGCTTGCAAGTCACTCATATCTAATAATAAAGTACAAACATTTGCAAACATGTCCTTCTTTATTATGAGTTAAAGAAAGCTAAGATCATCATTGCTAGGTCACTTACTGTGAGTTAGATACACTGGCTTTGTTTTTCTTATTTCAATATTAGATATGATAGGGGGGGGGAGGGGAGAGAGGGAGAGAGAGAGACGGAGGGAGGGAGGGAGAAAGGAGGTGGTGGAGGTCCAGCTCCAGAATTTGAATAGGTATAATGAGCATTGTGATCATTTATCTTAGTGTGTCAGTGATATGAAAGTCATTAGTCATGTGTGTTATGATGGAAACAGAGTCATCAGACAAGAACAGAAAAGAACACGAGCTCTTAGGGCAAGGCCTAAATCTTAGCCATCCTTCTTCTTAAAGTTGAGCATGCTGCCTGGCACGATTAAATGGTGCATCAACACTGATATTTACCACTAATACTCCTGGCACCACCCTGCTTTGGGGGGTGCCTAGTGAGACTTTAGCTCTCACACTTCAAAGGAGGGAAGATGACAGATTGTGAGGTGCCCAACCCATTCTTTATCCCTCGCCTTGTATTGCATTTTCCTTAGTACATGGTGACCAGCATTTTTAAAAGAATATTTTCAAAGAGGAGTGATAACCTTGTTAAATTTGGCAAAATAGTTTGCTTCCCTGCTTTTTCTCACAACATTGTCATCAACTTTCATTTTTTGCTTAGTTATAAATGTATCTCTCAGGAACATTGGGATATATTTGGAGAGCAGCAAGTGGTGAGCTTGGTACTGATCTCTTTTTTTAAATGGAAAATCAAGGCAGTTAGTTCAGAGTTATATCAAAGGTGGAGCTTATAAAGGCAGTTTTCTCCTCTAAGCTGCTTTGTGAAACCAGCCTCATCTTGGCTTAAAAAATCACACTAAAGCCTCTGGTAGTGCTAGAGTTCACAGGGTCCTCAGAGATCACCTAAGACAGCTTTCCCTTCACAGCAAAGGTCCTTGGAGGGCAAGTGAATTTGATCGTTGAGGAAAACTCATTTTGCAAAAGTTCCTTGCCTTGGGCAATGTGAGGCAGGAGGAATGCGCCCGGACCGGGGAACTGGACAGCTTGGCCTTCGCGTCTTGGCTCTTCTGCTTGTGTTTGACCTCTGGCAAGTTCCTGAACTCCATGCTCCATGTGTACGAAGTAGGGGTACAGTGTCTCCCTGCCTGGGGGTTGTAAGGAGAATTAGAGGACAGAGCCTCTTTCTCCGCACAAGCCACCCGGGAGAGTCAGGTTATCATTAAAATTCGCTCTCTACCAAGTATCTCCGTAGCTATTCCTTGCCCTTGATTAAGTCATTAACTCTAAATTCTCTGCAAAACCTGCCTTTCCTACACAGTCAATAATTGGCAAACCTCTTTTCCCACCACGGCTGCCTATGGACTTGTAGAAAACTTTGGGCTCATTTAGGGACTGAGTGCATAGCCCTCTATAGGGTGCCTCAGTGGTTCTTCAGAACATGCCCCTAGGGAATTTTAAGGTGATTCCTTAATGAGGGGATGACTCCCTTCTCCTGTGTGACATCCAGTTTCCGTTTGACCTCCTATACTGCTGTTTGGGGCTGTTGGAATCTTGCAGAGTGCTGTGGCATATTCTTATTCTTCTTTATACTCCTCTAAAAAGGCAGACACTCAGATTCACATTTTAGTGTCATTCCATACCTTACCCAAGGCCACTCATCAAGTTTGCAGCAGAGCCAGAAACCTAGGACACAAAACACTAGACCACATTCCCTCCCTTCCTACCACATAAACTAAGAAAAGCTCCTGGAGCAGATAGCTGATGATAAATGACTCTCATGCCATTTGAAGTCATAGCAAGCAAACCAGATGCTCGTGTGTGGTAGGCTGTCTTTCCCTAGCCTCTCTGGGGCTTTCTCTGTATTCTTTCTCCTACTATAACTGGAGTCTAGATTTGAGGCTGGGATTTCAATCTTAAGGTTTATGGTACAGCCTTGATTTGGTCAATAAGTTTATAGAAAGCTAAGATTTAGTACAGCTTTCAAATTCTACCCCTCCCCACCTCTCATGTTCTCTCTTGTATCGTAGCTCCTGGGAGGTGTGAGTGTCTGCCGTGTTGGAGCTGTGAGACCAGGAGTGATGTCATATTCTTCTTTGCAGTGTTGTATCTCTGACTTAGTTCTGAAACCTGAGGATAACTGGTACCCTCCCCTCCAGGGGGACTGCATCCCCTGGAACTCTGATTTCCTCCCTCACATTGCTTCTTCTGCAGTCTTTCCTGTCTCAAGAAATGGCATCACTACCCAACTGCAGAAGCAAACATCTATGATCCATATCCTTCTTCTCTTTTCTGTCCACACCTCGCCATGTCCAATCCATCAGCAAATCCTCTTAGGCCCTTTCAGAGTTGCATTGGCTAATGTGGTTATACAGATGGATATATTGAAATCCTTAGAGACTAATTGATAAATTGTCTCTTCTAAGAGTCCCCCACTGAGGGCCTCCTTCCCACCATCCCAGCACCCCAGTCCCTTCCACGCAACCCCACCTTTTATTCTCCCGCGTAGTCTAACAACCAAATGGTTAATGCCTAGCCCAGGAAGGATCTGACTTTTCTGAATTTCACCTTCTTTATCCACTGTAGATAAGCACAGTAGTGCCATTTTTAGCTTTACTGTGAGGATTAAATGAGAGAATGTAGTTAAGGTTGTGAATGCTTAAGACCTGGCATGCCCCATGTGGGCACTCCATAAATGAGTTCGCTTTCCCTTCTGCTTTGACTGGTATGGTATAGCGTGGGAAGGACTTTAGAGAAAGCTAGATGTAGGTACAAATTCAGGCCTCATCTCTTTTCCTCCGTGACCTGGAAAATTAACCAACGTCTCTGAACTTCTGTCTTCTTGTCTGTGAAATAGGAATAAGGAATGTCTAGCGCTGTTCCTGGGCATAGAGGGTACCCACTTTCACTAGATATCAACTTTCCTTGGTTAACTGAGTTCGTATAAGTGGATGGCTTTGAAATGAAAAAATGTATTGCATACTAAAAAAAGTCTGAAAACAACAGTGAGACACCACTGCGCACCTATTAGAATGACCAAAATCCAAAACACTGACAATACCAAATGCTGGTGAGGATGTGGAGCAACAGGAACTCTCATTCATTGCTGGCAGGAATGCAGAACAGTATAGGCACTTTGGAAGACAGTTTGACATTTTTTACAAAACTAAACATACTCTTAACCGTACAATCCAGCACTTTCATGCCTTGGCATTTGCCCAAATGAAGTGAAAATGTATGTCCACGCAAAAACCTGCATATGGATGTTTATAACAGCTTTATTCATAATCACCGGAACTTGGAAGCAACCAAGATGTCTTTTAGTAGGTGAATGTATAAATAAATAGTGGTGCATTCACATAATAGAATATTATTCATTGCTAAAAAGAAATGAGCTAAGGAGCCATGAAAAGACATGGAGGAACCTTAAACACATATTATTAAGTGAAAAAAGCCAATCAGAAAAGGCTACATATTTGCTACATATTGTATGATTTCAACTATATGACATTCTGGAAAAGGAAAAACTATGGAGACAGTAAAAAGATCGGTGGTTGCCATGGGTTAGCGGAGAGGAAGGAATGAATAGTTAGAGCACAGAGAATTTTTAGAGCAGTGAAATTATTCTGCCTGATACTGTAATGGTGAATGTGTCATTATACATTTGTCAAAACCCATAGAAAGTACACCAAGAGTGAACCCTAATGTAAGCTATGGACTCTGGGTGATTATAATGTGTGAATATACGTTCATCAACTGAACAAATGTACCACACTGGTGGGGATGTTGATAATAGAGCAGCTGTGCCTGTGTGGAGGTAGGGAGTATATGGGAACTCTCTGTATTTCTGCTCAGTTTTGCTGTGAACCTAGAACTGCTCTAAAAAATAAAGTCTATTTTTCCAAAAGTCTAAAATTTAGACTTTTTTCTAATTTGAACTGACCTCTCTCCTAAGAATTGCCTTAGAGATTAGATTTCTGGTAGGAAATAGGTGGATGTCATGTGTCCCTTGATAATAATTCCCTCCTCCCATGACTTTAGTACCATAGCTCATTTCCTTTTGGTAAACTTTGAATAAATTGGCCTTGCAGGTAGTTTGCTGCCAGTGGTTAAGGCAGACATTACGGTGAATGAAAAGAAGTATCAGTCTGATACAGTTTGTACCACTGCAAAAGTCCTGAAATAGAATACTCTTAACTATCAGAGCATTCTCTATCTGGAGACTGGCACCTAGGTGGGGTCTGTTGACATGTTGGTGGCGATTGCTTCCTCGATTTTGTCCCATATTTTCTGAATTCTCTTTTTTTTTTTTTTTTGCGGTACGCGGGCCTCTCACTGTTGTGGCCTCTCCCATTGCGGAGCACAGGCTCCGGACGCGCAGGCCCAGCGGCTATGGCTCACGGGCCCAGCCGCTCCGCGGTATGTGGGATCTTCCTGGACCAGGGCACGAACCCGTGTCCCCTGCATCGGCAGGCGGGCTCTCAACCACTGCGCCACCAGGGAAGCCCTGAATTCTCTTTTGAGTCAAGATGATAACCATTAGAAAGAGCTTTATCTGGGCCTTTGAGAATGAAGTCATTCCACCTCAAATCCTTTGTGGAATGAGGCAGGCTATAAATATATCCCTGTGTGAACAAGTGAGTAAGCCATACATGTTTCTGTTGATAGCTCTTCTTGCTCATTTTATGAGGTTAATTTCATTGCTAGATAGAAAAGTTGAGTTGCCACAAGTTCCCTCAAGCCTGGGGGAGCTGTATGGGTGGGGTACGAGGAATTTTCATGTGAACCTATAAGGCTTGCTTATCTGTTCCTTACACCTAACACTTTCTACACCCAAGCACTTTTCCTGATCACCGGGATGGTTGGGAAAGGGCAGGATTAGGTAGGAGAGGAGTGCCTTTGTCCCCTCCCATCCTCTATAACCAAGCCACTCAGTTCCAGGAACATTCCCTACCAAGTGATGGAACTATGAGTGATCAGGAAGGAAGGATGGTATTGACACCACCATGGTGCTTAGGAGTACTCCAAGTGTTCTGGTGGAGGATGTTTCATGGGTTTGTTGAGTAAATCCAGGAAAAGCATTCTTATACCTACATCATTAATCAGTGGATATCCTTATGCTCTCAGAGCCGCTCCCCTAAGATTTGGGTTCTCAGTCAGAGAAGTATCAGCGAGTCAGGTGTAAGATCCATTTTTCTATCTTCGCATTCACTGAGTACCCCAATAAATGTGGGAACTTTATGAGTCCAACTACCTCCCTAACACTTGGAGCTTTAGAAGCATTACAAGTACTCTCTCCCCCAAATGCCTGATGCCAATTGGCTTGGTGTCTCTGGGCTGTAAGGGGTCTAGGTTTTCCAGAGGGATGTATCCAGGCTTCATTTCGAATTCACTAAGAAAATAGGACCTATATGAAAATGAAAGCAGCCCCTTTTTTCCTCGGGAAATCAGGTCTTCTGAAATCTGAGTGTCTTTATTTGTGTTGGTGTTGAGTTTTGGGTGAAGGTTCAGCTAGATTCTTGTTTTCCATAAAATGTTCCTGTCCGTAGATATACTGGCTAATGAAGCTGAGTCATGTGATCCAAGTTGGCAGATGTTTTGCTCAAGTCACTAAGAGTTTGACATGAATAAAGATAGAACAAGGATTTAGGATTAACTTCCTTGGTCCCATAAGGTGAACCAAGTTTTTGGGACCCTTCTTTAAGGGATTTGCCTCCAAACTGCCATCCATCATCTGGGTATTTGACAAAACAGAATTTGGATTTTTTTTTGTAGGTCTCCCTTTTGTCCACTTCTAAACCCACATAAAAGCAGTTTGGGACTGGTCGGAGCCCCACAGAAAGGAACAGGAGACTGAGATTTTTGGATAAAAGTTTTTCCTTTTTACAGAGATAATTTGCAATAATACTGACTTTCAGCATAGAGTCCATAGCCTTTATCGCGATCAGAAAACATTTTGGATGGCGTGGTGGGGTGTGGGTGAGCTCATTGCCTGCAGTGACTCCCGCACAGGGACCCTGAATAGACATTCATTGGCAGAAAGGCAGTGGTTACTGAAAATGGCTCGGGGAAGGGTGGAGGGGAGGGGCAGTTAAGTGGGCCTTGGGTTCCTTCCTCCTCAGGGGAGCTATTTTTTGCTTTACATGCAAAGAATTGCTTTGTACAGCCAAGTTGGTTTCAATCTTGTTTACATAAAAGAAATCGAACATTTATTTTGTGCCGGGTTATTTTTTTCTTCCTTTGCCAGTCAGAGGATCCTAGGCAAATCAATAAACAAAGACCCTGCTCTGTTTCCATTTTGTGGATGGGGATTTGGACTGGGTAACCCTTCAATGACTGGATTAGCTACCTCTGTGGAGACTGAGACTTTCTGCCTCAGTTAGATGGGTTGTCAGATACATACTGGTCATTCTGGGAGCCTGGAACTCCAGAAGACAGTGAGAAGACCCCTGGATCCTTGGGTCTGCAGCAGACAGCAAAAGTAGGAGAGAAGAAAACTGCTTCTTTGGCTTCTGTAGAAATTAGTTGAAGCCCTGAAGTGTGTGATTTGGTTACTCTAATCTTTGCCCAGTCAACAGCCAGCATTGTTATGGGGCATTAAATCAACACAAATGCTTTTAAAAACTACAGCTCTGAAATTTGACTCTGCAAATATGGAAGTCCATAGAGGGACTCCATGCTAGGGGGCAAAATGTATTTTCTTTCTTTTTTTTTCTAAATTTACCTGCAATGAACTTGGACTGACCCTTTGTTCTCTTGTTTTTGGACAACATGGAAAATAAGGGGGAAAATGTCTTCATTGTAAAAGCATTCCCTTAATCAATGTTCAGCTGGCTGGCTTTTCCCCTTTTCAAGTTCACAACGGTGACTTTTATAGTGGTTCATCATCTATAATCTCAGCTACTTAATTTCTTCTTTAATTCCTGTTAGCATCAGTTGGAGCAGCATGATTGAGATAGGGGAGAATAAGAGGTTTGGGGTTAGACCTAGACTTGAAATCTTATTTCATCTCATACTAGTCAGTTGACCTTAGATAAGTTATATAACCTCCCTAAGCCCCAGTTTTCCCCTCTATAATACAGGAATGATGAGACATAAATCATTATTTTAGACAAAATGTCTGTAAAGAGGTTGGCATAGTACAATGTACCACAGGCTCCCCCAAAATGGTACTCATTATGGGTTTCATTCTTCAGACTTGGAAGTTGTGGTGACAGGGTCCCTTAGTGCAAGGGGGCCTGTGTCACTGATTGGTTGCAGAGGCTTTTCACTCTTCTGAGGGACACTAGAACCGTCTCTAGTGGTATGATCAATAACATGTCAACATGTCAGTCATACACAAGATAAGTATTTGTGTGTGTATAAATATATCTAATATGCCCCACAAAATGAAAGTAAAAGAAATTAAATTGAATTAGGCAGTCCTTGTTCTTTGCCAAATGACACTGTTATCCAAATTGGACACAGTTCATTCCTTTGAGTACACCTGTTTGAGCAAGTGTAAAACAGAAAAAAATATTGAATTAGCCAAGAGAACTATAAGTTCATCCACTTACTAACTGTATATGTTTATTAATTATCTAACCACTTAACCAGCTGGAAAAGGATGTGGAGTACTAATGAAAATTAACAGCTAATATTTATTTATTTATTATTATTTTTTTTTCCGTACGCGGGCCTCTCACTGTTGTGGCCTCTCCCGTTGCGGAGCACAGGCTCCGGACGCGCAGGCTCAGCGGCCATGGCTCACGGGCCCAGCCGCTCCGCGGCATATGGGATCCTCCCAGACCGGGGCACGAACCCGCATCCCCTGCATCGGCAGGCGGACTCTCAACCACTGCGCCACCAGGGAGGCCCAACAGCTAATATTTATTTAATGAGGACCTATAAGAGGCCAGGGAGTGTTCTAAACTTTTCACATATATCAAACTCATTTGACAATTACCTAAATACAATCTCATGGGATAGGTTATTGTTCACCCTATTTCACAGATGGGACCACTGAAGCTCAGAGAGATTAAGTATCGTGCCCAAGCTCACACAGATGGAAAGTGATGGAGCTAAAATGTGAACACAGAGAGTCTGACTCCAGAGTCCATTATTTTAGCCGCTATATTTATTCTCCCTAGTAGTGATGGAAAGGTCTGTGGGTAACAGACCTGAATGTGAGTCCCAGCAGTACCGTTTCCATTTATGTGATCTGTGTGAGATTTCCACCCAGAAATCTCTCTGGGTTTAGCTTAGATAATGGGCTCATGGCAACTTGAGTATAAAAAAGTGACATGATAAAAACTATGTGAAAGGACCAAGTTAAAGTCATATCTCATGAAAAGATTAGAATCTGAAAGTCATTGCCTATGGTGAAAATCACATGGATTCAAAACTACCCTTGAAAATTTCTTAAATTGCTCACCATGTTCTGTGTATATAACTGTGCACATACAGCCTGTTACAATGATGTTAAACCATGAGGCAATGGATTCCCTACTAACTCCAGTGAGCACTTCACATATCCCATGTCTAGCCTTCCCCTCCCTGTGAGAACATGACTTTAATTTTTTCTCTTGCTGACTGTATATGATTGAAGTCACATCTTTAAACACAAGTGACATGGCCCAACTGGACTGGGCAAATTTTAGCTGAATTAGAGCCACTCCTTGCTGGTGGGAGCCTTCTGGCATTTCCCAACATCAGAATTGTTACAAGGATCAAATAAGAAGATATTTTAAAATGTTTTAAGGGTCTCTAAACATACCACTGCATTATCTTGGGGGTGTGCACTTGTATTCACCTTGAATCATCATTAAAGATCTGTGATGCTCAGCAATGTTTGCTCAAAATCACAACCATTCTGCCCATTGATTGGTTGGTAGGTTGGTTTGGTTTTTTTATGTGTTTTTTTTTTTTTTTTTTTTTTTGTCTACATTGGGTCTTTGTTGCTGCACGTGGGCTTTCTCTAGTTGCGGTGAGCGGGGGCTACTCTTCGTTGTGGTGCGTGGGCTTCTCATTGCGGTGGCTTCTCTTGTTGAGGAGCTCGGGCTCTAGGCGCGTGGGCATAAGTAGTTGTAGCACTTGGGCTCAGTAGTTGTGGATTGTGGGCTCTAAAGCGTAGGCTCAGTAGCTGTGGCGCATGGGCTTAGCTGCTCCACGGCATGTGGGATCTTCCTGGACCACGGCTCAAGCCCGTGTCCCCTCCATTGGCAGGCGGATTCTTAACCACTGTGCCACCAGGGAAGTCCCAGTTGGTTTGTTCTTAACTGCTTACTTTTCTGACTCTAGTTTTCTTTCTGTCCTGTAAATGCAGTATTCAACAAAGTTTGGGGACCTTCTTGAATCTTTGCTCTTTCACGACGTGATTTTCAGCTCTCACGTCCTGTCACACCTACCACTTAATCAGTGCTATGCCACATGTTTATCAGGCTACCCTGTGCACCAGGCTCTGTTTTCTGCAATCCTCATCCTCTGGAAGCTCCAGATCTACAACCTCCTTCAGAACATTTCCACCTAAAAGTCGTGCCATCACTTTATCTCAGCCTGTTTAAACTGGAACTGAGCATCTCCCTTGCCTTTTGGAAGCTACTTCCTAACTTCCTGGATCCTTTTGCTGGCAGCAGCTTCTTCCTGTCTGATGAGGCTGATACCTCAGCAGTATCATAAGAGGCTCTTCTCTCTTGTTTCTCACTCCTGAAGAGGTACCAGGTCCTGATTCTGTAATCTTTCTATTCCTTTCACCTTCAAACTATTGCAGGAACCCCCAGTCAGCCTCTGGCATCCTGTGTCTCTCCAGTTTCATTAGGGCATACGTGTTTGTGAGATTAATTTTCCTTCAAAGTGCTTTGTACTGCTTCCAAGAGAAATCTAAGGGCACTCTGACCAAAACCAGTGCTTCTATCTTTCTGCTTCTACAGAAAGCTTCTACATGAATACTTTTCTTCAAGCACAGAGTTGTGTTTCTCAGTGTTTCTCCATTAGTCAGCCTTTCTTTCCTGAATACCCTGTATTCAGGAGAAGATGACAGTTCTTCCCAAAATTAATCTACACATTTAATAGAGCTGCAATTGAATGCAAATGGATTTGTTTGTGTAACTTCTAAAGTTTATCTGAAAGAAGAGAGACATATGAATAGCAAAAATATAGTTAAAAGAAGAAATTGGAGGGGAACATTACACTGACAGATAATAAATTGTAACATAAAGTTGCATTCAAATAAACATGTAGAGCCTGTAACAAATAGATAGAGCAATGGAATAGAACAGACAGCCCCAAATGCAAGGATACATCTATTTTTAGTACGTGAAAGAAAAAAAAAACAAACTCCAGCACTTAAAAATAATGTGAAATGATGGGTTATCCAATAAATGATGCTAGAATAATTTTTATTTAAAAATTAAGTTAATCCTTTCCCTCTCACCATAGACTAAAACAAATGTTGGGAAGATTAAAAAAATCAAAAAGATAAAACATACCATAAAAGCACCAGAAGAAATCTTAGTTAACTATTCATATAATCTGGGTATGTGGGAGGTCTTTTCAGGCATAATCCCAAGGCAGAAACCATAAAAAATTGAAATTTGTAACTATGTAAATGTGAAATTATGCATAAAAGTTATCACAAACAAAATGAAAAGCAAATGGTAAAACTGAGAAAAATATTTTTAACATATAAGACAAACAGGAGATTAATATCTTCAATATGTAAGGAATCGTTACAAGTCTATAAGAAAAAAATATGAATAGAAACAAAGGGGCAAAGGCTATAAAGAGGTAATTCACAGTAAAGAAATAGAAATGCTCCATACATGTGAACACATATTTAATCTTGCTGGTAATCAAAGAAATGAATATTTAAATGTTACCTCTGAGGACTAGGACATTTCATTTTTTACTTTATAAACTTTTGTATCCCTTAACATTTTTTTTTAAAAAGCATTCAAATAAAATTTAAAAATAAAATATGCTGCTGTGAAATTCTTGTAAACCTGTAAAGCACTTACCATCTTCTTAATCTTTGAGAAAGGTCTTCTAGGAGTATATTTATTGGAAAGTTATCCATCAATAAATACATTGAGACAAAAATAGCCAGTAGATTAGAATGTGTGATAAGGTCCTATTTTGGTGAAAATGTATGTAGAAATATAAAAATATGTAGAAGAAAATCTAGATGCATATAAAATAAAATATTATATGGGTTGTTTCTAGGTATTGGAAATATGGATAATATTTTTATTTTCTTATATTTGCTTATCTAGTTTCTAATTTTTCAAGCATGACCTTGTGTTGCTCTTTTTTTTTTTTTCGATACGCGGGCCTCTCACTGTCGTGGCCTCTCCCGTTGCGGAGCACAGGCTCCGGACGCGCAGGCTCAGCGGCCATGGCTCACGGGCCTAGCCGTTCCGCGGCATGTGGGATCTTCCCGGGCCGGGGCACGAACCCGTGTCCCCTGCATCGGCAGGCGGACTCTCAACCACTGCGCCACCAGGGAAGCCCTTTTTTAACATTTTTATTGGAGTATAATTGCTTTACAATGGTGTGTTAGTTTCTGCTTTATAACAAAGTGAATCAGTTATACATATACATATATCCCCATATCTCTTCCCTCTTGCATCTCCCTCCCTCCCACTCTCCCTATCCCACCCTTCTAGCTGGTCACAAAGCACCGAGCTGATCTCCCTGTGCTATGCGGCTGCTTCCCATTAGCTATCTATTTTACATTTGGTAGTGTATATATGTCCATATATACACTACCACTCTCTCACTTTGTCTTGTGTTGCTCTTAAAAAAACTTTTAAGTACAACGGACACACATAAAAGTATATAATTTGTAAGTATCAGTTTGATGTATTGTCAGTAAATGAGCACACTTGTATTAGTTTTCTAATTTTAGCATCCTTTGCAATCTGGATGGGCCAAGAACCTCTCAAGTCATCAAGTGCTGGTTCCTTTTTGCTCAGCAGTTCCTTCCTCAATTTATCTTTCCTCTCACATTTTGTATAAGCACCAAGAAGAGACCCGGCTGCATCTTCCAGACTTGGCTTGAAAAATCCTTCAGGTAAATATCCAAGTTCATGGCTTATAAGTTCTGCCTTCCACCCAACAGTAGAAGTCAATTCAGGCAAGTTTTTTCACATTTTATAACATGGATTGCTTTTTGTCCAGTTTTAAAAAACATGTTTCTCGGGCTTCCCTGGCAGCGCAGTGGTTGGGGGGTCTGCCTGCCAGTGCAGGGGACACGGGTTCGAGCCCTGCTCCGGGAAGATCTCACATGCCGCGGAGCAGCTGGGCCCGGGCGCCATAACTACTAAGCCTATGCTCTAGATCCTGCGAGCCACAACTGCTGAACCCGCATGCCACAACTACTGAAGCCTGCGCGCCTAGAGCCCATGCTCCGCAACAGGAGAAGCCACCGCAATGAGAAGCCCGCACACCGCACCGAAGAGTAGCCCCCGCTCGCTGCAACTAGAGAAAGCCCTGCGGGGACACACCTCTAGCTCCTCAGCCCTCCACTGCACCCCCTTTGCCCAGTACCTGACTTCACAGTAGGTGCTCATTAATACATAAAGAGTTTCAAGATGAAAAAGAAATTGTGTGACAGTGAAGACCAGTTTCTACACTATAATTGTTCTAAAGGGGGTGTGGACTGCCTTGGGTGGGTTTCATTTCTCTGTTAGTGAACAGAGACTCATACATCTAGATGGAGTCACACATCAGACAAAGGTTGGCCCAGATGGCCTCTAAGAGTCAGCTCCAAGAATTTGTGCTTTGAATACTCCACATATTCACGTCACTCCTGGAATAGAACTTATCGGGAGGTGCTGTGCCACTCTCTTCACTGGCACTATCCCTTTCCTCTTTGAATCTCCAGTCCACGGAGCATCTCAGAAGTGTTTGATGCCTCCAGCTGGAGATTTGGGAGCCTTGACCCTGTTGGTCTCTCTGTTTCTGGTGATGGGACTCTGTGATCCAAAGACTGGGGTAAAATTTGTAATCAGTTCTGTTTATTCAGCACATTCGAGCACTTGAATTTGGAGAGAGCAGTGGGTGGGGAAGCTCACAGAACATCGAATTCAGGCAGGGTGGGATGCTGAGTGGAGATGGGGAGGAAGCAAGCAAGAGGCAAGAGGGACCAAACAAGACAATGTGTCCTTAGCTAACAAAATTGGAGTGGGATCTGCGACTTCTCAAAGGCTGGCTCTCAGGGATCCCAAGGATGAACACTCACAGGGCTGCGCAGAGCGCTTCTGCTTTACCGTGTTGGCTCCAGCGAGCTCAGCATGTGCAAAACGCAAGAAGCAAGAAGTTTGGCCTATGTAGCAGTGTGTCTCTTTAAGAGCTTATTATTTTTGCAAAGTTCTAATGTTCCTTGCCTATGGTTTGCCCTGGTGAGTGCTCGTTAATTCAGTTTCATTGTTGCCTAGGGAAAAAGAACCCCAGTGACCCACTATAATAACCGCTTTAATGTGGGGCTTCTGCTTTGGGTCTGTGTAGTATCCTTTAACAAATGAGCAGAAGTGGCCAAAATTATATTAGGCAACGCTGCCAGAGGTTTATGATAAAATCTCCAGTCACTGCCAGGGACAGTGTGATCCCTGTCAGTTTGAGGAGTGACTTTTCTATAGTAACAGCTCAGACCTTTTTTTCTGGGTGGGGGAGGTTCTCACTACATGCCAGACACTGTGCTGGTGGGGGGAGTGGGGATGGGGGAGATGCTTTTACATACGTGATTTCAGTTAGTCCTTATAATATCACTGTAATGTGGATATTATTAATCCTACTTTACCAATGATAAAATGGAGATGCAAATTGTTTAGATGACAAACCCAGGGTCACACTGGTGATAAATCTTGGGACTGGGATTCCACTCCAAACCCATTACCTGCTCTGCACCAGGCTGCCCCTAAGATGACTTGAAAACATAGAGCTAGATGGCTGAAAGCTGGTTGTTTGTCATCCATTATGGGTCAATAGGAATCAAGACTTTTTCCCACTTCACCTGAGATCATGCAAAGAAAGTGAATTAGGGATAGGAACAAAGAAATTTTCAGCTGGGCACTCTCTGTCTTCCTAGGTAGCATATAGAGGGTGTTGACAAATGTTGGAATAAATTAGAAAATTTTGAACCAATCATTGCTATGTTTGTTCAGCTGCCTCATATCTTAAATTCCCATTCCAATGCTGAACCAAAGTTTTCCTTTGTCTGACAGATTCCAACATGAACTTTAAACCCCCCCAATAATATCCACTTTGCTGGGTTGTTGTAAGGAGAAACTGCAAATTATAATAAAATGTGCAAATGATCACATTTTCATTTATCACCTCATCGTATTACATAAAAAATTAAGATCTGGAAAATGCAGGAAGTTAAAATGTGAATATTCAGACAAAAGAGTCCTATACAATTTTTAATACTGAGCCAAAAGTTTGGCTCTGAATTTCCTGTGGGTCAAAGTAAAAAGAAAAATAAGATCAGGTATATGATACTAATTTTCATAAAGAAAAAACTATGGAAAATACAGTTTCTCAAGGGGCACAGAGATTTCCCTGACACTTAGATTGAGATTGGAAGTAAATTACTCTAAAAGATTGAGGATGACACTGGATCACCATTATCCACATCACTCCCCTCCACCCATTACATTCAATAGAATTCTTTTCTTTTTTTTTTTTTAATTTTATTTATTTTTGGCTGTGTTGGGTCTTCATTTCTGTGCAAGGGCTTTCTCTAGTTGTGGCGAGCGGGGGCCACTGTTCATCATGGCGCGCAGGCCTCTCACTATGGCGGCCTCTCTTGTTCCGGAGCACAGGCTCCAGACACGCAAGCTCAGTAGTTGTGGCTCACAGGCCTAGAGTTGCTCCGCGGCATGTGGGATCTTCCCAGACCAGGGCTCGAACCCGTGTCCCCTGCATTGGCAGGCAGATTCTCAACCACTGTGCCACCAGGGAAGCCCCTCAATAGAATTCTTAAGGTATCTTCAATATTACAATGGAGGCAGAACACCAAAGCACAGTCCACTGAAAGGAATTCTGCAAAGAGGCTAAAAGAAGGTGGTTCATGGGTACATATTTCTGGAGCTCCAACAAATCCAGAATTAAAATCTAAAATTGAAAAAAAAATGGATAAAATGCATATCTTTTAATGTATCTCCTATAAATGACATTTTTATCAATGGAGTTTCAATTAAAAATTGGGTAGAAGACAGTTTGAGGTTGTATAAGTACAATAGTGGCCTCAGAATTTTTTCATTGGGCAGGGGGTTAAGAGGGACAGTCTGGTTGGAAGTGGAGGTGCTAGGTAGAGTGACCAACTTTTCCAGCTTGCCCAGAATTTTCTCAGTTTGGGGGACTAAAAATCCCACATCCCCAGGGCTTCCCTGGTGGCGCAGTGGTTGAGAGTCCGCGTGCTGATGCAGGGGACATGGGTTCGCGCCCTGGTCCGGGAGGATCCCACATGCCGCGGAGCGGCTGGGCCCGTGAGCCATGGCCGCTGAGCCTGCGCGTCCGGAGCCTGTGCTCCGCAACGGGAGAGGCCGCAACAGTGAGAGGCCCGCATACCGCAAAAAAAAAAAAAAAAAAAAAAAAAATCCCACATCCCCGGATGCTCCTCAGTCCTCAGCAAACGGAACAGTGGATCACCCTAGTGCCAGGCTGGGAGCTTCTAAGCCACGGTGACATAGCGAGCACACTGTTTCTACTTAGATTGCATGTTTATTTAGGTGGCTCTGGGGGATACTGATGGATTTCTCCCCAAAGCCAAAGCACGTGTTCTGCGTTGCCAAATTGGAATACTTTAGCAGCCCAGTGATTGGATGGTGGAATCAGACCTATCTGTGAAAACTGAGGAACCCAGATTCACTCTGGGGACTAAACATTCATCCCCCCTTGCCTTAGGGTGACTATAAAATCACTAGGTGAAAACGCACATGGGGAAGTTTTCTTTTCTGAAATTCTTTACAAATTACAGAGAAGAGCTGAACAGAGTGAAAAGGTTTGGAGCTGCAGTGACCCGAGGTAGTGTCCTGGCTTTGCCACTGATCAGCTATGAGATTTTGAGCCGTTCACTCAGTCCTCTGAGATGTAGTTTTCTCATCTGTAAAGTGGCTTATCTGCAAAGATGTTATGGAACTTAACTGAGATACTTGAAAGCCCCTGGCAGAGTGCCTAGTTCAGTAAATCTCTCTTTCCTCCCCCTTTCCCCTTCTCGGTCTAAGATGAGTGGAGTTCCGCCTGCAGGTGGGAGATTTGAACCAAAACAATAATTGTTCTTTAGATAAACCCCAGTGGTTAGAATATCCTCACTGCTCCATAGTGATAAATGGAGAACTGGACCTCTCAGGGGCCATTCCCAAGTTTTGTCTGTCTGCTTGCAAAAGATGTGATTGGAAAGTGCTTTATGCGTACTCAGTACTAATTCAGCCCCATCTAAACATGTTTGGACTCTAGACTCTCTTTTTCAGCCAGTAAAATGTGTATATTTCCTTCCTTCTTTTCCTTTCCTTCCTCCCTCCTTCCCTCCCTTTCCTTCCTTCCTCCCTTTCTTCCTTGCTTCCTTCCTTCCTCCCTCCCTCCCTCCACAGCTCCCTCCTCCCCACCTCCCTTATTCTTTTGCGCTTTCTGCTTTTGTCTTTTGCCTTTTGGCCAGATCCACATTTTTTTCCACACTAGACCAGTTTGCTTTTTCATGCTGATCACCCCTCTGGCCTCTTATGTAGTTCAAATTACTAGCTATGGGCTCTCAGGTAAGTTATTTCCCTTCAATAGACTCAATCTCCTGATCTATAAAACAAAAGGAGGAAACCAGATAGTTTATAAGGCCCCCTACAGCTCTACATTCTGTGATATGAGGAATACTGTTCTTTTATTTATTCAGCAGACATTTATTGAGCACATACTAAGTACCAAGTGCAATGTAGTCACCGGGGCTACAGCGATAAAACAAGCAAAGCCTCCATTTTCATGGAACTTACATACCAGTGAGAGAGACAGACAATAAATAAAACACAAATGAATATATGACATATCAGGGGTAGTAAGTGCTGGGAATGAAAACTAAGTGGGGTGAAATGTAAGAAGTGACAGTGATGGTGGGATGTGTGTGGGACCTCATGGTGCTACTTGAGATGCAGTGGTCAGGAAAGGTCTCTCCAGTAAGCTGACAAGTGAGCAGAGACCTCAATGAAGTGAAGAACAAGCCAGGCAGTTCATCTGCAGAAGAGTGTTCTGAGCAGAGAAAACAGTTAGTGCGAAGGTCCTGAGGTTGGAGCATGCACTCATTTTGAAGGAATATCAAAGGAGGTCAGTGTGGCTCTGGATTGTGTGGAGCCAGAAAAGACTAGTAAGAGATGAAGCATGGAATTACATAAGATAATAAGAATGACTCACCCTTGGTTCAGCATCTGTGCCCAGCACAGGTTTTCATGGGAACCCTAGCAGAGGAGCATAAACCATCTGGGACTCATCTAACTTCTGGGTGCTGGCCTCTCACAATCTCTCTTCATATGACATTGTGTCTTAACCTCATCAGGGGCTTAAGGAAGACAGTCTTCAGAGACCATCAGGCAAGCTAGAGAAGCAGAGGCACTAAAGTCTGAATGTCTGGCTTGTTATTCCTGGTACTTGCAGGGACAAAGGCTTGCCCCGGGCCCTTCCTTTTACCACCTTCCTGCCTGGAAGTGTCCTCAGAGGTTTGGAGCACATGCACTGTGTTTAGTAAGGAACTTACGTGGTATTTTCCATCACATTGAAAATGGAACAGTGTGATGGAAAGCAAACCTTGGGGAAATGTAAGCTTCAATTTCGTTAATGTGTTGATGAAATTTCCCCAATCTATCTGTCCCTTCCCTAAGCTGGATTTGCCCTGAGCCCGTTCCTCCCAGCATCTGTTTTTCTGTTACGTAAGGGAAAAAACGGTCTAGAAAATCGGACTGGGCACTTTCTGTGATAGGCTGAGAACACCCGAAGTTCAACCTTTGTGTATTCAATTATCTACTGAGGCCCAAAGAACTGTGGCTACGGCCTCCTGCGTCCTGCTAAAGCTACACCATGTGCTGGAGGAGGATGTGGAAAGTCAGGCCCCTACTTGTCAGAGCCAGCTGTGAAGCTATTGGTAGAATATTTCTTTCCATGGGATTGTCCTCCTCCTTCTTATGCTCCAAGGATCTGGTAGAGTCTGAGACCATCCGCTGTGGCCTCACTGAATTGGAAACTGTCCTTAAACATTTCATGTTCTGGAATTTTTTGTGTTCAGGAAGAGGACGCTAATAACATATTCTTGAGTGGCTATATAGTTCTAGAAACAATGCCAGGTACTTACTTTTTTTGGCGGTACGTGGGCCTCTCACTGTTGTGGGCCTCTGCTGTTGCGGAGCACAGGCTCTGGACCTGCAGGCTCAGCAGCCATGGCTCACGGGCCTAGCCGCTCTGCGGCATGTGGGATCTTCCCGGACCGGGGCACGAACCTGTGTTCCCTGCATCGGCAGGCGGACTCCTAACCACTGCGCCACCAGGGAAGCTCGCCAGGTACTTTTTACATAAATCATCTACTTCAGCCTCAGCTCTGGCCTGTGGTGCTGGGCATGATGATCCCACTTTCCAGGTGAGGCAAGGGAGGCTCAGGTGAAACAGCTAAAGTCATAAAGCTGGTAAGTGAGAGGAGTTTTTCCTTTCATTGCCTCCCTGTTATTCTTCTAGACATAATCGGCCTTCCCTCTAATGAAGACTGGCTACTTAACCTAATCCATTCTCTCTTCGAATGCCAGCTGGATTGGAATTGAGGTCTTTGGGAAGGCGTGGTGCAGCAGAACTGGTGCTTTAGACAATGGTCTTTAAATAAGATGAGCTAAGTTTGGCGACACACCTAAGCTGGGCATCCCCCAGCCAATGCAGAAAAAGAGTCGTGCGATTCTGCAATCAGTTCAGGGCCACCCCACAGTGCTTCCTCACCTTGCAAGCCATCTCCAGGAGCTGCAGGACCCATATGAGGGGCATTCAGTTATTTTTCTTCCTTTAGTTTCTCTACGTCCCTGAGCAGTTGATCTTCCTACTGCTTTTCACGCAGAGCCGAGGGAGGGCCTACGCAAGGGATGTGATTGCTCTACTCAAACAGCCATACAGGTGGTCTTTGATTTTGGGTTTCCAAGCACCCAGGTATTTTAAAAGCCAACACTTTCTTCTATGGGATTTCAGCTGTACTGGCACTTTTTTGGTGAAGTGTGAGTAGTTAAATGAGTCTCGCTGTTCTGGAGATCAGGTCGCCGAATCGTTCTTTCTGGCCTCTTCTGCCTGTTACTTTGTGTTGGAACAGAAGTTCCACTGCATCTGCCTGCTGAGAGCTCAGCTAGTGTCATCACCGTCCTCCTGGATCCATCAGCACTCACCGACAAACAAGGAAACTGGATCCATGTTGGACATGAACTTTACTCAGTTATGTAGTTTGTCTCTCGGTAATCCCTCTGTTATTGACAAATAGAACTCAGGGACATGGGCAGCAGTGACAGCTCCTGCAGACAGCGTGTATTAGCGTCTGCATTATCGTCCTTGGCCCTGACAGCCTGGGCACTAGAGAGGATTAAGCGATTAGTACTGCATATGTTACAACCATCTTTTTATTCCTGGTGACTTCTCGGTTTTGCTCACTTCATAAAGATGTAAAAGTGGGCTCTGAGTAAAAACAGATGCATTTTTACATTTTGGGGGTCTGATGGGTAGCACATGTCTCAGACATTCAGGCAGTGCTGAGACATTATCAAGTTTCTCCACGCACCGGGCAAATTCTCTTGCCTTTGTGACAAATATTGGCTTAAAGGGGACTTGGAGGTATACTACATATATTTAGAAAATAAAGATCTCTTTGAATCTCTGACTTACTGTATTTGATGGGTTGGTGTATATATGTTAGATAATCATTTAAATGACTTTATTCCCTGGAACTTTAGTAAAAGGTAGGTTGATCTCAGGCGATTTTGCCCCTGAGATGGGACTAATGTAAGAGTTAAACATAGGATTTTTTTGCATTTATTTTTGATTTGGCCAAATTCTATGGAATATTCATCCACAAGAAGGAATGTCAATCACATCTCTCAACATCATTTTTACGAGTGATAGCATGTTATACATTTCCAGGGTAGGAAAGTCTATTGCGGTCATTATAAATCAGGGCCTTTGGTCTTTATCACAGTGTGTGATTTTTAGATTGTAAAATGTTGACCTCTTATAGTCTATATTTTCATTTCTCTTAATTTATTCATTCATGCAAGAAGTTTTTTATTGAGCATCTCCTATGTGGAAGTGACAGAAATCTAGAACAATCTAAAATATATTCTTTGGGGACTTTCCTGGTGGCGCAGTGGTTAAGAATCGCCTGCCAATGCAGGGGACATGGGTTCGAGCCCTGGTCCAGGAAGATCCCACATGCCGCGGAGCAACTAAGCCCGTGTGCCACAACTACTGAAGCCCAGGCACTGCAACAAAGAGAAGCCACAGCATTGAGAAGCCCATGAACCACAACGAAGAGTAGCCTCCACTTGCCGCAACTAGAGAAAGCCGGAGCTCAGCAAGGAAGACCGAATGCAGCCAAAAATAAATTAATTAATCAATTTTTAAAAAATAATAAAATAAAATATATTCTTTGCTCCCCAAAAGTCCATTGAGCTGTCACAAGACAGTTTATAACTAAGTGCCAAAGGAGCTCTGGCAACAATGAGTGGAGTGGATTCACTGCAGGGATGAGATGGTGAGGATGGAGAAGGCAGACAAGACTTTGAAGAGGAGGGGATAAGATGGCCCTTAGAGAAGGAAAGGTGTGCAGGAGAGAAGGGCGTGGTTCTTGTTGGGGTAGGGAGGTATTTAGTAATTCATATTTGGGGTTCAAGGTAAGATTGGAAAGGGAGATCAGAGCAAACTTGTTACATTTTGGGAGTTTGGATTTTATCCCCTAGACACAGGGAGCCTGTAATGTGAATGAGGACGCTAGTTTAGAAAAACATCGGATAGGTGTTCACAGGACAGACTGGCAGGTAGGATGAGATAGGTGACGTGGAAACCAGACAGGAGACCAGACTGCAGGAATCCAGGGGTGCAGCCAGGAAGCTGCGATCTCCAGTTGCCACAGAAGGGGAGAAAAGAGGGAATTTGCAGAGGAAGAAGTAGCTATGCTGAATTGTTAGGGGCTGGAGTAAGAGCCAACGTTTCTGGACACTTCCCATGTGCCCACCAAATTGCTAAGCACTTTGCATGTATTTAATCCTTAAAGAAATTCTGGGAAGTAGGAACTCTCATTAGTCCCATTTTTGGATGAGGAAACCAAGGCTTAGAGGGGTCAAGTAACTTGATCAATGTCATATTGTAGAGAGTGGAAGAACTGAGATTTGAACCTACTTTCCAAACTCCCATCCACTGTGTGTACTTTACTGCCTGACTGTGGAGGGGATTGGCAGAGTGGAGGGAGAAGGGGAAGAAACTTTTAAAAAATATTGGAAATGTAACATTTCAAAAGAATTTATTAGTATTATCATTATTATTAGCTAGCTTGAAATAGAAATGAATAAATCACATTTTCATATAGAAAAAAAGATGCTCTATAAAGTGAAAGAGAAGTTCACCCAACATGTCCTGTCTTAAAATAGACACAAAATTCAGAAATGCAATGCATGATGTTTATCTTAATCCTCTTTATTTACATGTTCTCATACACAGAGCACTGTATAATATGAGTCTGCCCATGTGTACATATGTGTAAATGTCACCCAGGGACTTGAACGAATTTAACCTTGATTCAAGCTTGAAGGGAAAAATGGCTGTAGTTTCGACTTCTAAAAAATTATCTGTTTATTTCCCTTTCTCTGTCGATAACTCCTGGTTGTAATGCTGAAATCTTATAAATACGGCACAGTTAACTCACAAAATGAGCTTAGTGTTCTCGGGGCAGTGCAAGTTGAACAACACATAATTTGGCACAATTTGGTGGGCCTGAGTTTAAGACAAATACAAGACTGAGAGAGCATAGAGGCTTTATTATTTCTAAGGGAGTTCATGTAGTGTACACGGGTGGAACCGATCAGGAGCCCTCACGCGGCCCTCTGCCACATCCAAGGCGTTCAGTTCTCGTGCTTTCATAAGCGTCGTATTCACAGCACAACGTTTCTCCTTCCCAAATAGGAATGTTGTTGTTTCAAATGACCATCTGTGCTTTCTGCAGAATAGTGAATGCCATCTCCATGTGCTCTCTCACCCCCATCCCAGGCCCTGTTGGTGTCACAGCGAGGTTGGAAGGGCAGTGTGAACACGCAAGGCAGAGTGCGTAGAATCACGTAGATGTGGTTTTCTGTAGTATTAGAGGAAGTGCTCCATAGGGTAAATGGGGGCTTTACTAGTCAGTCGGAGCGCTGACATCACATTTACAAATGGAAGAGAAGGATGTTAATGTAGACTTGCTTGAATTCTTGAGAAAAAGGAAGAGAAAGGAAACTAAGATTTGTCAAGTATCTATGTTGCGTAACTCAGGTAGCCATACAACCAGTCCCAGATTTTACCTATGGGTTTAGCGTAATTAACCATGAAACTCCTTCTCACTTGCAGAAGTTTCCTGGTTTAGACAACAAATTACATGGTTGCCCTATGTATAATCTGCACAAGGGCTCTTTCTAGGGAAAAATCTCATTCTTTCCACTGTTCATGTCTGGAAACTGAGTCTCTGAGATGTTAACTGCTTCAACACACGCAACTCAACACAACAAGGATTTGACGACAGAGATTATTTCTGCTTCATCATGGTACCTCCCAAAGAGTGTTTTATCTATGCCCAAACAATGGTGCTCATCCAACAATGGGGCAATTTAATTTATTTTCAAAGCTATTTGAAAGGGCAGCATGTTCTTTCCATTATTTTCCAGTGATGGGGAGTTGGATTTATCCCATGCTCTCTCAATTTGTCCTCTTGTGACCAGGTGTAAAATTTGGGGGAATAAATGAGGAACTGATGATCACAGTTGAAGTTGTAATATGGGCTCGTGGACTACAAGAAAGTTAACAGATCTGTACAGAAATTGGACCCCGAACTGATTTTTCCTACCATGAAGTCAGTGGCTGAACCAACCATGGGCCAGAATCAAGGAAGCAAGTATTCATAGCATCATGTTTCTACACTATTTTGTGTCGATAAGTAATAAAGTGCTTTTAGCCAGTGGCTGTTTGATATATCTTAGCCAATCACAGCTAAGAGATGCTTTCAGGCCTTTGGGGTAAACTCCCACTACAGGAAATAGTGCGGAAAATAAAGAGTTCTAGAAAGGGGATCTGGAAACCTCGATTCCTCCTCCACCTCTCAGTTAACTAGCCTTGTGATCTTGCACAAGTCAGTTGAACTTTCTGGGATTCTGTTTGGTTTTTAGATAGAAAAGAAAATGAGGACATTAGTTGATAAGGAGTCCCTGCCTCCTTCAGGCAGGTCCTGCTTACTGCTAGTTTTTGTAAATATAGCTTTCCTAGAACACAGCCAAACCAATTGTTTACATATGCTGGTTTTTCAGCTACAACGGCAGAGCTTAGTTGCAACAAAGACTGTATAACCTGCTAAGCATAAAATACTTACTGTCTGACCCTTTACAGAAAAAGCTTGTCTATCGCAGGATTAAATGATCTCTGAGTTTAAATGATTAAATGATCTCTGACAGTTTCACTTTTTGTTTCTAACCCCAAGAAAGACTAGAAGGAGAGTGAGGAAGGGAAGAAGATGAAGTCAGAGTTATAAATCCAAGTCCAAAAACCAGAAAGCAACTTACCAACAATCCACAAACCAATTGTCCTAACAGTGATAGATTGCATCGCCCCCTGCTGGCCAGGAGGACCTTTTGCTGTAACGTAGGCTAGAGAAGCACAAGAAAGTAACAAATCTGTGCAGGAATCAGACCCTCAGACTCATTTTCAACACAGAGGTCTCTGCTGGTCAGTAGGGAAGTTCCCGTTTGCTCCTGATGCCTTTGAACTCATAAAGCACATGCTTTATGTAGGGAAACTAGGGTAATTTGGGTCATCAAGCTAGAGTGTAGAGCTCCTTTGGAGAGAAGTAAAACCAAGAGAGGACAGGGAAAGCTTGCTTGAAAAGAACTTAATCATGGTGAATGAAGCCAAAGCTAATAAACAATGCTGGATGGGCTCTCATGGCCTCAGACAGTAGGTGAGGATGGTTATTGTTGTGACTGCATTAAATCATACTAATCCCAATGCCACAAGCCACTTTGAATGATGAAGTGAAGTGACCTGCAATGGCAGCCAGGAGGCGGTCCATTCTGCCCCTGTTGGGCAGGGCTGCTGTCAGCCCTCTCAGGCGAGCTCTGCATCCTGTCTTAGGGGCCCAACTCTGCCTTCAGAGGAGACTTGCAGACTGGCAGATTTCAGTTTGGTTTGGAGTTTTGTTGTGTGTTTCTTGGCGGGAAGGCACCATCCTCCATCCATGGAGAGCCCTGGATTAATGGCTAAAGTAACACCTACTGGCGGGACCAGCCCAGGCTAGGGCAGCCTCTCTGCTGTTGACTCAGGTCTCCTCTTGACTCACAGCCTCACTCGGTTTTGTGGGCTGTTTGAGGTTCCTGCTCTAACGTCCGCCTGTTTCATGATGTGAAAAACATGCTACAGAGTACATGTTCCTTCCTTCCCAGAGTGGAGCACATGCTGCTTCATGGGCAAACCTTGAGGGAATCAAGAGGAAGTTGTTTTGCGCTATACTGAATCCCAAGCCAAAAATAAATGAGCTTTAACATACGAATTCTTAACTTGGTTGCTTTCTTTCTTAACTTTCCTTCAACTTCTGCTCATAATCTTGGGGAATGGTTGAGATAAAGTCCTAAGAACACAAATCCAAGTGCAGGCTTGGGTTTTTCCTTTTGGCTCCAGTGAATTGAGGTGAAAATTGCCACAATCTTGGTGTATTTTCTTCTCCTCCATGATAAATCCTTTTGGAAACAAAGTGGGATATGAAAATATATGGCTATATGTTTGTTTACTTACATTTTTTTTTTGCCCTTTCTCTGATCCCAAATGGTGCCAAAATATGCTATTTTTTTCTACTTGGTAGAAGGGTGGAGATTTTTATTTCCCTAATCTCTCTCTCGGGAATATAAGAAAATCAAAATATCTCCTGTAAAGTTTTAAAATGAGTTAATTTAACTTGGAGCATGGAGATTACCCTCTGCTACATATAAAACATTTATTTATATCATGGGTAGACATTGAGTAATGTGAATTTTCTTCATTTTTGAAGGATATAATACACAAACCAAAGGAATGGTGAAGCATCTGTTGAATTGCTTTAGTCCCCCTCATTATAACGATGCTAAAAAAAATTAGAAGAAATAGGAATGAAAAATGAACTGAATTTCAGGAAAACTGTACAAGAAGTCTCTAAGCAAAAGGGCATGCAAAAAGGAACTGCTGGGCACATTACTTTGTGTGTGTGTGTATATGTGCATGTGTGTGTCTGTGTGCATGTGTGTGTGCGCACGCACATGAGCTCTCATGCAGTGGGGGGAAAGTGGGGGAAATCTGACTGAGGAAACCAGTTCCTGGAGTGCAGGTGTAAGGAGAGAGGATTCTGGGATTCAGGGTATCGGAGCAGGAGTGGATTCCATGTCTGCCAGTGCATGGGATAGCCTGTGTAAGAGCAAAAACCATCACCTCTATGCAGGAAATCTGACCTGGTCCTTATCTTTCCTCCTTATGGGAGAGACCAAAATTTGGAGCATATAAGAAAAATAAAATGGACTTGCATGATGCATCTCTGAGAAGAGAAAGGCGATGAGATTCAGCCCGAAGGCCAACCCCTCCCCACTACCTCTTACCTCTTGGCCAAGAACAGTTGGTACAAAATATGATCTGGATTTCCAAATGAAGCCTTGCCTGATAGTCACTTGATTGCCCCAGTTGGCGGTAGGGCTGGTGGTGGGCCATTCTTATTTCTGCAACAGCTTAATTCAACTGAAATTTTCCTTTTGTGGGTCACCTTAAAGCCAGGATCTCAAAGATGTCAAAACCACCTGCTAAAGTTAATTATTTTCCAAGTGACACAGACCTCAAAGAAAGAGATCTGTGTTCATCTCATCTTCTCACCCACCACGAGTGACAACTGTATATGGACTATGGGAATTCCCTTGGAGTAACTGTCCTGGGAGGAGAATCTAGCTGGAGTGGTGACCTTGTCATTGGAATTCATTTCAAAATTGACCCACCAGGGGAACTATCTGTATGTCCCACCTCCCAGGGACAGTGCACACTTCTAAAACTCTCAAAGACATCAATTTATAACAGTGTCTGACAAATGGTGGCATTGCACCAAAATGTGTAGCTGTGGATTTTACTTTTGTTGGTTGTATTTGTAATGCTGAGCTTCCCAGGCACATGGCAAAGTCTTACATCTTACGTGAGCCAAGAAACTTCATCAAGCTGATATTGACTGAAGGAACTGAGAATTGAGGACCTTGTTTACACAAGTAGATGGTCAATACTTATTTATTCAATAGAATATCTTTTCTTTTGAGTGGAAGTTGAAGAGTTTATGGGGAGGTGTTGCTTTAAGAGAAACAAAGTGACTTGCAGATGTGTCCACTCTCTTTAGCTGGCTCTTTAATCTCGAGCAGTACATTATCAGGTTGATATTTTTTAAAAAGATGGAACCCACTGTTGGTGAGAGGTTGGGAAATGGACATACTCCTACATTACCAATAAGAATATAAATTGTTATGGGTTTTTAAATTTATTTATTTTATTTATTTATTTTTGGCTGTGTTGGGTCTTTGTTGCTGTATGCGGCCTTTCTCTAGTTGTGGTGAGCCGGGACTACTCTTTGTTGCAGTGCATGGGCTTCTCATTGTGGTGGCTTCTCTCATTGTGGAGCACGGGCTCTAGAGCGCAGGCTTAGTAGTTTCGGCGCATGGACTTAGTTGCTCCGTGGCATGTGGGATCTTCCCGGACCAGGGCTCGAACCCGTGTCCCCTGCATTGGCAGGCAGATTCTCAACCACTGCGCCACCAGGGAAGCCCTGTTATGGGTTTTTAGATAAAATTATTAGTACACTGTAATTCAGTAATGCTTCTTTTAATAATTTATCCTAAGGACATAATCAGTAACATACATAAATGTACATATACAAGGATTTTCATCACATCATTTTAAGAATGAAAACTTTGGGAACAAAATTCCCAATATAAGAAAATGGTTAAATAAATTATGACATACATATTCTGCAGACATAAAAATCACTTTTGAAAACTTTTTAGAGACATAGAAAGGAATATTTTTTAATACAGTGTTAAATAAAAAAGGCAGGGAATGAAATGAATTAAATAATTTTGGTAAATAATATATGTATTGGAAAAATATTAGAAGTACATAATCACTGTTACATTTTGGCTTATATCTGGCTGGTGAGATTATAGAAAATCTTTTTTTCTCTGCTTTTCTATATTCACCATCTTTTCAACAGCAAACTTGCATTACTCTTATAATTTAAAAATTTATAATTCTGATATTTTTTGGAGAACTGAGCAGTTTATTAAGGGGTATGACAAAAGTAACATTATTTAATTTAGCCATGCCCATTTTTCCATAAAAGATTTGAGGCTAATTATGAGACATACATAAGATAAAATGATTAAACACAATTAAAAAATGAGGATTGACGAAAACATAAAATTGAATACAACATCAAGACTGAAAGATAAAAATGGAACCCAGATCTACATGCCATAAAATCCTACTTAATTGCATTAGCAAGCCGTAGATTGGATGATGCTTCCCAGTGGCTGAAGCAAAGAGGGAAAACTCCTTGGTGGTGCAGAGGCAGTTTTGGAGCCCCCAACTTGAGGGACATTAATGTGGGACTTTACCTGGTAGACATCAAAGGGTGAAGTGAACATATTTCTTGGCAATATTTCCACTGCAGAAGCTGCCATAGGACTGTTTTTGTAGCATCACTCAATGAAGGAACCAAAAAATGTGATTTACTGAGCAATTACATGGGGCCTGTCCTAGTTAGGTTTTTCCTAAAACAGAACCCAACAAGGACTTGGATACAGGTAGTTTATTTGGAAGGTTATCCCAGGAAGCAGGAGTATGAGACAGTGAAAGCCCATAAAGAGATTTTGTTTTGTTTTCTTTTGGTATTAGCTTTATTGAGATATAATTGGAACATATACAGGAAAGTTTATTTTTCTTATATTCTTAAGTGAATACCATACTATTCACCCACTTAAAGCATACAGTGAAATGGTTTTTAGTACATTAAAGAGCATCTTATTGAGCTGGTTACTGGGGGACACAGGGGTTCCATCATGCTGGAATGTACTTCCTTTAGGAAATTTTTCTACTTGAAATACAGTTAGCTCTGTTTGTGACTTTTATCACTGTTAATACGTATATTTAAGCTCTTCCTATATTGAATTATAATTTTCTGTTTATTTATCTGTCTCTCTACTATTAGATTCTGGACACTTCAGGGTCAAGAATACAGATTCATCTCTGTAACTTTGGCACCTCGCCCAGTCTTGACACCTAGGTTCTTTGGAAATATATATTGAATTGATGAATAATTAATTGCTTTGCAAGACAATGTAAGCCAATCACCAACTCACTTCTGATGATGTTTATTGATGTCTGACACATGGCAGCCACTGGGCCAGGTGTCAGGAATTCAAACATGAACAAATCACTGTTACTTCTCCTAGAGTTGCCAGTGTCTAGAGGAGATTGGCACGTGAAAAAGAATGACAACATAGAGCAGGAAGCAATATCAGAGAGGTGTTAAGTCGAACAATATGAAATGACCATCTTTGTAGGGCAGAAACAGTTGAATATGGGCAATGTCATATGATTCAACCTATTAAAGATTATGCTGCCCCTGGGAATTCCCTGGCTGTCCAGTGATTAGGACTCTATGCTTCCACTACCAGGGGCACGGGTTTGATACCTGGTCAGGGAACTACTCGAAAGCTGCCAAATTAAAAAGAAAAAAAAAAACAACCAAAGGTTATGCTGCCAGAACATAAGGGAGAATAATTAGTGAATCTGACATCATTTGATCTGCAAGGGCTTTAATTCTAAAGCTTGGGAAAATGACAAAAACAGTTGAATCCTTAGCAGACAGTAGAGGGGGTCCTCTGAGCAAATAAACCCAAGAAGAGAGTACATTGTAGACAAGCAACATGGTTAGTATACTAACGGAGGTAGGGAGTAAACGAAGAAAAGATTTTTGACTGCTAACTTCAGAGGAGCAACATCTTCTTTTTCAATATCTCACTTCCCTAAGCTAGTTGCTATCAAAATAAATTGTGAAAAAAAATTATCCTGTGAAATTCCAGCTCAAGTAACTTGTAGTGCTACCTAATGAACAAAATACATGTGCCAGGTATATTAATTATCTCTTGTTGTGGAAAGAATTACCCATAATGATATTATCTCACTATTTCTGTGAGTCAGGAATCCAGCCATCGCTTAGCTGGGTCCTCCAGCTCAGGATCTCTCACAGAGTTGCAGTCAAGCTGGCGGCTGTGGCTCCAGTGCTCCCAAGATTTGACTGGAGCATGATCCACTTCCGGGCTCACTCATGTGGCTATTGAACTGAGGCCCTCAGTTCCTTGATGGCTTTTGGACAAAGGCCACTCCTAATCTTGGCCATGTAGGTGTCTCCAAAGGGCCATGCACATCATGGCCACTGAATTCCATCAGAGCAACAAGTGAGAAAGCAAAAGAGAGCAAGCAGGATGGAAGTCACTGTCTTTCATGACTCAGTCTTGGAAGTAACACCCAGTACCTCAGAATGTGACCGTCTTTGGAGATAGGATCCTTATAGAGGTAATGAACTGAAACTGAGGTTATTAGAATGGGCTCTAATCCAATATAACTGTTTTTTTTATAAAAAGGGGAAATTTAGACACAGGGATACACACAGAGGGAAGACGATGTGAAGAGGCAGGGAGAACACCATGTGAACGTAAAAATGGTCATCAACCAGCCAAGGGGAGAGGCCTGGGACAGATTATTCCCTCATAGCCCTTAGAAGGAACCAAACTTGCCAACATCTTGATTTTGGACTTCCAGCCTCCAGAACTCTGAGATAATAAATTCCTGTTGTTTAAGCCAACCAGTTTGAGGTTCTTTGTTACAGCAGCCCTAGCAAACTAATATAAGTGGTGAACAAAATGGATAGTTTTCCTGCAGTCAGAGCTTACAGTCCAAGGGACCAGATAACAAATGTGTAATTGAAAACTTGAAAGATGTGCTCCAAAAAAAAGGAACAAGGCCTTATGAACACATACAAGAAAATAACCCAACCTAGCCTTGCACTGAAGGACATATCTGAAGGACAAGCAGATACTAAGGAGGTAAAGAGTTGCATTCATCTAGCACAGATTCCTAGATGAATCTGGATAAAAATTGGCTCGGGGGGGCTTCCCTGGTGGCACAGTGGTTGAGAATCTGCCTGCCAATGCAGGGGACACGGGTTCAAGCCCTGGTCTGGGAGGATCCCACATGCCGCGGAGCAACTAGGCCCGTGAGCCACAACTACTGAGCCTGCGCGTCTGGAGCCTGTGCTCCGCAACAAGAGAGGCTGTGACAGTGAGAGGCCTGCGCACCGCGATGAAGAGTGGCCCCCGCTTGCCACAACTAGAGAAAGCCCGCACACAGAAACGAAGACCCAACACAGCAAAAATAAATAAATTAATTAATAAACTCCTACCCCCAACATCTTCTTTAAAAAAAGAAAAAAAAATTGGCTCAGGAAAATTCCAGCGGGGAAGAGTTTAAACATTAGATCCATTGGGCTGCTAAGCATTTCAAAGGAAAGATGGAAATCCCATTTCTTGAGCCATTTTGGATGGCACAGCAGAAAGCACTCCAAAGTCTATTCTAGGGAGTCTTAACGCTGGCCAGTTGATTTCATCTTTGTCTCTTTCATTTCTTTCTCTTGCGATTTTCTAGTTGCTTCTCAAGTTATGGCCTGACAGTCAAAGGGGCTATAATGCCTCCTTTATGTAGTCATGACAGTTTGTTCTTTATAAAAGGAATCATGCAGGGCTAATAAATTAGGATAACCCCCAAATAAATTAAGGTGACATTTACAACAAAATCATTTAGCAATGTTCACATTCTGAAGGAGGAATAACTGTGTTAAGAAGTTGAGTCTTGAGATGAACTGGCATTTGGCAACCTAAGAGGCTCTTTTCAAATATAAGATTACTTGGCAGCCCAAAGGTTTTAAAACAGAAGCCATTCCATTAGAAGTTTATAAAAACCATTTGGATTATCTAGTTGAAAATCAGAGTTGATAGTTGATTCAGCTGGCATATGAGTCATCTTATATCATCTTATATCCAGCCTTTTTTAACTCAGCACCCCAAATCTTGGATGCTCAAATTTCAGCTGAATTAACCTGAAAATCTGGGAAATGTGTCAGATGGTTTCAGCAAGACAAAAGACTCGCTTTTGTTTTCCTACATACCACCTCCCAATGGATAAAGTTTAGAGGCACTGACTGTCTCTTTGCCATGTGGGTCTGTGTCACTGAGATCTGATTTGTTGGTGACATGATTGTCCAGACACAGGCGTCAGTCTAGATTGCTGCCAAGGTCATGGTGGAGAAGGGCAGCCAACCAGGAACAAATGCAACACTCCCTCATCCTGAAACCTGGAGATCTCCGCTTGAGCCGTGAGGCAGGGAATAGAGCCCCAGTTCCAAGTCTTTTACTTTTCTACACCCAGTGCTTCTCTGCTCTGCCATATTTGCCCTAATTTACTGCTTCTTCTTTGTCCACTGTCATAGCAGCCATCCTTTCCTCTCTATAACTGTCCATTTGTGGGCCATTATTGACCTTGAAGGCCTGGAACCTTGTCTATATTTGCACTTGTTTTTACACATTCTCACTCCGATTGTCTGAGTGATTCTCTCATGCCTGCTGCTGTAAGGCTGCCATCCTATGTCCAGGAAAAGTCATATCAACACTGGGAAACATTTCTGTTGTGATGAGCCAATGAGGTGCCCAGTCACTGATTCCAGGCAGCCCCATTCTGTGTCCCCATTATCTGATGATTAAGGATCATAAAAGAGTGGCCAGTCTGGCAAGGGAAGCTCAGGCTCTTTCTGGGATCTGGGCAATACAGGTGTGAGTATAGCTCAGTGGGTGGCCAAGGAAGGCCATGGACTCTCTTACACTGTTGGTGTGCTTAGAGATAATGGTGTCCCACTGCTGGTGTTTAAATGAGGTCTGAGCCCTATCTCTGTATCTTGGAGAGTGACAAAGAACAGTTTGAAATCTGAGATGAAAAGCTTGCTTGGGGTAGAATGACAGCACATGCTAATGGTCCGTGTACGTTTGCTATAAAATTCTACTTGAATGGATGTGTCTGTTCTCACTCTTTCTCTCTCCCTTACACACACACACACACACACACACAGCACAATGCACATAAGGTTAAGGGGAGATGAGGGAGACATTGGGGTGATTGCTCTGGTTGGGGAAGCTTTTACCTACTGTCTGAGGCAGGTGCAGCACAGCTCTGCCCAAAGTCTGGGAATAACATGTCTCAGTTATGCTCCCTTGGTTCCTACTATTGCCCAAACCTTGTCCTTCAGCATCCCTTTGACCTAAAGCGTTCTCCTAATTTTCTTCCAAAAATCTCCTATTTCTGCTTAAGTTAGTAAGAGTTGGACTGATGGCATTACTGTTTAGGTATCACATTGTTGATAAGGAAAAATCAGGTGGAGTGGTTAATCTTTTTTCTTTCAGATCTCTCTGAAACAGTTCATAAACCCTCCTGGAATGCATCAACTCAATGATTTGGCTGAAGAAGGTGAAGAGATTGATCTAGTTTCAGGATGTGCATCAGTGGGAATGTTAGTTAAAAAGACCTCTGGAATCCAGAGCCTCCTATATTTTCTCTCTTTTCTGAAATTCCCCACCTCTAAAGAGATAAAGATTTTAGGCAATTAGTGTGAAACTTTGCCTTGGCCTTACTGACCTTATAATTCTTTCATTTTCATTTTACTGACTAAGCTCTAAATACAGCTTATTTACGTAAAGACTTAAAAATTAGTCTAAAGTGCCAAGGTATTGAAGTTTACAAAATGACCACTACTTGTGTGATACAAGCCAGTCCACAGGTGGAGGTTATTATAAACATGCAGTTATGTCACATGAATCAGTCCACTGCAGAAGAGACGGCAGGAGGAAGTCTCAGCAAAGGGGGAGACATGGGTCAGCATTTGTAGGTTTTGTTTTTTTTTTCTGCGTACGCGGGCCTCTCACTGTTGTGGCCTCTCCCGTTGCAGAGTACAGCCTCCGGACGCGCAGGCTCAGCGGCCATGGCTCACGGGCCCAGCCGCTCCGTGGCATGTGGGATCTTCCTGGACCGGGGCACGAACCCATGTTCCCTGCATCGGCAGGCGGACGCTCAACCACTGTGCCACCAGGGAAGCCCCAGCATTTGTACTTTTAACAGTACTTGGCTCCCTCTTATTCCAAGCCCTGTCACCCTTGGATTATGTTGTTTCTGAGAATAAAATATAGTAATGTATAATGGTGATGGGATGGGTCTCAATCACAATTCTTTTGAAGTCTCTTTGGCTGAACTAGGTCCAGGATCAGCAAGAAAAAATAGTAATAATCAAGGAGAATGAATGAATAATCATGCAGCATATATAAATACAACAGGAAAGTATTAAGGCCCTACTCTGGGCCAGACACTGTGCTAAGCCAGAGGATACAGAGATAAAAGATGACTAGTTCCTGTCCTCAAAGAGCTTAGACTCTCCAGGAACGTGGAAATGTGGGTGAAGTAAATTTATTCTACATAAATCATTTCAGACCAGAGGCTTGCAGGGCTGGAGATGAGTTTACACAGAAGCAGGAATAGCTGTCCCACTCTAGACCTGACAGCCATCCAACTCTGACCACAATTATCCGTCCATCTCCCATTGTTTCTGTGGGGTTAGCCAACAAAATTAGGGGGCAAAATAGAGAAGACGACAGAAAGAAGATAAAGTGAGAAGATAACTGCAGAGCGGAATAGAGCCAACTCTGCTGTGGGAAAAAAAGGAAGAACAGAGTAAAAGGCCAAAGATTTCAAAGTCTGTTCCAAGAATTGGTGCCATCTTGGTGATATTTTATAGCCTATGGCAAAATGAGAAGAGAAAGCTCAGTGTAGTACTTTACCATATGCCAGTTTAAAGTTGCTAAAGGTCTTTTGTGGGAAAGACTGTCATTTATTTTAGGAATATCTTGTCCCTGATTTAAAATGCCTTCTCTTTTATGACAGCATGTACTCAACTGATAACTCTCTGATAATCCCCCAGAATATATTATCCTGGTCTGCAAAAGCTGGAAGTCGGGAACCACCGAGAAATCAGAGCACAGTTCCCACCACCTGAGGCACTTCTGCTCTTCAAAAGACTGAGGCATTTCTCAGGAATTAAACAAACCCAGGTTCTTTGTGCAGAAAATGGAGAGGGAATGGTAGATGGGATTCTGGAACCAAAGCTTCCCTCACAGTCTGTAGGTATGATTACATTTGGCCCCTCAGAGGTTTGAATTTCAGGAGACTGCTTGAGGGCAAGGAGTCAGACCAGTGTTTACATGGCTGAATGGAAGAGTGGGAGAAATGAATGGGTGAGTCAAGATGCATCATTCTGGAGTTCGAGTGAATTCCTGTCCTCCTCACCAGCATCGCTTACCAGCCAGCTACAGGAAAGACGAGGAAATCACTCCAAAACAGGGTGGGGGTGAAGAGAAAAGTTGCCTTAACTTTCTAAAAAGAAGTTAATATCCTTTTTTTTTTTTCTTGTGGTACGTGGGCCTCTCACTGCTGTGGCCTCTCCCATTGCGGAGTACAGGCTCCGGACGCGCAGACTCAGCGGCCATGGCTCACGGGCCCAGCCGCTCCGCGGCATGTGGGAATCTTCGCGGACTGGGGCACGAACCCGTGTCCCCTGCATCAGCAGGCAGACTCTCAACCACTGCGCCACTAGGGAAGCCCAATTTCTGTTGTTTAAGTCACACCAGTCTGTGGCATTTTGTGATGGCAGCCTGAGTAGACTAATATAATCCGTAATTATTCTATGAACTGACCTTGATTTCTTAAGAATAAAATGTTTACCCAGAGGAAGTGATAGAAGTCTCTTTGGGCACCACATTTTCACTTAGAAAGAGAAGGGTACTAACATTATTCGTGTTTTTACCTATTTGTTAGACAGGAGCTAATCATTGCAAATACACTGGATAGGAAGCTATGGGTTAGAAAGGTTGTGGAACTTGCTAGGTCACAGGGCTAGTAAGTTGAGGGCCTCAGTGGGCTACGCCAGGTTTGCTGGGCTCAGAAGCCAGGCTGTACCTGTTTGCTCTGCCTTCTGCATCATCCCAGCCTGCATTGGACTGAGTTCTCACCTTCCTTGTCTAACATCTCACTTCTGCTGTAGTGATTAAAACCACTTTATAAACTGGGCAAGGTTCTTTTGAACATTCACCAAGATCCATTGTTTATATGATCCCAATTTTGCAAGGATAAAGAAAGAACAAAAGAAAATATGTACAGTATATGTTGCACTTAAAAAGCCTGGGGAAAAAAGCCTGGAAGCATGACATCAAATGGTAATAGTGTTTTTTTCTGAATAGTAGGATAGTGAGTGATTTTATTTTGCTTTTATATTTTTTGGACACTTATTTTACACTCTCAGATTTCATAGTCAGAAAAACAATTTCTAATAACAAAGAGCAGGGTGCACCGTCCTCTTCCTGCGGCATTTGTGTGCTCTGCCCCAGCATGGGGTATCCACAGCTCCTTGTTTGAAAGCCTGGGCACCAAAGTTAGGGCTGGGGAGGGCCACAGAGAGAAGCAAATGTCAGGAGCTGACCCCGAGCAATCCCGTTACAGATCAGTGGGGGCAGGGAGGAGATGCTGACACTGGTTCAGTTCCAAACCTAACTGGGAAAACGTGAAATGGTTACCATCTGGAGCTGCCTGGTGACGGGAGGTGAGGTGGGGAGGCGGTCTGCGACCAGGGCTCCAGCACCAGCGTTGCCTCTCTGTGCCCCTGCCCTTCCTTCGAAGTGTGACACGGGAGGGAGAAAGAACTACACCTCTCCGTGGCCTTCAGGTGACCCAGCCACTCCGACAGGGTGGCCGCTGTCAAAGTGACATTTCCAAATAATGAAGTGATCCATAGACGCTGCACCATGTCTTTGCAGATCTGTCTTTACCAAATAGAAAGGAATGAAAAGCAAATTTCCTGCTTGTGTTCTAGAGAGTGTGTGGCCTAGATGGGTGGTATTCTCCGTGGTTATCTTGGCAATAATTAATTCTTATTCCCTCTTATATCTTCTGAAGTGCCATTTTTGGCAAAAGAGCCCAGGAGAAATAGTGGGTGTTGAGGAAAAGGAAACAGTAGGGTTCCCACCCCCAACTCTCTCCCTCAGTTTCATAATGAAAAGTTGTGAACAGTAGAGAGCTAGGATTTCCTGAGAGAAAATGATGGTGAATGAAAGCTTCTTATAAATGCTAGAATATTCTGGAGGGGATCCTGCTGATTAGAAAGTAAAAGGGCTATTGTGTTTTCTCCAGGGAAACTTTGGAGGCTGGCAGTGACCTGAAAACAGCAGAACTTCTAGAAAGATTGGCAGCCTTACCAAAGCAAGGCTCTCTTTGCCTTTTTGTAACTCTGTCTACCTTTGGTTTTAGTTTCTGTAACTCTTAGAAGGCAGAGATCCTATTCTGTTTATCCATTTGCTCCTTCAGCAACTATTATTAAGCATCCATTATGTGAACAGGTCTGTGCTACTCATGGAGGGGATATATGTATATGTGTACGTGTGTGTATGTGTACATATATGAATATATTATACATACATTCATTATATATGTTATTTCTGTATATGGTAGTGGGCTGAGTGGTGGTCACCCAAAAGATAAGTCCATGTCCTAACACCTGTTAGGTGTGCAATTTTGAGTAATTTATATCTCCAGTGGAGATAACAGTTGTGCCTTAAAGGATTAGATGAGATAACTTCTGTGAAGCACTTACATCGTCTGTTGCAAAGCAAGTCCTCAATAAATGTCAGCTCCTCTTATTGTCCTTCTAGTCTCAGTTTAAATGACCCTTCCTAGGGGAAGCCTTGCCCGACCTGAGATTAAGTCTCTCTCATATGTTCTCATGTATTCCCTGTTCTTCACCTATCATAATTCTCACTAATGTTTATTTCAAATATGTGTTTAATGCCTGTTCTCCTTGATAAACAGTAATGTTCTATTGTTCCGTGAGACCAGGCATCTTTTTGTCTGCCTGTGCACTAATGCACACTTGTACATATAATATATACATATATGCATGTATTATATAAGTGTGCATTAATTTCCCAGGCACTCTGACTCAGGAGCTTCAACTTTTCACCATTATACCCTATTGCTCTTTAGTATGTGGAATGACTAGGAATGGGACTGAGCCTGGCTTTTAGGCAGAGGCAGCAGGCAAGGGACTTAGCACACTGTGATATGTACAGTAACTACTTCTTCCATGAATGATTCCACCCACGTTCACATCTTAGTCTGAAAAAGGCGAACTTAGAGCAAAAGGATTGCTCTCTTTCATAAATGGTCTTAGCCTGGGCTTCTGCAGAAGCAGATGCTAAGACAAAGACTCCAGTGGAGGTGATCCCAGGAAACACAGGTAGGAGAGTGGGGAGGTGAGGCAGGGATGAGAAGGCAGCCAAGATAAGGGTCCATTACCAAGCAAGTTCCCACTGTGGGTAGCTGAAGATTTGTCCTGCTGTGGATCGCTGGGAGCCAGCACGGGGCACACCCTGGGGTGGAAAGTACTCCCCCTGAGACGTAAGGGAGCTGGGCTATTTACATACCAACTCCCATTAGTATTCTGTTGAGGCCTCTTCATGGGCGACATGAATTCCTTTGTACTTTTGGCCAAGGAAGCAGCAGCAAAGACCTTCCAACAGAGAAACATATGTGCATTTCCCTGGGAGGGAGTAAGTTGGGTCACGAGGAGAGTACTGAGAACATCTGTCTCAGGTGATTGGAAGATTCGTTTTCTAAGGTTCCTGGTCCTGAGGCTGCTTATGGAGAAAGCGGCGGGGCATTATTTCCCAGAAACGCCAAACCCCTAAGCTAGACATATTGTCCTCCCAGCTTAAATCCAAATTCAGTCAAAAACCCTATAGCAATGAGAGACTAAATCAATTCCCTTCTTTTCTTTCTCCTCTTCCACCTGATCAAATTGTGTTTATTATGATTTGAACAGTGCCTCTATTTTGGGTAGAATATTATAAAGAAATAGGGAACCATGTTGGGGGTATAGTTAGGAAAACATAGATAAAAGGAGAGGAAGCCTATATGTGGAAATCATCTCAGACACAGTTGGCACTGGAAAATTAGAAAACAATCTTTCCTTCTTTTTTTGTTGGGGGAAGAGGGTGTAGGCTGCTAGGGGTGGGTGCGGTTTGAAACCCAACATTTCCCTGCATATCTCAAGTCCAGTGGGAGAAGAACCTTTGGGCCCTGTGTACCTTTTGAAAACATTTACCTTGGCCTTCATAAAATTGAACATGATAAATTGTGTGGAAAATTATTACCAAATCCTCCTGAGGGAGGACATGCACGTGGCAGGACTGGGGAGGGAGGGAAGTGGAGCTCTCTGCTCTCCCACACTGGGGGCAGGGCCCTCTGGCTCCAGGAAATAGAGGTCTACTAAAATGCGTTGTTTGGGGCAGGACAGGGGGGAAATCTTTTCTTTACCAAGCCAAGAACCCTCAGTATCTATAGAAAGGGGCTCATTTCCGAGGCCTCAGAGGAATTTCTGGAAGAAGAGGCATAACAACATCTCTGTAATCCCCCCTAAGGATAAGATTAAATAAACTCCACATTTTTGGAAGTAGCAACAGAAGTGAGTGGCCTCAGAGGTTGGTCCTCGAATCGGGGAAAGGAATCCCTAGGAGGTGCTGAAGGCTGAAGTGGTCGTAACTTCAAACTGCTGCCTAGTGATGGTGGCAGCTCTGAGACTGACTGTCATTTCAGGGGAGTGGGGATGGCAAACGGGGCATAGGCGCAGGTTGTGGGGACCGTGGAGGATTAGAGAACCCCTCTGGAAGAATCAGAGAGTAAAGAAACTGGAGCTATGCTCACCTGGTGGCAGAAGATGACCAAGACTGTCGAGTTTATGTAAATAAGTGTTGGAAAATTGGTATAAAGTGTACTCATAGAAAATTTGAGGTACAGTAAGGCCAACAGGTCAGGAGATGATTACCATTAAAAGATGGTGTGTTACTCACAGTTCCCAGGAGGAGGGGTGTGCACACCAAGGGGGGCCACATAGAGAGGCACCGGGTTCAGTTAGAAGGCAGAGGGCGAGAGAGAAAACTGTGGACCAGAATCTTTATTATGCTTTGCGCAGGGAGGTACAGGCAAGGTAGGCTAAGCAGGCTTAAGATTGGCTAGTTTTAATGGTTTTGGTGGACTCAGGTGCACAGGAGCTGTCCGTGGCTGTCTGGATCCTAGCCCTGGGGTGATTAGGGCAGGTGGACAGTGGCCTGGAGTGTGAAAGCCTGATAAAGGAGGTGGCTGGGTTATGGGCTCTAGAGTGGTTGGTGTGTATTTGAAAAGTGTGTTCCCAGGTGAGTCATTCATCTCTGGGAATTAACAAACCCTGGGCTGGGCAGTCTCTCCACAGTCAGCAAGGCCCCAGATGTCAGAGCATCCGAATAGAGAGAATAAAAGACACAGTTAATACAACAAGCCAGCTGGGAGGCGGTGAGCACCACTTTTTCTTTTTCTTTTTAAACACTTCATAAAACGTTAAAACACTTTACATTTTAAGTCATGGCCCCTAGATAGCCACATAGACCAGCCCTAGTGTATATACTCGTGAAGGGAAGCGGTTATATTTGTCCCAGTCCGCACTTGGAAAGGACTTTGAAATCTTTCTCTGTAGAAGGCCTCATATGCATAAGTACAAAACCTTATTCATTGATAATAAGCTTCAATGGAAACTTTTAATCATGTTTTTAAAGGCTGCTGTTTCAAAGCGATCTAGCAGAACCAAAGCCTTCATTATTTGAGAGATGTTTTTATGCAGAGTCTGTTGATACCACACTTTGAAAGCGAATTAATGATGAGCTTGGGTAAGCTGGGTATTCAAAAAGATGTCAGGGACAGCCCCCCTTTGGAAATGGCTTACACTGCACTATAAAGGGGGTTCCTGTCTCATCCCCACGTGAACTCTGGTTCCCTTTCTTTCTCTCTCTCTTGGGTTGCCCTGCCGAGAAGAAACCAGTTAGAAAATTACACATAACACTGTATTTCACTATATGGCATTATTGTTACTTCCATTTGCATATTAATTTTCTAGAATCAGATGGCAATGCAACTGCATACATAACACCAGGGATGGTATGAAAGAGTGGGTGGTTTTCTACAGCACACGGATTCCTGGGTTTGACCGAAAATAAAAGGCAATAAATACAAAATATTTTTTAAAAGAGAGAGATTTAAACCTCAATAGACTTTGATTCTTGGGCTTGTGAGAACAGTTTGGTCTCTGAATCACTGAGTGGGCTCTCAGGGAGACCTGAGCTCTTGGAAGAAGGAGCACATGCGTTTCAAAGCCCGTGTTGGCTCTGGGAGCTCAGGGTGTCCTGGTGCAGTGCAGCATACAGAAAACATAGCCAACTGTTCACTCATGTCCAAAAGTCTGATGCTCGCACTGGAAAAGTTCTCTCGGGTCATCCAGCACAAAGCAAACCCTCTTCAACTCTGGGCCTTGGACTCTGTGCTAATCCTACCCAATTTCAGCCTGTCGGAGGGCTGCTGATACGGAGACTCAGCTCTCAGTGGACTGTGCTTCATGGGGACGGTTGGAGTTTACTCTTCCGTGATGGCTTTTTGCTAGTACCCCTGGACTTGCCATGGGCTTCCACTCCTGTCAGCAGTATTTCTATAAAGGCAAAGTCGGTTCTAGCATGATGTGGTAAGAGGTACAGCTCAGGCCATTTGCAGAAGAAAACATTCTCATCCTCACATATCCAAAGGCAGACCTTAAAAGGCTGCTCTACTCTGCTCAGGCCTTCTCAGCCAGCCTGAGTGACCCAAGTGCCCGCAGGCCCAGAAATACAGGCCAGAATCCCCTCCAGGTGTTCATGGTATCATTCTTTCTGGGAACAAACCCCAACCCCCCCAAAATGGGCAGGTTGATAAAATTTTAATTTTGCCATATGAGAAAAAAAAATCTATCTACTCTCCCTATCATTTCACAATAAAAGTAACACCAAAAATATGAATATTGTCTGGAGAAAATGTTGGCACAGATTGCTAGGCTATGTAGAAATAATTGACTCATATTTACTGAGTGTTTTTCCAGGTATATCAGGCACTCTTTTAAGCCCTTATGTGTGTTATCTCATTTTTTTTTTCTTTTTAAAGATCTTTGATGGTTCCACATGGTCTTTTGCAGTGGTGGCAATTTACCATTTTTGTCACATTGGGTCCATTGACAGGGCCTTGCCCAGGGCATCGTGTCTCAGGGATCCTGAGATTAACCAAGGCTGAGTTGGAAGAGTGCCTGATTGATTAACAATGCCTGCCAGGGGAATGTCTGTGTAGCAGGGAGGAGGGATAGGATGGGAGGGTATTTGCCACCCCACAGTTCTCCAAAGAAGTTTCAAAGTCCTCAGTGGGCACTTAAGGCACTTGACAGTTCTTGATGACTTTCTAGACTTGTCTCCTGCCCTTTTTCTTTCAATTCAGTGCTAGTGCTTCTGCAGCTATAATAGGCACATGAATCTCCAGGGTTCTTGTTAAAATGCGGATTCTTATTCAGTAGGTCTGAGATTCCCCATTTTTATCAAGCTCCCAGATGTTGCTGGTGTGTGGACCACACTTTGATTAGCCAGGCCACTTACCATTCGTTCTCAGAAACTGCAGTGTGTTCTTACTTGTCAGTTAATAATGATTGCCATTTATTTCTTACTAGGTGCCAGGCCCTGTGCTAAGCATTTTGCATAAATCATCTTATTTAATTCTAACACAAAACCTCTTAGATAGATAATTGTATTATCATCCCGTTTTATAAATGAATAAAACCAGACTCAGAAGTTAAGTAACTTGCTCACGTTTATAGGGCAGCATGGGGCTTGAACCCAGGCCTGATGGACCACAGAGCATATATCCTAACTCCTTGTTACTCAGCCTGGGGGTTAGCAGTATCAGCGTCTTCCTGGGAGCTTGTTAGAAAAGCAGTCCCAGGTCCCTGCCCTAGACCCCACTGAATCAGAATCTGTATTTTATCAAGATCCCAGGTAATTTTTATGCACATTAAAGTGTAAGAAGTGCTACTCTAAACAATCATGACTTCTCAGATTTTCTAATGCTCTTTCTTTCGTAATAGAAAGTCTTGAATCACAATTTTTACCATATCTTTTCAATCAAGGATTTTTTTTTTAATACTCTGCAGTTTTGATCCCACAAATTTGACCCAAAGGACATTTTTACTAGGTTGCTGAGGAAATTTTGGGCTTGGCTGAAATAATCAACACAGAATAAAACTGACAATGGCTAAAGACGCAAGTGGTAAAACTTATCATAAATGAAAACCTGCCTAACGGGTCATATAATGTCAGTCATAATGGATGCTGCAGGAATTGGCTCAGGACAAAAATTAGACTTGGTCGAAATAATCAACATGAAATAAAACTGTCAACAGCTAAAATTACCCATGGCAAGATACAGATTTTTTTAAAAAACTGATAGAAGAATCAAGTCTTCCTAAAAATTAAACCTGCAAAATTGGACCTAGAAACATGAACTTGGTAGAAATAGTGGCCTCAAAAAGAAAGCTCACAAGGCAGAGATTATTCCTCTCAACTTATTTCTAGACAACAAGAAATCCTGATTAATGATTGAATATTAAGTTCCATGATTACAGGAAACAGTATCTAATCTTACTTACTGTATATTCCCAGCATCTAGAACAGAGCCCAGCATATAACAGTATCTCAGTTGCACAAAATCTTAAAATTTACGAGGAATACAATCTGATTTTAAAAATTCAGTAGAACAAAAATGAAAATGGAAAAAAGATTTAAAAAGGTTTAAATGTGTGGTATAGAAGTTGACCAAAGAGGGCTTCCCTGGTTGTGCAGTGGTTGAGAGTCCCCCTGCATATGCAGGGGACACGGGTTCCTGCCCCGGTCCGGGAAGATCCCACATGCCGCAGAGCAGCTAGGCCCGTGAGCCATGGCCGCTGAGCCTGCGCGTCCAGAGCCTGTGCTCCGCAACGGGAGAGGCCTGCGTACCGGGGGGAAAAAAAAAAAAAAGAATTTGACCAAAGAAGTAAAATGATTTAATGGCATTTGACCCAAAAAATGCTTTTTTTTTTTTAACATCTTTATTGGAGTATAATTGCTTTACAATGGTGTGTTTGTTTCTGCTTTATAACAAAGTGAATCAGCTATACATATACATATGTTCCAATATCTCTTCCCTCTTGCGTCTCCCTCCCTCCCACCCTCCCTATCCCACCACTCTAGGTGCTCACAAAGCACCGAGCTGAGCTGATCTCCCTGTGCTATGCGGCTGCATCCCACTAGCTATCTATTTTACGTTTGGTAGTGTATATATGTCCATGCCACTCTCTCACTTTCTCACAGCTTGCCCTTCCCCCTCTCCATATCCTCAAGTCCATTCTCTAGTAGGTCTGTGTCTTTATTCCCGTCTTACCCCTAGGTTCTTCATGACCTTTTTTTTTTTTTCTGAGATTCCATATATATGTGTTAGCATACTGTATTTGTTTTTCTTTTTCTGACTTACTTCACTCTGTATGACAGACTCTAGGTCCATCCACCTCACTACAAATAACTCAATTTCTTTTCCTTTTATGGCTGATATTCCACTGTATATATGTGCCACATCTTCTTTATCCATTCATCCGATGATGGACACTTAGGTTGTTTCCATGTCCTGGCTATTGTAAATAGAGCTGCAATGAACATTTTGGTACATGACTCTTTTTGAGTTATGGTTTTCTCAGGGTATATGCCCAGTAGTGGGATTGCTGGGTCGTATGGTAGTTCTATTTTTAGTTTTTTAGGAACCTCCATACCGTTCTCCATAGTGGCTGTATCAATTTACATTCCCACCAACAGTGCAAGAGTGTTCCCTTTTCTCCACACCCTCTCCAGCATTTATTGTTTCTAGATTTTTTGATGATGGCCATTCTGACCGGTGTGAGATGATATCTCATTGTAGTTTTGGTTTGCATTTCTCTAATGATTAATGATGTTGAGCATTCTTTCATGTGTTTGTTGGCAATCTGTGTATCTTCCCTAAGAATGCTTTTCATCCAAGAAAGATTTCATGAGAAGATGATTCATCAGTGTTGGCAAAATTTGGATAAGAAATCCACAAACATGAGCTAAAATAATCTAGAAGGTTGAGATCATACTATCCACCTGGTCAAATGGTGGAGTCAGAAATACAGAGCAAAGCAGCTTCATGAGAACAATCTGTATTCTTTCCTCCTGGCAGCAAATCTTAATTATCCTTCAGTGCTTAACTGAAATTTAACATCTTGCATTAGGTCTTTTCTTATCCAAAGCAGGACATATTGTCCCCACTGTTTTCACCCCCACCATTTTGACCCAAAAATGTGCTGACTGTCCATAGAGCTTATTGAAATTCATCAAAGTTGAAAAGACTTTTGAGAACAGTGAGAGTATTTTCATAATACAGCAAGCTTCCAATATCTGAGAAGAATTGCTACAATTTTATTACAGTTTAGTTAAGAAATAAATACAAACTATCAGACTTATTCAGTTTGTAATATGTTACTAAAGATAATATATGAAATACAAAAATGTTAAATGATTAACTGTCTGAAAAGTCACCTGTTGTTCATAATATTGAAAACTACAAAAATTCACCAAAAATAAAGAACGGGGTATAAATACTCAATTAAAATAGAACTGTTCATAGTTGAACTACACATGGAAGTTGAACTATTAATGGAAGAATAAAAACGTCTTTCAAAATTTAAATCTGAAGAATTGAACCCAGGAAATGGAACTAGATGAAAATAATCAAGAATATAATTTACAGAGTGATTCAGTACTTATACGTTTAAGTAAGTTCCATGGAGACATAAACAAAATATGAAAGAGTTATATCCTAAAATGTTCATTCAAAAGTTATTTATAATAGAAAAAATTAGCAAATACTGCTAAAAATGGAGTATTTGGGAATATTAAGTAAACGATGTCACCTTCTCTTTTTTTTTTTTTTTTTTTTGCGGTACGTGGGCCTCTCACTGCTGTGGCCTCTCCCATTGCGGAGCACAGGCTCCAGACGCGCAGACTCAGCGGCCATGGCTCACGGGCCCAGCCGCTCCGCGTCATGTGGGATCTTCCCGGACCGGGGCAGGAACCCGTGTCCCCTGCATCTGCAGGCGGACTCTCAACCACTGCGCCACCAGAGAAGCCCAATGTCACCTTCTCTTGATGGTTAATGGCTATTTCCCAGATCAGCAGCTCTGTGTTTATGTCTGATCATTTTTATTTGTGTGGTGATGAAAATAATATTTTCCCCATTCTCCTTAACAGTTTCGCAAGCTGGCATTTTTGTGGGTGGTTGTGTGATGTCTCTGAGTGACAGAGCCCTGGAAATGCAAAGGCTACTGCTAATGCTGTTTCATCTCCAGGATACCAAACACCAAAGCTGCATCAAGGGCTTGAATTGAGGCAGTACTGAAGGATCAAAATGTAATCTTGGGGCCCGCCGAGCATGCTGGGACCTAGAGGTTGGAGGACGGAGGAATGGCAAATATAAAACACACTCCACAACCTCAAGTAAAAACTCAACATCCTATCTTTTTTGGCTCATTTTTTTCATTCATTCAACAAATATTTCTTGAATGCCTACTGTGCACCAGGCATTATTCTAGACAATGTTCTAGCTTTAGAACACTAAATCCAGAGGCGGGATGGTGAACAAAAGAGACAAAAATTCCTGTCTTTGTGGAGCCTCCATTCTGGTAGAGAAAGACAGTTGTGAAATACAGATACAGTCTACAAAATAAATAAGTAGAGTATACAGTATGTGAGAAAATGAGAAATGATAGGGAAAAAAACAAACCAGAGCAGTGCTACAGAGAGTGCTGAGGAATGGGGTCGACAGAGAAGGATCTGATGAGGAGATGACATCTGAGCAGACTTGAGGGAGGTAGATGAGTTAGCCATGCAGGTACCTGGGAGAATATGCACCAGGCATAGAGAGGGGCTTCCTTCTGATATTTTCTAGCTTTGGACTTCACCTCTAGTCAGTCTATGATGGTAATAGCTTAAACCTTGAAAACAGTCTGTAGATTAAAAAATTCTTAGAATTTTGGAGGAGGGAACTACCTTTTTAAAAATAATTTCTGCTTTTTTTTTTTAGCAGTTTGAGTTTTTATTTTATTTATTTATTTGGTTTTTTTGGCCATGCCGCATGGCATGTGGGATCTTAGTTCCCTGACCAGGGTTCGAACCCTGGCTCTCGGCAGTGAGAGCAGGGAGGCCTAACCACTGGACCACCAGGGAATTCCGAAGGAGGGAACTATCTTAACCTTAGTCAGAAATTATTTGAAATCTGCAGCTTTCCCACAGGAAAAGGAGCTAGCAGGTTTTGAGGCCCCACAGACCCTCTCTCTGCCATCAGAGTTTATATTAGTGTTTCCAAAATGTGTTTTTCAGGAACTCAACCTGCGTGATAGCTGCTCAGGAGAAATGAGTCTCGTTCTTAAAGAAATTTGGAAAATACAGTGTGCTCTTTTCCCAATTCTGAAGAGTACCTTTGAAAAGCCCTGCAATAAAGAAACCTGCTGATTTTGGTTTAACCCCAAATTTTCCTAACTTATTCTCATGTCATTAGCTGTTAATATCTTACAGAACAGATACTCAGCTGAGCACCGCAGCCCATGTAGTAGTGTTCAGGCAGCTTGCGGCCTGTCTGGTAATTGTCCTTTCCGTTCTCCATAATGTTGGTGTTGTGGGATTGTCAGGCAGGTCTAGGTGGTAAAATTCTCCTGCATGACCACTGAGTCCTGGACACAGAGGGCAAATACATAACATCTTTCAAGATGAAATTGACTCGTTGGCTAACCGTTACTTTGAAAGGAGTCCTTGCTGGCTGGAAATGTGGTCTTACAAAAGAGGTCGGCCCGGGTCTTCTCAAACACAGACAGATGAATATTTGGGGAAGGTAAGGCCTTCTCTCCAGTGTAGACCAACCCAGAGACATAATTTTATTGCACACGTAAACATTTGGGGCCAAGAGGCAAGGCCATGGGGATTTTAGGGAATAGATTAATTCTACACAGAAATCTCACAAATTATTATCTTTTACTGTCCACTCAGCTGACCTCAGATCTGACTGTCTTACTATCACCACACCATCTCCTATCCTATCTGTAGCTACTGAACAAGATCTGGGCCATGGTTATTTTTTTCTCCTTTAACTTTTTTGCCATCCTTTAATTTTCTTTGCTCTTATTTTCTTCTCTTATTTTGGCTGGCCTCTTTTATTGCTATCCTTATTTTTCCTTTTTCCTTTTTCCTTTCAGTTCTCTCTCTTTTCCCCTCACTCACAGTATCACTCTACACCCATCTATATACCATGTATGACCCACCCACTCTGCTGCTGGCGTCAAGGGGTCCGTCTTCTCTCCCTGCCTCCATCTGGTCCTTTTGTTTCAGGTCTTTGGCCCAGGACGTCAGACCTTTATTTCTTCGATGCATCTTTTTTCATAGCTACCTAAGTCACACCCACATTTGTAAAGCAATTCTCTTTGACTTTGTTTCCATTTTTAGTAATGCATAAGATACATATTTACATTATAACAAAATCTGTCTGGGAATGTGAGATAGACTTCCATAGTCACCACATCCATCAGTCCTAGGGATTTATTCAATCACTCATTCATTCACGGAGCAATGTTTATGCATGAGGCACTGAGGGTAAGGAGATAGAAGACACAGTGCTGCTATGAAGGAGCTGATGGGCCCGTTGAGAGATACAGGGAAGAAAACAATCTCGATAGATTTCAGCAAGTGCTCTACTAGGGATCAAGAAAGAATGTGGTTGAAGGACCATCCGTAACTCAGCCCAGGAAGGTCAGGGAAAGCTTCCCAGTCTCAAGGGTAACCAGTCCTTAACATCATAACAAGAGGTGGAGGAGCAGTGTAAGTCTGAGCTCTCAATTGTAAACTGAATTTTGGAAAATTTTTATCTTCCACTCTCAGTTGGAGAGCTTCGCAATACTTAAAGACTTCCCTGATGAGATCAGTGGTATTATTAATACATGGAATTTTATAAAAAATACTGTATACTCCCTGGTTTCAAACTATAGTACAAAGCTTCAGTAATCAAAACAGATTGGTACTGGCACAAAAACAGACAACTAGATCAATAGAACAGAATAGCAAGCCCAGAAATAAACCCACTTTCATGGTCAGTTGATCTGACAAAGGAGGTAAGAATGTACAATAAAGAAAAGACAGTCTCTTCAATAAATGATGTTGGGAAAAACTTGACAGCTACATGCAAAAGAAAGAAACTGGACCACTTTCTCACACCATATACAAAGATAAAGTCAAAATGGATTAAAGACCTAAATGTAAGACCTGAAACCATAAAACTCCTAGAAGAAAACGTAGGCAATAAGCTCTGTGACATAGGTCTTAGCAATTTCTTTTTTTTTTTTTTGGATACTCTCCTCAGGCAAGGGCATTAAAAGCAAAAGTAAACAAATGGGACTTTTGCAGACTAAAAAGCTTTTGCACAGCAAAGGAAACCATCAACAAAATGAAAAGGCCACCTACTGAATGGGAGAAGATATTTGCAAATGACATATCGATAAGGGGTAATGTCCAAATTATATAAAAAACTCATACAATTCAATATCAAAATACCAAATATCCTGATTAAAAAATAGGCAAAGGACCTGAATAGACATTTTTCCAAATAAGACATACAGATGGCCAACAAACTCAAGAAAAGATGCTCAACAGCATTAATCATCAGGGAAATGCATATGAGAACCACAGTGAGATACCACCTCACACCTGTCAGAATGGCCTTTATCAAAAAGACAAGAAACAACAAGTGTTGGTGAGGATGTGGAAAAAAAGGATCCCTAATGCACTATTGGTAGGAATGTTAAGTTGGTGCAGCTACTGGGAAAAACAGTATGGAGGTGCCTCAAAAAGCTAAAGATAGAACTACCATATGATCCAGCAATTTCACTTTTTTTTTTTTTTTTTTTGTGGTACGCGGACCTCTCACTGTTGTGGCCTCTCCCACTGCAGAGCACAGGCTCCAGACGCGCAGGCTCAGCGGCCATGGCTCATGGGCCCAGCCGCTCCGCGGCATGTGGGATCTTCCCAGACCGGGGCACGAACCCGTGTCCCCTGCATCGGCAGGCAGACTCTCAACCACTGCGCCACCAGGGAAGCCCCAGCAATTTCACTTCTGAGTATTTACCTGAAGAAAATGAAAACACTAATTCAAAAAGATATATGTGCTCCTATGTTCATTGCAGCATGACTTACAATAGCCAAGATATGGAAGTAATCTAAGTGCCCATCAATAGATGAATGAATAAAGAAGATATGGTATATACATACAGTAGAATATAGCTCAGCCATAAAAAAGAATGAAATCTTGCCATTGCAACAACATGGATGGACCTAGAGGGTATTATGCAAAGTAAAATAAGTCAAACAGAAACAGACAATACTGTATAATTTCACTTATATGTGGAGTCTAAAAAATAAAACAAACGAAGAAACAAAACAGAAACAGACTCAGATACAGAGAACAAATGGTGGTTGCCAGAGAGGAGGGGAGTAGGGGGATAAATGAAATAGGTGAAGGGAATTAAGAGGTACAAACTTCCAGGTATAAAATAAATAAGTTATGGGAATGTTATGTACAGTACAGGGAATATAGTCAATAATATGGTAATACTCTGTATGATGACAGATGATATCTAAACTTATCATGGTGATCCTTTTGTAATGTATAAAAATATTGAATCACTATGTTGTACACCTGAAACTAATATAATATGTCAATTATAATTCAATTTAAAAATAAATTATATAAATTCAAAAAATTAAATTAAAAAAATATTGTATAATGAAAAGTGTTAACATTTGGATAATCTGTATGTCAGTGTAATATTTTCCAATGGATTAAGTTACAGAATCATGCAGGATAAAAGATACTCTTAGAATGCAAGATAGGCAATGGATTTAATGTAACAGAGTATGACATGTTCAATTACATGATATCAAATTCTGCATTGCAACTAACCTTTAAGAAAGTAATACTTGTCAAGATTTCATGTACTATCAAATAAAAATATCTAGGGCTTCCCTGGTGGCGCAGTGGTTGGGAGTCTGCCTGCTAATGCAGGGGACACGGGTTCGAGCCCTGGTCTGGGAGGATCCCACATGCCGCGGAGCAACTAGGCCCGTGAGCCACAACTACTGAGCCTGCGCGTCTGGAGCCTGTGCTCTGCAACAAGAGAGGCCGCGACAGTGAGAGGCCCGTGCACCGCGATGAAGAGTGGCCCCCGCTTGCCACAACTAGAGAAAGCCCTCGCACAGAAACAAAGACCCAACAAGCAAAAATAAATAAATTAATTAATAAACTCCTACCCCCAACATCTTTAAAAAAAAATAGACGAGAGCTAGTGGAAGAGATTAATTTTTTAAAAAAAATCTAAAATTATCTGGCAATATCATAAAATATTTCTTGCTTTTCCAACTACAGAATGCACAAGGCTGGATTATTTTTAGGTATTTCAACCGAAACAACATATTGCAATGGACTGAATACAGAAGAAGAGAGAACCAGCTGTCTTTATTAGCCAGACATTAAAGAAATATGCAGATATGTAAAACAACCCTACTATTCTCTCATTTTTTTGGTTTTAGAAAAATATAGCTCTTTTAAATAAAATATTTATGTTAGCATGTAATTTTTATTTAAAAATTAAGTAATTAATATTAAATTTTTTCTTAGTTTCATTTTCTAATAGTGTAAATATTCCTAGCTGTAACCCATATAAACTAAAGCTCTTTGGTGTCCTCAATAAATTTTAAGAATGTAAGGAGGTCCTGGGGCCAAATAATTTGGGAATCACTGGACTAGATAATCCTTTTTTAAGCTCCCAAGAAGTCAAGCTACGGGTTTGAGACCTGTGGGTTACAATGCACTGAAGGCAGCTCAGAAGACCCTCAGTACTCTGGGTCTATCTCTAAACTTGGAGAACAGCGATTTTGATTTTTGCCAATAAAAGTCTTTTTAGTAAGTCTCATTTATTACTTTCATGGACTTACATGAGGACTCTGCTTCTGTTGTCAAGTATAGAATTTTTGAATTGTCATGTCACTGTCCAATCCCAATTGAATATAGTTTTCTCTCTTTGGCAAAGTCTCATGCATCCCTGCAACACTGTTCTTCTTATCTTAAAGCTGTACAAATATATATTGAGTGTCTCCTATGTGCAAAGCAGTTTTCTAGGGAGTAGGGAGACAGTATAATGAAGGAGATGTTATCCTGTTCTTGCAGAGCTGATAGTTCAGTCAGAAAATATAACGTGTAGTATAGTCGTCCCTTGGTATCTGCAGGGGATTAGTTCCAGGAAACCCCGTGGATACCAAAATCCACTAATGCTCATATCCTTTATATAAAATGGTTTAGTATTTCCTTATAACTTACGCACATCCTCCTGAAGACTTTAAATCATCACTAGATTACATATAATACCTAATACAGTGTAAATGCTATGTAAGTAGCTGCCAGCGTGTGGCAAATTCAAGTTTTGCTTTTTGGAGCTTTCTGGCATTCTTTTTTCCTGGATATTTTCCACTTGTCATTGGTTGAATCCATGGATGTGGCACCCGTAGATATGGAGGACTGACTGTATTTAGTTGAACACTTACTCTGTATCAGGTTCTGTGCATTTTACAGGTGGTATTTCTATTTCATTATCACAACTCTCTGAGGTTAGTACTAGTATCTCCACTTTACATAGAAGGAAACATGCTCAGAGACGTTAAGACGCTTGTCCATAGTCACTGTCGTGCATATTCTTGGTAACTCCCACCAAGATTCTTTCTGGTCATCTTCACCAGTGTTCTGCATCCATCCCTAAGTTTGGTGTGTCTGGCTGCTGATTGCTTGTAGCTACAAAATTTTTCAGAGGATTGCCTATGGGCTACCATAGCTGCCCCAGCTCCCCAAGTGCCCAGGAGTTTGCTCCTGAACCTCCATCCATGAGGTGATGACTAACTGACACTCAAGTACAGAAGCCCAGCTTCTTTTACCTCTGGATAAACTGTGGGGTGAAATTCATACTTCGGAGATTTCCGGGGATCAGGCTGAGGCTGGTCTTCACCTGAAATCAGACCCTTGCTTAGCTTCTTCTTCCCTAGTCGGCTTTTCAAACTTTTACCATTTTTTCCTGGGAGTTCTTTGTTGATAAATCACTTGAACTTGAATCTTTGGCTCAGAGTCTGCTTCTGGGAGAAGCTGACTGAAGCCAGTTATCCACCTAAGTGGCAGAAATCAGGATTTGAACCCAAGGCTGACTGACTCAAGCACACGTAATTTTAACCAGCATGTGTTCCCAGTTTATTGGTGTGGGCTCATTGGCAAGTTGGTCTACCCAGATGTTAATTCTATATAACCACATTTCTTATTCTGTCACACACAAGGGTGTTTCTTTTGACCCTGCGGATATGTGTTCTTTACTCTCTTGATAAAAATCCTGCGCAGAGGAGAAGGTCACAGTCAGCTAGGCTGTCAAGCTTATTTAAAACCAGACAACTGAAAACAAGAATATATAGGCACCTGCTAGCTTCCTCCACTACCCAGCCTAAGTAAAAATAAAGGAAATAGCGACAAACTCTCCTTTTCTGTCACCGTGATGGTAATAGATAAGTAAATGGAGAAATAGTGGGCTGGCTATAACATTCCATGGGCTCCTTCCAGAGGATGAGCAGCAACAGCCAAGGTGTCATAAGCTGTCACCACCTCCAGAGAGAAGCAGCAGCCTGGTGTGTGTGTGGCAGCCACACCATCACTATGCTGAGCTCTGCCTTCTGTGTTGAAGCGCGAGCTGTTACTCCCCTCGCCTTCCCCACCCCTTGATCCAGTACCCCGAAACTCGAGTCAGGGTGACTACAACTACCCGTGCATTGCCTTCACAGAAAACACTCTGGTCTTGACTGTTGGCTGCCCCCCTGTATCATGGGGTCCTTGAGTTTGTCTGGTGTTAAAATTCACAGGAGGCAAAGGAACGTGTATGCTCAAAGCAGCCTTAATATCAAAGACATTTCTGTGAAAAGGGGCCTTCTCCATTATTACAGAACTGTTTATATTTTTTAATTAACGAGGGATAAGGTGCTCCACTGGGGAATTTTGGCTTGGGAGTTCCAGTATTTAAATATGTATGCTAGGACTCCCCTGGTGGCGCAGTGGTTAAGAATCCGCCTGCCAATGCACAGGGGACATGGGTTCGATCCCTGGTCTGGGAAGGTCCCACATGCCGCAGAGCAATTAAACCCATGCGCCACAGCTACTGAGCCTGCACTCTAGAGCCTGCAAAACACAGCTATTGAGCCCGCGAGCCACAACTATTGAGCCTGAGTGCCACAACTACTGAAGCCCACGTGCCTAGAGCCTGTGCTCTACAGCAAGAGAAGCCACCACAATGAGAAGCTGGTGCACCACAAGGAAGACTAGCCCCTGCTCACCACAACTAGAGAAAGCCTGCGCACAGCAACGAAGACCCAACACCGTGAAAAAAAAAAAAGTATGCTATATACCGCGGAGCGGCTGGGCCCGTGAGCCATGGCCGCTGGGCCTGCGCATCCGGAGCCTGTGCTCCGCAACGGGAGAGGCCACAACAGTGAGAGGCCCGCATACCGCAAAAAAAAAAAAAAAAAAAAAAAAAAAAAGTATGCTAAGTGGGAGTCTAGAAAGGCCTTAGATTAATCCAGTTCTTGTTACATCTGGGGCTGGGGTGGGGGTGAGCATGGCTGGTTTAAGTGCTGACTTGGGAAGGAGCCACTTTGTTGAAGTTTGGAGCCCTGGGCTCAGGTCACAGCTACAGGCTTGGAGTATTTCACCGCGCTACGCTCAGTTGAAAAGCTGACAGTCCATCCTTTGACATGGCTTCGTATCTACGCTCATCCCTCGATTTTACCTTTTCTTCTCTCTTCCTCAACAAATAACATCTTATATCTTACTTGAAACTTTGCATGCAGACTTAAGACACAGTCTATTTTTCAATTTAAGGAAGAATAAGCCCCAATGAGAGCCTTGTTGGGGGCCGGGTTAGGTGCAGGGAACCCCTTGGTGACCCATGCTCCTTTCAGATCAAACTGAATGCAGTACTTTTCCTCCTTCTCTCTGCTAGCATAACAGGTGGACTGCGTTTCAAAGCAAGTGTACTTGTAAAAATGCAATAAATTTGGTACCTCTGCTCTGGGAAGTTTTCTATAGCAGATATTGGCACAAAAGCGGGGAGGGGCTCACCAGGAACGACTAAGATCACTAATGAAGGTAGAGTAAGAGGCCACACTCTGACAACTTCCCTTTTTGTTTCCTTCTTCACTCTATATCCACCCTTCTCCAGTCTGAAGATACAGATCCTTGAAACTTCCCTGGGGTGGGGATGACCAATGACCAATCTGATCCTGGGAGAAACTAGACTTGGGCTCGTCCTTCAGCAGAGAGCCCCAGTAAGATTTCTAAAATTTACCCTCCAATTTATGGAACTGAGAAATTTTTACATCATTTCTTTATTGATAGATCGGAATATGTGAAGTCTTTCAGAAGAGATGTTTCCTTTCATTGTGGCATCACTATGATCTGTAATAGATGGTGTTCAGGCTTGACTTTGTCTCCTCTCCCTCCTCCCGTTTCATTTCCATCTACTTGAGGGAAAAGTCTCTTGAGCAAAATGTGTGTTATAATCTTAACACCTTCTTAGGGCCCAGGACATCTCTCTCCTGGGCATGGTAGATGCATGTTTACATAATGAAACCTAAAGAAATAGAGAATGGGGAAGACTTCTGGCTTAAAATGCGGTTTAGGGTTTGCATCACCCACAAAATACTAACTGCCTCCATCTCAGCTCAGAGAACACACACACAGGTGCAGACTGGGCAACACTGAGAGCTGGGAAAACTTGGTTTGCCTCCCACAGTCCTTCCACTTCCCAGCAAGTGCCCTGCTCACGTCCCTCTCCTCATGTCCCTTCCTCCTGCTGCCTGCAAACCCATAGATTCTGCTGTTCGCGTAGAGCTGGATTTGCAACTCAGTGTCATGAATTTAGTCCAACATGTTAATTTCCTTCTGCATTTGTCTTATCTTTAATTAGGGGAGGAAATGTTCTGCCCTTTTAAAGGCACTGGGAGGAGCCCAGAGGGGTATTGAGGATTCAGAAAGGAAACTTCTCCAGGCACCAAGAGAAACACCATCTGACAATGCCTCAGCTAACAAAACTGAGTTTAGGACATCTGCTTTTGGCCTGTTCCCATTAACCACCATGTCCCTGGAGACTGGTTTTCCTCCGAATATGGTGAAATATGCCAAAAGCAAGTAAATTCTCCTGGGGGATTTAAAGGATTTAACTGAATCACATGGAAAGTGACCAGATCTTCTGAATGATTTATGTGGTGGAGGCATGGTTCTTTTTTGGATGAACTTCTTGCTGTATCACAGGAAAAAGTAAAGTATTCAATATATACTCACCAAGTGGTTCCAAGGGCCTTGCCTTGAAAAAAAGACATAGTTTGTTCTAAAAGTTAGCTTAGAAATGTATAAAAAGAAGTCCCATTTTTATATTGAGTTATCACACTGCCATTTTTTTCCATCGGTACTATAAAGTCACTTTTCTTGTTAGTGCATCCTTTAATTGCTCATGAATTAAAAAAAGGTGTGTAAGTGTGGTCTTAATCTAAGTGTTAACACATTGGAATGAAACGTGAAGTCCCACAGATTTATATCAAACACTTAAAACACATGAGTAACATTTTAGAAGCTGAAAACCACATGGGGATGCTGGGTCCCAGACACATCCCCTTGTTCCCTCAAAAATCTACAGCATCTCTTAAAAGTTGAAGCTCAGTTCAACTTAAAAAGGGATCATTTCTATTCCCAGCCCTATTTTAAAATGGAACAGCAGAAATGAATTCAACTGGGTTCTGTTCACATCTCAGTGACCCTAGGAAAGTCTGCAGGAAGTACGCTTCTCAATCAAACATTTAGTTACCATGTACTTCAAAGACCCCAGATAGTGTGTGGTATTTTCAACAACTACAGCAAGATATATTGCTAGAGAATCAGGAAAAAATATGCAACTTGTCTTTTTTTTTCAAAGGTGTCTTCAACTGGAGAGGCAAGAATTATCAAAGAATCTTACATTATAACAAAAAAAGAATGATCTGTTTTGGAAAAGCATTGGGGGGTTCCAAATGGGATTCAAGTAATCATGGTGTGCTCTGCAGCCAGTGTGTGCCTCCCATTTCAGATGCTTTCGGGAATGTCGTGGGGTTGCTCCAGATGTGTCTGCTCTCTATGCTCTAACAAGTTTCTGTTCAGCAGTGTCCTTCACACCATCTGAAAACCAGCAGTTATCCTAGGACGGAATTTGGGTGCTTATTTAAAATAAGTGACAAATCTTCTTGGTCTAGAAATGCAGTTCATAAAATACAGTTGACCTTTGGAACAAGGTAGGATTTAAGAGCAGAGCGTTGACACTCTGCCCAGTCAAAACTTCGAGTATAATTTATAGCCAGCACTCAGTGTATACGTGGTTCCTCTATCCATATATGTGGTTCCACATCCATGGCTTCAACCAACTGCAGGTTGGGTAGTGCTGTAGAATTTGCTATTGGAAAAAATCCTCGCATAAGTGGACCCATGCAGTTTGGACCTGTGAAGCTCAATCCCGTGATGTTTAAGGGTCACTGTATTAGGTTTGGAGATCATTTTGAAAAACGAATTCAAGACAAGAAAAAGGGAACATATGTATCATATACATATCACATTCCGTCTCAGGGTTCCAAAAATTCCAGGTCTAGAACATCATTATGGGAGAATTTTCATTTAGAAAATGTCTATGACAGACAGGAGGAAAGAAGTAGAATTCTGACCTTGGGCAGAGAGATAATTCCTTTTCCTAGTGACCTATCAATCCAACCCATTAGAATAACCTTTGCCCTTGCTTTTACGTGGTTTATAAACAGGAACTACAGGAAATGGCACTGCTAGGAACTTTTCAGAACTGGAAACAGGACCAAGTTGGCTCCAAAAACAAATAAATATAGTATACACCAAAGTCAAGTTTTAAATACTATTCAAGCCAGAGAGACAAAGGAGGAAATGCTGATTACTTGGGAGAGAAATGGTGGGAGAGAGGGTGGGGAAAGAAATGGGAAGGGAAGACCAGATGTTCAATTTTCAATATCAATGTTTCTGAAGCCAAGTATATATTGCTGACCCAGATGTGATAAAATGTGCAGGGATTTCCAGCAATCCAGAGTCAGCTGACCTGTTTAAGGAGAAAAACAACAATTTAAAAATAATAAAGTTAGGCTGTAAATATAATTTTCTTATCTGGGATTCTGGTTATTTATACCTCAGAATGAATAGCTGCATAAAGATCTTATTGTTTCTCACTGGAACAAGCTTCAAGGCCAGGGAATGCCTTGGCTTCATGAGGTTATCAGAAGAAAATGTCTTTTTATGCGGTAGACTGACATGGATTTTATTCAATAGCCACTCTGACATTTATGAAGATGCTCTCAATTATATCAAAAACAAATAGAAATTTTCATCTTATTGCTGGATATGTGGTAGTAGTGGTCTCCTTCCAAAGCTGATGGAAATGAATTTTTTTGCTTTTCATTTGAGCCATTTTACAAGCTCGTTGTTGCTGTTAGAACAAGATGATTTTACCAGTAACAATGAGTGAGCTGTACTTTGCCTTCATAATCTGACATTCTGTAGGTTTGGCTCCCTAATGATACCATTTAAAAGATTTCACTCTGTCCACTTTCAATTTCACCTTGCAATTGCCAAACTGAAGTAAAATGGCTTTTATAAGGACATGAATCCAATTGAAACTTTGCAAGATTGGAATCATTTAATTTTTGCAGGTTGTATTCTAGCCAAGAGCCTTCTGTTTTTTGTGTACCTCAAGAATGATTTTCTCTCCAAGGGGTATTTGAATAAAGCAATGGATAAAAGTATGTCCTGTGTTTCCAAGAAACCTAATCTAGTCCAGGGGTGGGAGTCTATGATCTTCTCTTCCATTATCCTTTACAATACAGGCTGGTAGGCAGTTTGTTTGAAAGCTTATCTACACGAAGAAAATTTCATTGCATTAACCAAGTCTCACAACAGAAGTTGTCGATTTTATGTCAGGTTTAAAAAATCACATCCCGAATAAGTATATTTTCTTTTTTATCAAAATATACAGTTTATGTTCTTCAATTACAAAGAGAGTAGATTATTTTCAGCAGAAGTAATCCTGCAGTTCTTTTTTTTTTCCCCTCGACTCAAGATAGACAAAAATATTTTTGCTATTTTCTTAGAAAGGATGACCTCAATATCAACTGTTTTTCCAGATACAACTTTGGTAACCTCAATAAGTACATGGTATCTTTGTGTTGCATTTTGTTGTTGGTTTAAACCTTTTATAATCCAAAAACATCCCAACTTTCTAAAGTTTAGGCCTATTTATTCCTGCACCTTAACCTGCCCTGCCTTTCCTCCAGACAAACATAAGTCCTATCTGATAAGTTAAACGAAAAGATCAGTGATCACATGGACAAATTTCAACATGGACTTCAAGGTGATAAATACTTGTGTTAATTTCATCCTCTGCCCTAAACTGGGCAAGTTACTGATTGAAGCTACCTAACTAGCGGTGTTCGGTAAACATTTGAAAAACCCTAACCAAGCGTCTCCAGGAAGTTAACACAAGGTGTGGTGGGCAGCCTCCCAGTGTTCTCTGCCTTGTGCAAACCCCTTTGAATGTGGGCGGGACCAAGTAACTGGCTTTAGCAAAAAAGATGAGCTGTCACTTCTGAGATTAGCTTATAAAAATTGTGACTTCCATTTTTGCTGGCATTCTGTATCTTGTCTTTTAGGCTTGGTGGCTCTGATGAAGCTTCTGCCATGTTGGAGAGGCATATGTGACAAGTAATTGAGGGAGGTCTCTAGACAGTGAGAAACTGAGACCCTCAGTCCAAGACCGCAAAAAGAATGGAATCCTGCCCACACCACCTGAGCGAGGTAGGATGCTGATCTTTCCCAAGTTGAGCTGTGAGATGACTATGGACCCAGCTGACACCTTGATTGCAGCTTGTGAAAGGGCATGAAGCAGGGCACCCCACTAGGCTGTGTCTGGATTCCTGGCCCACCAAAACCAGGAGCTGATCAATGTTGTTGGAAGCCATTAAGTTTTGGGGTACTTTGTTATGCAACAATAGATAACTAATACACAAGAGCTACAAGGATCATGTTTTATTCTATACTAGCTGATCTAACTATATACTTACAACAGGTGCATTACATGGTCTATAAGTTATACCTCAATAAAGTTATTTAAAATGTATACTAGAGCATTCATTAGATAGTATAAATAATATTAAACATATATACATATATTCTTGAAAGTATATGGTGGTGTACAAAGTATATGAGTTGGCTAGAAATAAGGTACAGTAGAGTATTTCTGCCTTTACATGTAAGAGGCATAAGAATATGGTAGGCCCAGAGCCCAGCACTCTTCTAAATGGTACCCCAGGCCTAGGAGTCTCATTCAGCCCTGGATTGGGCCACCACATGGAGGAATTTTTGTGGCTTGACTTGTCTCAGGTTAGCTAAGATCTACGGCTGGAACACTGTGGCCTTTGTCTCAAGTAAAACCTTCAAGCAAGCTACTTGTCAAGAGTTTGAAGGGTGGAGTTGGTATTTCCCTGAGCTTACAGGAGCAGATTACAAGACATTTTCATTCCTTTATGTTAAGAGTTGCTTGTTTATGAGGCAAAATTTGGTCAGAGACTTGCTTTCATTGTAACACACTATGTGCTACTGAGGACGTGAGAAATCTGTAGCTCTCACCTTTTTCTAATAGAGGCTAAAGAAATCAACCACAAAGAGCAGAACAGTTGTGAATGACCAACTTGACTTGGGCCATTCTGCAAAAGTGCTGGTGTGCCAAAGAGGCTAATGCATCAGATGGCTTGTGTCCCCTAGCATTTTTCTTTGTTATGGCAAATAATTGGTTAAACTGGTCCCTCAGCCAAGACATCAGGTAACTAACCATCAGTTAAGCAACCTTAGAGAAACAGTAGTACCAGTCATTCTCTCTGGAAAACCTTCCATGGCATCCTACTTTCCAAGAACTAAGTCCAACTCCTTTGTCTGGACTACAAGCTCTGACAACTTTTGTTTTCTACCCTCTATCAAACACCACATGGGACAACTTCTGAAATGTGGGCAGTTCTTGTACTTTCCTGCTTCCCTGTCTTTGCTCATTTAATTCCATCCATATGGATGATCTTCCCACCCATTAGCTTTGGATAAATGGTGTTCATTTTATCTCAGGCCCTTGGGTACAAAGATAAGTGTGCCCATAAGAAGCTTATTGTTTAGTGTGTGAGTTGCCATATCAATAAGCAATTTCAATACGATTTGGTGAGAGATATGATAGGTTTCTTTGGGTAGATTATATACGAACACCAATTCTTTGTGGCTCCTCCTATTAAAAAGTGGATTCTTTTTCCCCACCTCTTGAGCCCGGGCTGACCTTGTGCCTTGCTTTGACCTATGGAATGCAATGGAAGTGACGTCATGTCATTTCTGAGCCTTGGCCTCTAGAGACCTTGCAAGCATCTGCATTCTCTCTTGGAGCCCGGCTGCCATGGAAAGAAGCCCAGTGGAGTTTACTGGAAAATGTGGAGGAAAGCTGAGGAGACTTAGCTGATGGCAGCAACTCCATTAATCATGTTTTTTGTTTTCTGCATCTTATACATTTTGACATCTTGGGAGGCTTTGAGACCTGAGGAGTGACCTCCCCTCCCAAGGCTGGCTAATTCTTGGATGTGGTGGTCAGTTTGCCTGGAGCCTGCAGACTGCTCCATCCAGTGCCCAGGCTACACCCACCTCCTTATCTACCTCATTCCCCTGCCCTAAATCTACCCAGACCAGCTACCAGGCAGCTAGGGAGAGCCCCCATGCCCCAAAGTCTGCAGAAATTATTTAAATTAGCCTATGTTAAACAGTTCACCCCACCCTGCTTTGTCTTTCCCATGAACACGCTAAGAAAGTCCCTGGCCCCAGCTTTTCCCTGGCTCCTGCCTCCTGTCCAAAACCTGGTACTTTCCCATGTAGCCCTGCACGGTGTGATGTGTCTCCTTCTCTTGGGAAACATAAGTAACTAAAATCTTCTCTCAATGGCGTTATCCTCTTTTTGCCATCATTCTAAATTAAAATCTTGGAGGTACAAATTTGACGTCCACATTGTCTCCAGCTCAAGAGAGGTGTCCTGAGCAGTGTAAACCAAAGAGACCATGGCCCTTCCTTGGCACCTACATTGTTTAAGAGAGGGCACAAGATTGACTTGACCTAGTCATACAAGCAGGAATGATTTGCATCCCATGTTGGGGAAAAAGCATTCTTTTCTTATTTCTTTCTGTCTCCTGCTGGGTGTGAACCAGGAATTGTATGAATACTCACTGCAATAGGCAGCCATCTTGTAACCAAGAGGCAAAACAGTTGTGGGACAGAGCCTCTGCTGAGAATGAGAAGAGCAGAGGGCCAAAGCTGTAAGTTTAGAGCCTGACCCATAGTCAGTGTTCAGTGTGTGTGATCTGAGCAGTAGCCTGGGTTCTGCTGAGTTGGAGAGGGACCCTCATTTGAATCTGCACCAAAAGGACTCTGGAGCATTGGCTAGTGAGGATTGGAAGGGCTACTCTATTTCCTGTATATTGTGTAAGGAAAGTGCAGTTTTATCATGTGACCAGCCTTCAACGATTGTTCCACTTAAAACCAAAACTCAAGTACAATTGGGACATTGGCTTCTGTACTCATTGCCTATAGTCATAATTCATTTCTATCAAAAATACTGTCTTTTCTGCCAAATTGTTGAAATTAAAATCTTCAAGAGTCTGGCAAAGAAGTATTTTCCCAACAGAGATAGCATTTTTACTGTGAATTTTGCCCACGATACTATAAAATAACAACAGTCAAAATCTTGCTTCTGGGCTTCCCTGGTGGTGCAGTGGTTAAGAATCTGCCTGCCAGTGCAAGGGACAGAGTTTCGAGCCCTGGCCGGGGAAGATCCCACGTGCCACAGAGCAACTAAGTCCGTGCGCCACAACTTCTGAGCCTGAGCTCTAGAGCCTGCAAGCCACAGCTACTGAGCCCACATGCCACAACTACTGAAGCCTGCGCTCCTAGAGCCTGTGCTCAGCAACAAGAGAAGCCACGACCATGAGAAGCCCGCGCACCGCAACGAAGAGCAGCCCCCGCTCGCCGCAACTAGAGAAAGCCCGCTTGCAGCAACAAAGACCCAACGCAGCCAAAACTAAAATAAAAATTTTTTAAATTTTAAAAAATCTTGCTTCTTTTTTTTTTTCTGTTTTTTTCTTTTCTTATTTATTTATTTGTTTGTTTGCGGCTGTGTTGGGTCTTTGTTGCTGCGTGGGCTTTCTCTAGTTGCAGCAAGCAGGGGCTACTCTTTGTTGTGGTACGCAGGCTTTTTGTTGCAGTGGCTTCTCGTTGCAGAGCATGGGCCCTAGGCGCTTGGGCTTCAGTAGTTGCAGCACACGGGCTCAGCAGTTGTGGCTCACAGACTCTAGAGCACAGGTTCAGTAGCTGTGGTACATGGGCTTAGTTGCTCCGCGGTACGCGGGATTTTCCTGGACCAGGGATCGAACCCATGTCCTCTGCATTGGCAGGCGGATTCTTAACCACTGTGCCACCAGGGAAGTCCCAAAAATCTTGCTTCTTATAATAGAGTATCCTTTAAGTATCTTCTAGCACCACCACAAGGTGACACTTCCAATTCAAGCCCTCTTTGGGGGATGTGATAACAGAGTTGGAAATGTTTGCTGCTGGCTAACACTTAGCATATTAGATTTAAGCTTCCAGGCATTCCTCTGAATAGAGTTTTGCCAAAATGCAGGCATGCATGCACATGCACACGCACATACACACACTTTTTTGTTTTTTGAGAAAACAAACCCCCAGAAAACCACGTGAAGGAGGAAGAAGCACACTCTGACAAAGCATGAAGTCTTGCTTTCTTCTAGCCTCTTAAAAGCAACAATCTCGTTTTAAGATATGGGATGAGAACAGGGAGTGCATCAAGAGTGATGCCCATTTTTTTTGCTGGAGTTTTGAAATATAGAGACTAATATTTAAAGTTTGGGAAAATGGCAAAAATTGCATGCTTTGAGTCACAGGACTGATTCTTGCATGATTTTGATGATGATCAGTTTCATCTAACAAGATGTTTTTCAGCCCTTCTATTTGGGCAGCTTTTGGTGCTCCCCAGCAGGATCCAGGAAAATCTCCACAGTCAAATGCCAGCTTGGGTTCTGTACTAGAATCTAGTCCCTCTGAGATCACTCAGTGCCTGAGAAGAAGTCCAAGTCCTAGTTAGGGTTAAATGTAAGATCCGGTCTGTTGGTACAATTCATTAAAAGACAATTTGCCTATAATAGCTACTTAATGTGTCTGCATTATATTTTCACCATAGACAAAATCAATAGAGACAATCAATAAAAAGAATTATCACAATTTTCTGACAACTCCATGGTGGCAGCATCTGGGAAGCCACGGCAGAGGGGTGATGGGCTGCTTTGTTGGGCTGTACTTGGGGAGGGCTTGTCTCCCAGCCACTGGCAGGAAGTCTAGACTGGTTATCTCCTAGTGCCAGCCTTGTGGCTCCCAAGAGAGCAGCCCAAAGTCTCCTCCCTACTTTATCCAGTAGACCATTACCTTGATCTCCTCCTACTTCCCATCCTGGCTCCCAGCCCTTCCCTGGGTGGAGACGGGATGGGGTGAGGCCCTGAATCTGGACTGTTTTGATTTTCATTCTTGTTAACTCCAACCAGGAAACTTTTCAGAACAAGGGTAGCCAGTTGCTAATTCAAGCTGAGGGAGGTTGCTCTGTGCAGTTATAGCAGAACAGACGTATTCTTTCATTCCTGAGTTCTCCCTACTGTTTGCTTGTCTTCACCTATTTTATCCAAAAACAAAAGAGTTGAACTATCCTACAGTATAACATAAATGGAATAGGAAGTCAAGGTCCTGGACCAGGACAGGATGATTTAGTGGCTATAACTGAGTTGCACAAAAAGCATGAAGAAAAAAAAAAAACATCACCCAAACCCCAAAAGGACTTGCTACAGGTTCCTGACTAAGAGGAAAAACACACCTGTTCTCAGCCATGCCTGCCTTCTTCATCCCTGCTCACTGAGCCAAGTTTATTCAGGAAGTAAACAAGTCCAGGTGTCAGGGGAAGTCACCCTTTTCCAAAGCCCCGCAGGAAGCCTGTCGTGGATTTCAGTTTCCATTTGCTTGGGCACCCTTACCTAGCTGCTTTGCAGAGGAGGTGGCAGTGTTCAGACCAATGACATGTAAGGGGATTCTCCCAAGATAACAGGACAGAAACTCCTCTAGGGGTAGCCTATTGCAGTTACCCTTTCCTTCTTCTTGTGACCTTAGTGTGAAAGCTTGATGGACTGTGTTTTGCCACCATCTTGCCACCTTGGAGCTTGGAGGAAAGGCCAGCAGAAGTGCAAAGTTGCAGAACCAGACCCCCTGGGACTCCGTCTCCAGATTTCTGGTTATGTGAGAGAATCAAATAATTTCATTATTTAAGACAAAGTTGGGGAGACTTCCCTCGTGGCACAGTGGTTAAGACTCCACCTGCCAATGCAGGGGACGCAGGTTCGATCCCTGGTCCGGGAAGATCCCACATGCCACGGAGCATCTAAGCCTGTGCGCCACACTACTGATCCTGCGCTCTAGAGCCTGAGAGCCACAACTACTGAAGCCCTCGTGCCTAGAGCCCGTGCTCCGCAACAAGAGAAGCCACCGCAATGAGAAGGCTGTGCACCACAATGAAGAGTAGCCCCCACTTGCCGCAACTAGAGAAAGCCCACGCACACAGTAGCGAAGACCCAACACAGCCAAAAGAAAAAAACTATTGGGAATTCTGTTCACTGCAGCTGACCATATGCTACCGATACAGATAGGTCCTGTTATTATCTATCGTATAGCTGGGGACAGTTGAGGCTCTCCAGGGTGACACATTAGTGAGTAGCAATGCTTGGGCTGGAAACCTCCTCTTTCTGAGTCCAGAGGCAGAACGCTTACTCACCCTCATAGTAATTCTCTAACCTCACCTGGGATCCTTATCAAAAATGCAGATCTGCTCTGCTTCACTCCAAAAGATTCCCTTCAGTAGCCCTGGGGTGGGGTCGCAGGAATCTCGACTCCAAGCAAGCAGCGTGGGTGGTCCTAATGCAAGGGCTTCCTGAACCCCAGCTTAAGACTCACTGCCCATTTCATGAAACCCCTCGATCAAGTTCATTTCTTTCCAAAGCCCATTCTTCCTCCCACCACTTCGGGCTGACCTCACTATAGCACCCATACCTCCCCTCCCACCCTTCACCCTCAGCACAAGAGTAAATTCAGACCCAGGTCTACCTTCACATAAAAACGTCAGGTCCGAATTCTTCTGGATCTGAGGCTGAAAAGTGAGAACAATCACGAAGGAGGAGGGAGACAGTCTCCTCTCTTCTACAGCAGTATTCTCTCATTTGTCAACTGGACATCCTGGTGGTCACAGATTGAAGCAACCAGCTCTAAGCCTTACTTAGTCCACAAGCCAGCCGGCTCATTACTTGGATGTCAACTCCTTGAACAACAGAGAAACGAAATCATCACAAGTCTTCTGGGGGAACATGTAGGAAAGGGGTGGGGAGAGTGATGCACACATTCAGTTTGTCTCAAAAGAAACCCACATGGTTCACTGTTATTCAGCATTAGTCCCTGGCTTTGTCTGAGAAACTCAGTCCAAACTCAATATTGTAGGAAGCTGTGAAACCGAACTTTTCTAAAAAATTTCATTTTTAATAATAGAAAAAAATTACCAAGCCCATGTGTCCCATAAAAATAAATGAATGTTTTCATTCTCAAACCAATAAAGCAGATGACAGTTGGGAGCCACATAATACTCTCTTTGTAGCTCATCCAGGTCGTGCAAGGGCTTGGAGAATCAGCCGTTTATGTTTTGCAGATGGGGGAAACTGAGGCAACACCAGGTCCAAGTCCCCGAGTGTGGCCATCAGAAAGTTGCCTGCCAACTGCTCTATTTTGGGAGAGCAGCTCTCCGGAGGATTGGAGAAAAGCTCAGATTCTGTAGCATGGCAAGTCCCAGCCTAGCCAGCAAGTTCAGCTACATTTCTGGCTGAGTCCTTCTTGCACCCAGCGACCTGCCGCAGAGGGCCCTGTTGCATCATGCCTTTTGTGCATGCTGTGCCTTCTCGCTGAAATACTCTCCTATTCCTTCCCTCACAGCAAATGTCCACTCACCCTTCGCTCACTCATCACCAGAAGCTGCTGGTCCTCCTGTGTGGCTGCACTGCCAGGCTCTACCGCAGCACTTGGATACCCCATGGCATTTATGTGTTCTCATGTATCTGGCCCTCCCACCACCTCCCACCAAAACATACATGGAGCATCTCGAAGGCTGGATCCTGTTTAATTCATCTTTATGTTTCCAGGATGGGTCACATAGCCAGGCACAGAATAGATGCTCATTAAATGCTTGTTGAAGGCCTAAGTCGATGAACCAGTGCAGGCACAGGGTAATGGGAGAATGAGGAGGACACCTTCAACCCCATGGTACTCTCTAAAAAAAGTTAGAGGAAGAAACAAGAAGGAGGCAGTTCATTCAGCTTTCTGGCTAGCCTTTTCCCAGGGGCTGTGTCTCCTCTCTTGGTCTAAGGAATGTAAACACTCAGATTCCTTTCACTGATAAATAACTTCTCCTTCCTTTAAAAAAAAAAAAAAAAAAAAAAAAAAAAAAGGAAGGAAAACTGACAGTTACTTGGGGGAACGGTTTCTGCTGGGTTGCCAGGGAACATGATTGTGACTGTGATGGGTATTTGGGCAAAGACACTACAGGGAGGATTGGGATCACTTAAGGCCTACCCCACTTTGGGGGAGAAGTTTTTAAGCTCTTCTTCTCTTGGGAGGAAGTCACACCAGGCAGTGGCTGTCACGCTACGCTCAGTTTAGTCCTGAATGAGAAAACCGTGGGCTTTAGCAATATTGCCCCTTTAGCTCCTTCAGTACAAAGGCTGGAAATTGAGTAACAGACATACAGTGAGAGGGATTTTCCCGCCAGCCCGCGGGTGTCAGCCTCCCCACCAGGGGGCTGGAGTCAGGCGTGGCTAATGTATTTACCCAGGCCTCCAGGCAAGGCAGCCCACTGTGATCTGGGGCTGCCCCCAGCCTACCCTGGGCTGTCCTGTGGGCTTTCTTCTCAAGGCTCCTGTAGATTATGCTATCTCTAGGCAACATCTTCTCACAAAAGGTTCAGGTATTTGAATTTTCATAGTGGGAGACTGGGAAATTGGCAATGGGTATTGATGGGAAAGGCTCGTGAGATGGAGATGGAAAGTTCTGATTTTTAAGCAGAATGAACTTTTTTCCCTTCATGGAGCCACAGAGGTACCAAAGAAAAGAGGGGGATATGTGTGTGTGTGTGTGTGTGTGTTTGGTGGGCAGATGCTAAATGGGACAGGGAGGGAATTAACCTTCCTAAGAGCCTGGTCTGGTGGTGCTGTTTTATATTTATTATTATTTTTTTATTTATTTATTTTTTTTTTTTTGCGGTACGCAGGCCTCTCACTGTTGTGGCCTCTCCCGTTGCGGAGCACAGGCTCCGGACGCGCAGGCTCAGCGGCCATGGCTCACGGGCCCAGCCGCTCCGCGGCACGTGGGATCTTCCCAGACCGGGGCACGAACCCGTGTCCCCTGAGTCGGCAGGCGGGCTCTCAACCACTGCGCCACCGGGGGAAGTCCTATATGTATTATTTTATTTAACACCTTCCAGTACCCTTGAGACCTCTATTATCTATTATCTATCTATCTCTTAACACACCCAAGTACCCTTGAGACCTCTATTATCTATCTATCTCTTATCCACTGTACACACATGGCAAAACTGAGGCTAATGGGGATAAAGGGACTGCCCAAGGGCACACAGGTAGTAGATCTGGAGTCAGGATGGGAATATGGTCTCCCTGGTCCCAGCCATGAACCAAGTATAGGAATAGGAAATTTATTAAAAAAATAAAAATGACTTATCACTGAACAGTTTAAAATCAGGTCAGCTTGCATTTACTGAGTGGCTTTTCTCTGCCAGGCATCATTCTTTTTAATCCTTATAAAACTTCCATTTTGTAGATGAGGAAACTGAGACTCAGAGAGGTCATGCCACTTGTCCAAAGTCAGATGACTAAGGACTTGTGGAGTCAGAACTCAAACTTGGGTCATCTGGAATCTTAAGTATTGAATTGTTAACTCATTAAATTAATTATAAATTTATTTATTTTATTTTTGGCCACGTTGGGTCTTCATTGCTGTGTACGGGCTTTCTCTAGTTGCGGCGAGTGGGGGCTACTCTTCGTTGTGGTGCACGGGTTTCTCATTGCGGTGGTTTCTCTTGTTGTGGAGCATGGGCTCTAGGTGCACGGGTTTCTCATTGCGGTGGTTTCTCTTGTTGTGGAGCATGGGCTCTAGGTGCACAGGCTTCAGTAGCTGTGGCACGCAGGCTCAGTAGTTGTGGACCGCGGGCTCTAGAGCGCAGGCTCAGTAGTTGTGGTGGACGGGCTTAGTTGCTCCGTGGCAGGGGGGATCTTCCTGGACCAGGGCTTGAACCCATGTCCCCTGCATTGGCAGGCAAATTCTTAACCACTGTGCCATCAGGGAAGCCCCAGTTATAAATTTAATAAAGATGGCAGAGAGGAACCCACTTCTGCATCAAGGAGCAGGAGAAAATAAGAATGAGCTTGTAGACTCTGAAAAGGAGCAGAGAACAAATGAAAGCAGTTCCTGTTGGAGGTTGACACCCGCTGCAGGTCACATCACCCTCCCACTCTCCTCCCAGATCCTGGAATAAGTCCAGGCTCCCCAAACACGGGGATATTTTAAGCTTCATTGTGGTGGTTTTAAACAAGCATGCAAATTCTTTGATACTCATCCCATGAGGGTATCTACATACCCTCCCTTTGAGCTTAGGTGGGCTTGTGATTTGCTAGTAACTAATAAAATGCAACAAAAGTGACTGCAAGATTTTTTTTTTTTTCTGTATTTGGGCCTCTCACTGTTGTGGCCTCTCCCGTTGCAGAGCACAGGCTCCGGACGCGCAGGCCCAGTGGCCATGGCTCACGGGCCCAGCCGCTCCGTGGCATATGGGATCCTCCCGGACCCGGACACAAACCCGTGTCCCCTGCATCGGCAGGCGGACTCTCAATCACTGCGCCACCAGGGAAGCCCGTGACTGCAAGATTTTTGAGGCTGGGTCAGAAAAGGCGACACAGCTGCCAACTTTTTGTTGGGAAGCTCACCTTTGGAACCCTGAGCATGTGAGAAATCTGGTTCCCACAGCGCTGCCATGCTGTGAGGCCCAGGTCATGTGTTCTGGCCAACTTCACCGGGTGGAGTCCCAACTAACAGCCATCATCAACCACTAGATGTGCGAGTGGAGACTTTTCCAGATGATTCCAGTCCACAGCTTTCAAGTTACCACCCCCACCGCCCCATCTTTTTATCTTCCCAGTCCAGGCCCCAGATATCATGGAGCAAAGACAAGCTATGACTATGCCCCATCAGAAGTCCCTACACATGGAATCCAAGAGCATAATAAAGTCGTTGTTTTATGCCACAAACTTGTGGGGTGAATTGTTGTGCAGCAGTAGTAGCCAGAACATCATCTCACTTCATTTATTTTTAGGGGAAGCCCACGTCCCTTTCCTTGTCCCCTACACCAAGCTCTTACTTTTCAGTGAACTCTGGATACAAGTGGCGGCCGTCCTCTGAAGATGGCGCAGGCCGGGCTGGTCTCATCTTTTGATGAGGGCGTTTAGAATGGCAGAGATGAGCCAGCTGCTTTGCTACTGCCTGTCCTGGCCAGGCTCCCAGCTCCTACTCCCAGCCCCTTTCCATCCTTCACTTGTAGCTGACAGCTCCTCCCTCCCTCCCCTGTGCATCCCCATTTGGATGGCGGATACCTTTCAGTCCATTGAGCCCCCAGGGCAAAAGCTTCCCATCAACTCTAAGCCATTTCTGTAGTTACTCCATTTACCACACCCCAGGAGCAGCTATGGGCTCTTTGTGAAAGTGGCTGGTATGAAGCCGCCTTAGCGGGTATCTATCTAGCTCAGGTTCTACCCTACTGGCATAGTTCCGTGGTTGTTAAAATTTTTCAAAGGACTAGATGAGCTCATTTCTCTTAAATTAGTGCCTGGTAGGAGAGCTCTCATTTTCCCAGAACAAAGTTCATTATGGTACCCCACTGCTAACTCACTAGCTACTAACTAACTCATTAGCTACCCTTTCAGCCAGGAAACAGAGAATAAAGTTCAGAGTCCAAATAAGATTTTTCTTGCTCTCTTTTATTTTTTTTTTTCTGAGTTGACTCTGGAATCTAGCATGCATCCAGCATGGTGTGCTGGTAAAGCTTTAGATCTAAATAGATCAATGTCTCCTCTACTTACTGGTTAGTGACCTTATCAAATCATCTAAATCCTCTGAGTCCCAGTTTCCTTATTGGCAGGATGGAGGTAATAATTCTCACCCGGGGTTGCTCTGAAGCTGGATTGAGAAAATGTTGGTAGCCAAGTTGGCTAGAATCAGTCTAGTTGAAAAATAAGTTCTAAGATCTTGTTATTATTTTTCTTGTGGTTATTGTTATTGTTTGTGGTTTCTCTTCAGCAAATCCTACCAGCTCTGTCTTCCAGATAAAGCCAAACTCTAGCCACATCTCATCACCTCCACTGCCAATCACCTGGTCCAAGCTATGATCACCTCTATTTGCATGATTGCAACACATTCCTATCTGGTCTCCTGGTTTCATCCCTGATGCCTTTCGGCCCCTCCACACAGCAGCCAGAACAGTCCTGTTCAGTCTTGTCATGTCAATTCCAGGCTCCAAACCCTTCAATCACTTCCCTTCTTACTCAGAGTATAGTTTTTTTTTTACAGTGATCTACGAGTCTGTGCAAGAATGGACTCCTATTACCTCTATGCCTTCATCTTTTCCTCTTCTTTCTTACTCTCTCTCCCTTCTTGCTAGTCCTCAAGCAGTGCACACCTGCCCTAGAGTCTCTGAACTTTCTGTTTCTTGGCCAGAGAATGCACGACTTGTGCCTTTATCTCCTTCAAAGCTTGACTCAAATGTCCTCTTCTCATTGAGTTCTTCCCTGACCATCCTATTTAAAACTTTCCCAGTGCCTCTTTTCTGATTTGTTTTTCTGTAGTTGGTCACCTTCTAACATAGAGTTGACTTATTTATTTATATTTATTGTCTATTTCTCCTAACTAGGATCTAAACCAGCTGAAAGCAGAGATGGCTATCTCTTTGGCTGATTTATGTCTCCTGTGCCCTGAACAATGCCTGGCACATAGTAGACCTTTAAATATGAGGTTGAATTGACCATGGACCACAGAAACAACTTACTTGGCTGCTGGCTAATATTTTATATTAACAAAGATGACTGTGTGCATTTACTGCAACATCAATAGTTTTGTTTAAAAACATTGTCATGGTGCTGCCCTTTTTTAGTTTGAGAATATGCTCATGATTATGGCCTTAAGTAAAAGTCTAGTTGAAGTCAAAGAATGCCAGAATAACAAGTCCCAGGTCTTCTGATTGCCGATTCAAAAAGCCCCCAAGAATCAAGTGTGGACTCTCATTTTTCAGGACCAGCTATGTAATTTGCAGGGCCTGATGCAAAATGAAAATGCAGAGCGGCCCCTTATTTGAAATTATTAAGAATTTCAAGACTGAAATAGCAGAGCATTAAACCGAGAGCTCTGTGTCACTGCACAGGATGCATCCACATGAGGCTGGCCCTACTCATTTCTTACAACTGTATATATTTTTTACATCCAAGGAAAACAAACCTTAGGAGGTTTGTTTACTTAGTGAACTTTATCCACCTAATATCTCTTTAAATTATCATGAAGCTGGAATAGTTAAGGGTATCCATGCTGCCTGAGGTCCACTGATATTCAGCCTTCAAAATAATCCACTTTTGGGGCTTCCCTGGTGGTGCAGTGGTTGAGAGTCCGCCTGCCGATGCAGGGGACGCGGGTTCGTGCCCCGATCCGGGAGGATACCGCGTGCCGCGGAGCGGCTGGGCCCGTGAGCCATGGCCGCTGAGCCTGCGCGTCCGGAGCCTGTGCTCCGCAACGGGAGGGGCCGCAGCGGTGAGAGGCCCGCGTACCGCAAAAAAAAAAAAAAAAAATAATAATAATAATCCACTTTTGTTTTGTACTGGAGTATATGAGAGCCTCAGTTTTAGAGCAGGAAGATTAAAAGATACCTCAAATACTCTTCCTACCCTTTGAAAAGGTTATGATCTTGCTCTGAAGACAGTGCTAAATGGTGAGGCTAGAAGCATCCCAGAGCAAGGTAAACAGGGATTGCTACTTCTGAAAGAGATAAGGTCATTTCTAGTCCATCATCATTGTTATCCATAGTCTGACCAGCAGCAGCAACCTCTGGTTTAATGGTTTGCAAATGTGGTCCAGCCTGAGAGGCAACCCTGAGAGAAAGTGAGAATGGGACTGAGACACAATCCAGGGTGGAGGCAGGGCCCCAGGTCTCCAGATGCCATCAGGTAATTTTAGCTAATGATGGTGATCAGTGCTAGAATCCACCAAGGCATTGTTGGCCAATCAGCTCCTTTCCTTGGGCTTTATTTTCTCCATCATTCAAAAGAAGACTGTACTGTTCAGAGGTTATTTTTTAATATTAACCAGACTTTAAATATTCTCTTGCATTTTGATTTTTTTTTGGAGTCAGGCATTATAAAAAATGCAAGCTACTGGACCACTTTATTCACATAAAAAAAGAATTTTACTTAAAAAAAAGATTTTTACTTAAGGCTTTTTTTTTTTTTTTTTTTTTTTTTTTTTGCGGTACATAGGCTTCTCACTGTTGTGGCCTCTCATGTTGTGGAGCACAGGCTCCGGATGCACAGGCTCAGTGGCCATGGCTCACGGGCCTAAGCCACTCCGTGTCATGTGGGATCTTCCCGGACCGGGGCATGAACCTGTGTCCCTTGCATTGGCAGGTGGACTCTCAACCACTGCACCACCAGGGAAGCCCAACATCTTAAATTTTAATAATGATTTAAGGCTGTCTCTAGATTTTTAGGAAGTTCTAAAGATGAGATGATTTGGCCACAAAGGTTTAAAAAATATTAAATGAAATGAGCAGAAACATTAGTTCAACATTTCAAGGACAATTTATCACTAAATTGAATTTGAACCTCTGGAGATCTTTCTTATAAGACTTATAAGACTTCAAAGGCTTTCCTTAAAGATAACTAAAATAAATATCATACACTATTTAAAAATTTCTGCGTACACTTAAATCGTAAGGTGAATTGTTTTTTGTGGGTCAGAAGTAAACCATTTGTACAGGAGGACACATGACCACTCATATTTACAAGGGTAAACTTTTCTTCACTTCCATTTTTGTATTTGATAGGGCTATTAGCATTTCAAAGTAGTTTGGCTTGTGTTGTGATTATTTAAATGTGCCCATTAAACTGTGGGTATCAGTTTCACAGGAAGTGAAATGTCACAGGGTACTCGACTCTGGTATAGACTAAAGAATTCAGCCAAACACATTTGGAATCATAGGTTTCTCCCCTTTTATGTAAATATTCTGGGAATTTAACTTTCTCTCTGGCTCTACACCAGGTTCTCGCACAAGTAGGACTGACTTTCACTTTGACCATTCTGATTCAGATATTATCTAGAGAAGGAGGCAGCCTGCTCCAGAAATGGGAGACTGGGGCATGGATCACCTCCCTTCTGTGCAGACTTAACGAAACTGCTGTATATCCAGGAATGGCTAGCAGAGTGCAAGGAATTCCTTCCCCCGAAGAAAAATCCACACGGAAGGTTGCAAGGAAGCTGAGTTGTGCTATCTTCATGGCAGTTAGCCTGGTTCCTCTATCTCAGCCAGGCGAGATATCCCTGCAAGGGAGTCAGCCAGGACTGGCAGTGTCCCCGTATTCCTGACTCCTGCTGAGATTCTCCTTTTCTGAGCCCCACTCCTCCCCTTCTGATCTTCACATTCTTTCCTTAGATATGTTAATGCCCTCTCCAAGGAGCTACCTGGGGCAGCTTCTCAGCCTCTTTGAGGGGATTTTATATCCGTACTCAGATTATTTATGGCGCCCATAGAGTCCATAGAGTTGGCTCAGAGAGTAGCCTGCATTCCCTGTTTACAAGTTCAGGTGAGGGTTGCAGGCAGAGGGTACCACTTCTGTGTCCCAGATGTCTGACAGGGGCTTTAAAGCATTCATACTTGGAATGTGCTAAATTCAAGGCTGGACCCCTAAATAGCCAATGTTTCTAATTGATGAAAATAGATAAAGTTGATAAAATAATTGATAGAAAAATTGATAAGATAATTGATAATTATAAAGATTATTCAGTTGAATCATAGGAAACTGCCAATATTCAACCATTTTTGCTTATCAATATAGCAATTTCCTGTGGTTTGATCTAATACTGCAAAATGGTTTCAGACATCAATGAAGAGATATTGAAAGGTTTTTATTTTGTCTTTTCACTATATTCCATACCCCCTAACTTCTTTTCCCGTATCCTGTATACCTGTGCTAAGACCACACACACACACACACACACACACACACACACACACGCACACTCACACTCACACTCAGAATATGACTTATTCTTTCTTTCCTGGGACCTTAGAGAGGTAAGAAAACCAGATAACAATGAGGTAACACATTTATTTGAATGAAAGGCAGTTCTAGTCACAATACTCTTGTCCTTTGTTCAGGGATATCCACCCCCCCATCCCCCTCCTCCAAGTCTGCCTGAAATCACTCAATTTAGCCTGAAAGCAATGAAGGCTTGAGGGCAGGCAGCTTGTGTGTGGAACAAGCCCCAGTGTTGAGTCACAAACTCTGGATTCTGCATTTGGTTTGATTACTTCCTGGTATGTGATCTTGGACAAGTTACCTAACCATGGTGTGTTTCAGTTTTCTCATCTGTAGCATAGGGACAATCTTATCTACTTGATAGAGTTGAAGGGGGCCAAATAAGATAATATCTGTAATGTACCTAAAACTGGGAGCCAAACTCCTTAAGACCAATAAGATTAAATTTCTTGTCCCCTGGAGCTTCCAGCCTCCATGCCTCCCCATCCACCACACATGGCTCAGAAACCAAAGAGCTGCTTTACTTGAAGTGACATGTGGCCTGGGACATTGGGTGTCTCAGTAGTGACCAGGCGGCTGGGTGAGTCATGGCTAGTGGGGTCTCTGTTGCTTTGGGAAAGATAACTTGCAGCTGGGGAGGCACAGAAGTGGCTTTGTGGTGTCAGTGACATTTGGGCTGGTCCCTAAGGATGGTTAGGATTTAGACACACCCTCTAGGCCAGCTCCGTCTCATTAAACTTTCTGCAGTGATGGAAATGTGCTCTAATCTGTGCTGTCTAAAACGGGTGGCTACTGAGCACTTGGACTGTGGCTGGGGTGATTGAGGGGAGAATTTTAAATTTAATTTTAATTAACGTAAACAGGAACATATGGCAAGTGGCTACGGTACTAGACAGCCCAGGACTAGGCAGAGGAAACAGCAAAAGTGAGAGAAGCAGAAAATCATGGGGGCAGGTGTAGGGTGCAGCTCGCGTTTCAGCTCGGCTGAAGCCCAGGGTGTGAGAAGGACACTAGAGTACAGGCAGCCGGAGAGGGATGTGCAACAAATCCATTGTCAGTGGAAAGAATTTAAATGTTCTTTCCTAAGCCATGGGAGCTAGTGAAGGTTGGTGAGCAAAAGAATGACAGCATGTTGCTCAATTCAGAGCGATGAATCTAGTAGGAGGTAGGGGAGTGGAGTCTCTCTGATTGGACCAGATAGAAGCTGGAAATGGAAACATTTGGGAGTGTTACTGTGAAAACCCAGGTGAAGCTCTTACTGAGTGCAGGGCACTGTGCAAACAGCCCTGCCTGGAATATCTCGTGTCACTCTGAGGCAGGTGTTACCAAGAGATCCATCTTACGGACAAGGAAATGGGGTTTACCATCGATTAACTTGAAATCCTCAAGTAAGTACAGAAAGAAAATTCGAATCCAGGTCTGTTGGATTCCAAAGACCACAGAAGAAAGTACTTAACTCCACTCCACCTCTGGTTTAGATCTCCCTGGGGAAAGCAGTGTCATGAGAAGTGACACAAAGCCAACCCTAAAGGTGAGGACTTGACATTAAACGAACTGGGTGTGGCTTTTCTCAAGACCTGAGATAGGAAACTCTTCTTTTCTTTCAACATGCATTTCTGAAGGGGACTCCCTGTTTGGTTGCCAGACCTGACCTCTCTCATTTTTCTACTGCCTTGGTGAATGCCTAAATTAGGCCATTACTGAGCCCATTAGCTTGCCTATTTGTGGGCCAGAAGAGTTATTATCTATATTTGGGGAACTCTCCAGTAGCAGAGACTTATTTCCTTCCTGAGATCTCTTCAATTTGCAGGCAATTAATATCTGATGACTTTGAAAATTTCTTTTACAATCTTCCCTTAAGAGGCAGCTCAACATGGTGTTAAAAACAGCAACTCACCAGGCTGCCTGGGCCTGAACTCTGGTTTACAGTCTGACTTTGAGCATGTTATGGACAAGACAACCTGCTTCATGGACTGGTTTTAAAGATGAGGAAAGGTACATAACGTGCTTAGAATTGTGCAAAGCCTTTCCTATACGTGGTTTACAGGCATTATGACTTGCCAAAAACTGGGCGGGGATGGGGCGGGAGTGGCCAGGAGGAGGAAGAAGCAATTCTCAAAAGACCACTGGAAAACATCTGGACGTGAATCAAAAGGAATTGGTCAGATAGATACTGAAAGGCCAGTTTTCTGAGTTTAAGTTCAGACTCCTCCTAAAAGAGAAGCCTTACAAATGTAAACGCACGCCGAGAAGTTTGGCTGGAAGGGAAAGGAAGAAGAAATTTTGACAGGGAAAGAACAGTTTCTACATGCGTGGGAGCAAACTCTTTGCACTTTCGGGCAGACGACAGGGCCTTACCCTCTGTCGGGGTCGCGGCGGGCACTTCAATTGCAGCGTCCAGAGCTGCTCTCGCCGGTAGCCTCAGTGCTGCCACCTACAGGGCCTTTGAGGCAAAGCGCGCAGCCCTCACGGCTCCTGGGCGGCGGGGGCGCTGGATCGGCGCTGGATGGGTAACCTCTTCGCTAGCCATCATTAGCTTCCCTCTCTTACAGGTTTTAATGCTTAGAGCCCTAGACACAAAAGTCTGGGAGACATTTATAAACATTATTTCCAAAAGGGGGGAGGGAATGAAAAAATAAAATCAGAGAAATCTCCACACATAGAAATGTAGAAATGTCACATTGATGTAGAACCAAGTGCCAGTCACTGAGTTAGGGGCTTGGCACATGAAATTGCAGTTAATCCACATAACAGATAGCATCAGTAGCTTTATGCCCGTTTCAAGGTAGATTGAATAACCCAATACACAATTGTTTCGAACCCGTGCCACTCCCATTCCAAAATCCATATATGTCATAACACACTACCTGGCAAATTATTGTCCCACCTTTCCCAAGTATAAAAGTGCACACAACTGCGTTGACCAGTCACAAAGAGCTTCTGTTTGCGCGTGGCAAATAATGCTTACCCTGAGCTTTGAAAATCTGAACTTCTCAAATGAAGATGCTATAGCAGAAATTTTTCACTTATATAAGGGAGTAGGGACTTTATTACCACGGCCCAAATCTTGGTCCATTTGTAAATTATTTCTATTAATCCAAGCCAATCTGAGTGCATTAATGTTGTAGACTAAACTACAAAACAAAGTGTCGGTCTTGCTTTTACCAGCTCAAACTCTGTATTAATTAATCAACATTTGGGCACATTTATGCTACGTTTATACTACAAAGGTCATGTTTAAATTGGCCTTCCTGTGGTACTAACAGTACTTCCCAAGCTTCGGTGTACATACCATTCACCTGGGGACCTTGCTGGAATGCATATTCTGATTTAGTGCATCTGGGGTGGGCTCTGAGATTCTGCATCTCTAACCAGCTCTCAGGTGATGAGGTAGCTACTGGCAAGCGCACTTTGAGTTTCAAGGGGTTTGAAGATCTTGAAGTTCTTCTGAATCACCAAAATAAAATTTTACTTGTTTGTGTATTACTTATATTTTATTGTCTCCTAATACGCTGAGAGTCAGTAAACTATAATCCATGTCCCATCTAAAATACTTTATCAACTAGAACAATGACTTTACCCGAATATCCTATTCCTTTACCCGGGCTGGATTATAAAGTGTTTGTCTTTAGAGACTCTGTGACCTAAAGGAATTTCACCTTCAATCAAAGGGTAATTTACGCACCATGAGAATTATTTTCCAAACTTTAAGAGAGAGTAATGATGATACCAACATAAGAAAAACTTGTCAAAATTAAACTTTCTGCTTTCTTTGGTTTTTCAGTCTGACTCTTTTGCCATCTCGGGAATTGACTGCATGGAAGTATAGAGCAGTAGACCCACTGACCCACTTAAAAACCAGGAAGCACCTTCTAATATCCCTCAGATTTGGGGGTCCATTTATGCTTACGCATATGAGTCTCCAGATGTTGAAGGGCAAAAAGTAACACATTCGGGCTTCCCTGGTGGCGCAGTGGTTGAGAGTCCGCCTGCCGATGCAGGGGACACGGGTTCGTGCCCCGGTCTGGGAGGATCCCACGTGCCGCGGAGCGGCTGGGCCCGTGAGCCATGGCCGCTGAGCCTGCGCGTCTGGAGCCTGTGCTTCACAACGGGAGAGGCCACAGCGGTGAGAGGCCCGTGTACCGCACAAAAAAAAAAAAAAAAAAAAAAAAAAAAAGTAACACATTCACATGTGATACAGAGCAAACACCTATGATGATGCTCAAAGGACAAGCTATTTATAGCAGTAAAGAATAAACTGACCCATAAATAGACAGTCATTTACTTGTTTGTTTTGTCTAGGGTCCATTGAATGGCATCTGCTATTATAACAAAAGCTAATGCCCAGTAATTTTTTCCATCATACACCTCACTGGGGATGAAAACTGCAACGGAACTAGATCTTCTGTTTGGAATTGATATTTTTTTCCCAACATCAATTAAAATATACAAGAAAAAGATATTTAAAAAGTAATAAAAAATAAATAGCCTATTAACTCAAAAAATTATGCAAGAAAGGTGTTGAGTTCTCCCCCATGCCTTCCTATTTACACAAATAAAATACATATATGTAAATGGTTAAATGTAAATGACGGCCTTATATATCTTAGAGAATAGAATGTCTCAAATTAGAATAGTGGAAATTATGGCAACTTTAATAGGAGGAAAATGAAAGAAAGTATGGTGACTTCAATGGGAACAAAGTATCTGTTATGCACATTGTAGTTTTTCGAAAAATGTGCATTTACTGCCTTAAGATTGATTGCTGGGTTTGCATAGCAAAGACTGACATGGATTGTGAAGATAAGGGTGGGCTCCAGAGTGGGAAGCTGGCTGCTGCTATCTACTTACCGTGATCTCAGGGCTTCAGCAAGGCTAGTATCTCTTTCCTCCTTTGCAGTTCGTACTCTTAAGCCCCAAATTTTCTACTTTTAGTTTTAGTTCTTTAGGTGGAGGCATTGCTTATTAGCTGATGCTGTTGTACCCAGATATTGGTATATTAACTATGTAGAATTATTATTACCAGAAATATCTATTTGGCCAACTTCTATTCAGGGCAACCATGTGGCAGGCTTCAGGCAGAGAGGAAAAGGTACTGTCCTCGCAGCTTAAGTTTGAAAAATCCAGAAGAAGAACTGGGGTCATATCTTCAACCCTGGATCAATGAATGTGGTCAGAGAGATAGAGATTACAACTGGCCCCCTTGTGGCCTCATGATCTTCCTGTTTGCTGGAAATGTGTGTATGTAGGGGGGGTGGTTATAATTATTTCAAACTTTAGTAAAACCATATATTTTGAGGAATATTTCCCAAAGGAGGGGCTTGCTCTTCTGGAAAAAAAATTCATGTCCATCACAACGTGGAACAAGTTACTTTATTTGAACTTCAGTTGAAGAGTCTGTATGGTTGTTTGAGGCAGTAGAATTAGATGCTTTCTGAGGGCCCTTTCATATCTAAAATCTCTAGTTTTCAGTTAAGTACCTATGTAGCACTTTATGAAATGATTTCATATCCAACTCTGACAAGCAGGTAGAGGTGATTCTACTTCACCCTCCTATTAGATGGGGGAAACCGAGCCTCACAAAGTTAATTAATTTGCCTCAATCATTAGAATGTCAAGTGGCAGAACTAGGACTACATATTAAGTGACTGGACTCGTTTCAAAGGATTCCCTTTGAATGCCACCCACATTAGTGAAATTAGTTTTGTTCATTCTGTAATGACCACTAACTAATCTCATTGGTAGCAAGCTACTATAAATTAAGCTAGAGTTGATGGGATAGTTCTGATGAATTAAATCTTGGGCACTTGAATTTTTAATTTAGCTGCCTTCTGAGAGATGCTGAGGTTATTCATTAATATGATTACTGTCTTTCTGATGGGAAGTACTGGAAAGTAAGGCTTGGGGAAAGAAAAGCTACTGAGAATTCAAGTTGAAAGAAACTGCTTATAGGAAGAGATTCAGGGAGAGACTGGGGGCGAAACTGATTATTATCTTCCAGCTCACAGACACTTGACATTATGCGTGAAGCAGATATTGGTCAAATAAGTAGCCATTGTTTGTTTTAAGAATTCCCTAAATAAATATTTACTCCACACAATCAATGAAGTCTAGGAAGTCAATGGAATGTGTTTTATTTTTAACAAGGCTTAAATTAATTGCATATCTCCTGCATCTACAAACATCTATTAAGATCACTCTGAGAACTAGCTTAGAGCTCCTAATGACGGGTTTTCTTTTTAAGCAAGGATTTCAGGCTAGCATATAAAGTTTTTAAGACCAAAGGGGAAAATAATCTTTGATTAAGAATGTATAACATTATGATTCAAAAGCCTTAATGCACATACCTTTGGTCTGCCAACTAATGAATTTATCCTCGAGGAAATAAAGATGAAGAGTAAAAGGATGTTCACTGAAGCATCACTTAGAGTAGTAAAAACAGGAACAACTTAGATGGGAGATTATTATATTATTATTATTATCTTTTTTTTTTTACAATTCAATACTTTCTGATTTATTCATGGAGTTATGCAACCATTACCACAAGCAGTTTTAGAACATTTTCATCACCCCTAAAACAAACCCTGTACCCCTTAGCAGTCATTTTTCATTTCCTCCCAAGACCTTAAACCCTGGTAACTTTTTGTTTCTATAGATTTGCCTACATTGGACAATTCCTATAAATGGAATCATATAAACTGGCTTCTTCCACTAGCGTAATGTTTTTAAGGTTCTAGATGGGAGATTATTGAGGAAGATTATGGTACCTTCATACAGTGGAATATTCTATAATCATTAAAAATGATGCTGCCAAAGAATAATTAGTGACAAAAACATTCACAATAGCTTAACCAATAAGAGCATAAGTTCCAGAGCCAGGCAACCTGGATTCTGATTCTAGTTCAACCAACTCCCCACTGTGTGACCTTGAACAATTTACTTACTCTTTTGTGCATAATTTTACTCAGATATAAAATGGGGCTAATAACGATTGTATCGGCCTCAGAAGCTTGTCGGGTGAAATGAATGAGGTAATCCATATAAACAGCTTAGCACAGAGCCAGGCTCTATAATAAGTTATCAAAGAGTGCCACATTTTCTTTCTTTGCTGATCTGTATTTCTTACTTTTAGGGCCAACAATTATGTTAATTTGGTAATGATGAAGAAAATATAAAAGTTATTTTTAAAAAATTATTTAAAATTTTTGAATTGTGGTAATATACATATTACATAAAATTTACCATCTTAACCATTTTTTTTCATCTTAACCATTTTTAAGTTTACAGTTCAGTAGTGCAAAATACATTCACATTGTTGTATAACCAATCTCCAGAACGTTTTTCATCTTGCAAAACTAAAACTCTATACCCATTAAACAATAGCTCTCCATCCCCCCTTCCCCCAGCCCTTGGTAACCACCATTCTACTTCCTGTCTCTATAAATTTGACTACTCTAGGGACCTCAAATAAGTGGAACTGTATAGTATTTGTCTTTTTGTAATTGGCTTATTTCACTTAGCATAATGTCCTCAAGCTTTATCTGTATTGTAGCCTGTGTCAACATTTCCTTCCTTTTTAAGGCTGAATAATATTCCATTGTATGTATATACCACATTTTGCTTATCCATTTATCTGTTGATGAACAATTGAGATGCTTCTGTCTTTTGGCTATTGTGACTAATACAGCTATGAACATGGATGTACAAATATTTAAATATTGTTTTTTCAAAGAAAGAATAGTATAAGTTCCTCTAAATTTCCTAAAACTGATCAGGCACATGTAAACAGGGACTACACAGGTGATTGAATCCTAGATTTGTTCATTCTCTTAGAAAGTGTTTAATAAATAAATTAATTAATTAATATATTTAGCTTTTTACTGGGCACTTTGTCTTTGAGGCTATTATTTCAGAAGATTTTATATTTAGTTGAAAATAACAAGGGAAAGAAAACACCAACAAGGGCTGAAACAAGACAGGTGCTGAAAGTCAGAGGTAGTCAGCCTAGGGCTTATACTGTATTTCATGGTAACAGAGTCTAAACTTCTCTCTTCTTGCTCTGCCATGTCCCTAAAGTTTTTTTCCTGAGATCTTTACATGGGACAAGGGGGTTGCTGGAGTTCCAGCAGCATTATTTCTGCTTCTATTCCAGCATTATTTCTGTTTCTTCCTTCCAGAAGGGAGGAAGGGAAGAAGGAAGTGTATGTCCCTTCTTTAAAGATACTTTCCATTTCTACTCTGTTGGCTGGAAGTTAGTCATGGGATCACTCATGGCTGAGAAAAGTGGCGTTTATTGCCAATAAGCCATACACACTACACAAATTAGGGACTCAATACTGAGAAAAATGGATGCTGGTGGACAGCCAGGATTCTCTGCCAGAGTCTCCATACATGTTAACTAGCATCTTGGAATATACATCCTTAGGTAGGTAATGTTGAACTGTTTCTCTCTGAGTCTATAGGTAATCTCTAATAATAGTTCTGAGGCAATGGTGATTTTTCTCAGCTCTGTTGATACTTACTCCAAACTTGATTTAAAGTCTTGTAGGAGAGCTCGTAAAACCTAGAACAACAGGCATAAGGCATTGGCTTTATATTCTGGTGTCTTGGGCTTGTGCTGAGACCTCAACTATCCCCTACTTCAGATAGACAGATAGGGTTACAGCTTTGGTGCCGATGAAGCTGGTGATTAGGCAAAGTTGTTTTGGGGAGTTACTTCCCAGATGGAATGTAGAGATGAGGACCCTTTCTCAAAGATCATACTCTATTAATGAGCAAACATTGGTGCCTACCTAGTGGAGTCAAATTTGTATCTGATTTTTATAACTTCCAATATCAAAATGATTTCTTTATTAAGCATTTTAGAAGTTGATGAAAATTTTTAAAATCTTTGAAAAATAGTTGCTTTCGTTTTAATTGCAGAACTGGAGAATCTATGACACTCCAATGTGGTTGTTTTGGCTCATGGACATTTAAATGAACAAGTACTTTGTAAAACAGGCAAAACTCACTTCATTACTCATGATGAACCACCATCCTTGAGGCAGGGATTGGGGTGAGGCCAAAGGTGAGTGAGGGTCAGGGAAGGAGTGAAGAGGAGTTTATTGATTACAATATTAATTCAACATTTAAAAAAACAGTGATTTTGTTATTTCAGTGAAACTGTATCTAAAAATGCCTTGATCCCATCATCTGTATCAAAATGCCCTGCTTTAAAAATGAATAAACTCTTCAGTGAGTACAGTCATATGAAAAGACCCTTAAGGCTACAAACAGTAGAGAAAATGATTAAGTGAGAGAAAAGTCACTTAATGAAAATAATTCAATTTTAATAAAGATCATTTAAATAAAATAGACCAATATCACTAAGATGATGCTTTTGTCATTGTCTCCAGTCTCTCCACCTTCACAAAAAAAGTAATTTCAGAGCCTCTGACTTTTGGAATGACATTATTTAGAGCCCTCTGGCAGAATCTAGAGGACTTCTCATCAGCCTCAATGGTACCCTCTCCTGTCTGAAGGACCAGAAACTGAGCAAACCAGTAGCAAAACCCAGAAGAGAGTGCAGTTCTTTAATGTTTTAGCCTCGTGACCTAAGAGTAAAGTCACTGTTCAACTGGTGAGCGAAGCTGTGGTCTGTTTTTCTTGGTCTCACAACTTGTGTCATTGGTGCTAGTTCAGTTCAATAGATATTTCAGTACCAATTGTGCTAACTTTATAACTTTAATTTGTATCATATCTAAAAACATCCAGTGGTCCTTTCCTATATTCTTATGACTCAATAAGGCAGAACAGTTGTCATGGAAAGCATTATGATCAGAGAGTCAGAGGAACTCTGTTTAAATGGGCTATGCCATTAACTAGCTGTGTGACCCTAGGCAAGTCATTTCCCTGTCAGTCTTCAGAATTCTCATTCTCAAAGAGAAAGGGCAGGGAGTTGGTTTATATGATCTCTAAGATCTCCAGTGTTTAAAAAAAAATGTCAGAGCACCATTTCTACTTTCATCCCAAGAAGAATCATTTAGCCATTGCTAAAGAGGTTGAGACACTGATTCATGATGTATTACTCATTCCATCACCCAAACCCTTTTGAACAGATGGAGGTGGAAATGGTGCTCTCCAGTATCATGATTAATAATGAATAAATGCACAGATTGCTGTATGCACCTGCAGAAATACTTTCCAATCTAAAGAAATGTAGTCTGGTTGTTTCTAAGAGGTAGGCACTTACTCCGTGGTAAATATCCTGTTGCTTATCTGAGCTGGAGGCTTCAAGTGCTGCCTATACATTCCTCATTATCAAGCCTTCCCACAGCTCTGCTCAGCTGACAGATAGAGCCAATTAAAATGACTGCTCCCCATTCTCTCTGTAAATCGTGTCTCCCTGCTGTTACTCTCTGCTGCTCCTGGATTGTCCTTCTTTCTACTAAAGCCTCCCCTGCCTTTCAAATCTCAGCTCCTTTGCCACCTCCTCCATGAAGCTAAGTCTCTTCTTTCTTTAAACTTCCATGACAGGGCATGTTATCTCCTCCTCTTACATTCATTTCCTACCTTGTACTGCATTCATTTATAAACATGCTTTATCTCCCTTCCTAGACTGTGAGCTCCTAGGTGGCACCATCCCTTATCCTCATCAAGACTGAAATGCCGGGGCTTCCCTGGTGACGCAGTGGTTGAGAATCCGCCTGCCGATGCAGGGGACACGGGTTCGTGCCCCGGTCCGGGAAGATCCCACATGCCGCGGAGCAGTCTAGGCCCGTGAGCTATGGCCGCTGAGCCTGCGCGTCCGGAGCCTGTGCTCCGCAACGGGAGAGGCCACAACAGTGAGAGGCCCGCGTACTGCAAAAAAAAAAAAAAAAAAAAAAAGACTGAAATGCCTTGTGTCTTTCATAAAGCAAAACCCTCACACATTTATGGAATACTTTCGGCCCTCCCTAGTGGTTGGTATCACAATTCCTTTCCCCTGCTGCCTTTTTGAAGGGTCTATTTACTTCTATTTTTAGGAAGCTGGGCTGCTGTAATTTCTCTTGAAGTAACTTTGAATCTACATTACTAAGTGGTATATTTAGTTGGATTTTTCAGTGCAAATTCAGCATCATAGTTTTGCCAAGAGATGAAGAGAATTCTCCTACCACAGGCCTCGTTCTCTTTGGGTCTGATTAGGTTATATATTTTATTTTGAAGAGCATGAGATAGCTGTAGTTAAATAATGATCTTTGGGACCCATTACCTCCATTACATTGAAAAATGTCATAAACAGAGCCAAACACATATTTGTTCTCCTGATTTCAGTCAAGAGCATTTGGAGATTTGGATGGTACCGCCCTTTACTTTAAACAAGTGAAGGCAGAGCTGTATGCTTTTCAGTGCATGCCTGCTTCTTTTCTTTCTTTTTTTGACCCCAGAATATCTCAAGTTTGTGTAGACAGAGGCCAACTGGCAGCTGATAGGCTGTCACTTGCAGGGGTGGTGGCAGCAGCAGTGGAGGGCTGATAAGCCCTTTGGGGAGAAAGATGCTCTTCCAGAAGTAGGGCCCATTTGCCAAGAAAGCAGCAGGGGAAATCACTGGTGGCAGCTGATTAAAACAAACAGGAAGAAGGGACAGGTTTGCCAAAGGCTTCTGTGCATCTTTCCCATTGGTAAACTTCCAGGCCGACGAAAATGTTTTCCAGGTGGTTTTTGGATTTATACCTATAGGGCAAGTTCCAGTGCACCCCAAAGCACCAGGTCCCTAGTTTGAGAAATGCCACACACACACAGATTCCATCATAAAGGCTTTTGTCATGCAAACCCTTGAGGACGTATGGCTGATGTCAGGGAAGGCACATCTGAGTAACTAATGTGTACTCTTCAAATATCCTGCAATTCTCTAATGTGAGTTTATCCAGGTCTACTGCTGAAGTCTAGGGCAATGAAAGGTCTCCCAGCCTACCCATTATTCCGTTTTCCTTAATTAAGTCACGATTATCATCTTTATCTAAAAGCCCCATGCAGAGAGAATCTTTTTTAGGTAGTGGTTTCAACTGACTGTACTTCTCTGTAGTCATAAACCTTTTTATTTTATTGTTTTGATAAAAAATGGATTGGGAGGTAAGGCTAGGTTTAGAGATTTCTTTTTTTTTTTTTTTTGCATGTTCTTTATCATTAGTAAATACATTAAACCCTCTGATTTTCAAGGAGCTGCCTGGCCGTGGTGGTTATTTGGGGGGGGGGGAAGGCAACCACACATCATCTTTCTTCTCTTTTAACTTAAGTTTTACACTAAAAATCTGTTTTGAGAGGGAAATGGAGCGTGCTAAGCTAATGACAGCTTTCCCCTCTCTTACTTTTTCCTTGTCAGAGCAATGCGCTCCTATTGGCTCCTTGGCGTGCCGGAATGTGGGCATTGCAGCTTTAAAGTGAAGGCTCCAACTACTCGAAAAAATAAAAACAAATAAACAGCCCCCGCCCCCCCAAAGAGAGGAGGGCTTACGAGGAAACTGTACTAAATGTGTCCACAAACTGACTAATATATTTGCAAAGGTATAGTTTCTGCGACTACCGACAACCCACTTTGTGCCGGGAAATTGTTAGGTGCGTCCCGCTGAGAAACGTGCTTGGCTAATCCGCGACTGCCGTTTAGATCCACCCAGGCCGACCCGCCAGGAGGATGGGCGTGAGGGGGCCCCGTTTTCATTCTTGGGAAGAGGAAGCCGGCGACCCAAGGCGAGCTCTGAGGACAGCTGATCATCAGGTCCCAACACTTGCCAAGCGTCCCCTAATTCCCATTTGGTTACAAAAATTCTTCTCTCCTCCACTGCATCCCCCACTTTGAGCAAAGGGTGCCATGGCCTGAGCAGGAGGCCGCGATCCGGCCGGGGTGATCCGCGGGCCGTACGTAGGGTCGGACTCCTGGACACCCAGGGCTGCGGCTGCCGAGGCCTCGGGGTGGCTATTCCTGCTAGAGATTAGCTGCCGCGCGGGTCCCTCCCTCTTTCTCGGGTCAGTGAATGATTAGTCAAACACCTCCCCGCCCCAGTCCGCCCGAGGTTGGATGGGAGGAGTCATGGAGCGACTGTTCCTCTATTTTTAAGGGCGAAAAGCGTTCGCCTCTGTGCGTTTATTAATCGACCTTGCGTGTAGTTTCAGCTTCTGTCTTCCCTAGTGTCACGACTGGCAGACACATAAGCACAGAACACTCTTCTGGGAGGCCCCTCGCCCCTCTGTCCGCTCAGCGCGGGAGTCCGCTGTCTCGCCCCCAGCAGACCGAAGCAAAGCAGGGAGTGAAAAGTCGCGCGGCCCCCCGCCCCCACCCCGGCGCCCCGTGTCGCTCCATCCCAAAGCTGGGGCATCTGGGAACAAGCAGGGGTGGTGAGGTGCCCTGCGTCCCATATTCTGATCCCTCCCAGGGTTGGAGCACCCTGGTGTGAGTGGGGGTGGCGCGGCGTTCCCGGCTAGGGGAGGGTTCCCCCGGGAAAGGGAGGAGGCGCTGCGCGCTCCGGGCGGTGGAGACACGCCTGCCCCGCTCCGATCCGTGCCCCGGGGCAAGTGGCCTCCCTCGAGGGGCTGGGGAGCGGGCTGGACGCCCGGCGAAGACAAGCGCCCGGCGCGGGGCTTCTGCAATCCCCCCTGCGCCCGGGCGCCCCCAGCGGGTTCCCAGAGGCGCCCGGGGCGCCCGGGTCTCCGGCGCCGGAGCGAGCGTGCGCGCGGGCCGGGCTGAGAGCCTGAGGGGCCGTCAGGAGGTGGGAGGGCAGGAGTGCAGCGGCGCGCCCCCGGGCAGTCGCTGCAGCCCGGGCGGCGGCGGCGGCGGCTGTGCAGCGGTGCGCAGCGGGAAGCGCAGCCACTCCTCTCTGCCTATCTCCGGCTGCTCCGATACCCCCTCCTCCCGGCCCCCTCTCTAGTATGGAGGAGCCGACGACTAAACCGCTGCAAGCAACTCCTTAAAAAAAAAAGCCGCATTGGAGGAGCCTGGCCGCAGGACCCCTCCTCCCTGGGTGCCCCTCACCCCTCGCCTCGCTCTCCCGCCTCCCCCTTCAGCCCCCCCACCCCCCCGCCCCAGGCTCCCGGGCGCCCGCCTCCCTCCTTAACGGACTGTCTCCCGACTCGCCGGCTGAGAGCCCTTTTTGACTGCGAGCGGCGGTAGTGGAGCATAGGCGGCGGCGCGGGACCTGCAGTCGCCCGGGATTCCCTCCAGGTGACGATGCTCTGGTTCTCCGGCGTCAGGGCTCTGGCTGAGCGTCCCTGCCGGCGCTCGCCCGGGATTACCTGCTGCGTCTTGCTGCTGCTCAATTGCTCGGGGGTCCCCATGTCTCTGGCTTCCTCCTTCTTGACAGGTAGGGGAGGGGGCGGGAGGGACCGACCCTCCCGGACGCTGGCTTGGTACCTGGGAGAGGAAGCGCTGGCTGGCCTCGGGGACGGGAGGGCGGGGAGCGAGCACCTAGGTGCCTGCCCCTCGCTGGCGGTGGGCAAGAAGCGAAGCCCGCGGGGTTAAGGGGTGGGAAGGCAGTGAGTAGGTTAAGGGGTGGAGGGCGAGGAGGCTGTTGACATCAATAGTATAGTGATAACGGAAATTCTTCTATTTGAATTTAAGAAGTTCCTTTATTTATTTTTAGTTTTCGTCAATCTTTATTTTGATCTTTTCTCCCGTATACAATTAAAGAAAAAAATTTTAACCGTTTTCCACCCATCGGCCTTTCTCACTCTATAGGGTTCCAATATAGCTTCTGTACAGGGAGTGCTTTTTAAAGCACCTTGAATTTAAAGAAACTATCATATTTTAAAAGGGTAATAATAGTAGGATATAATAATTATATGCTTTCAGGCAGGTGAAGACCTGAGCTGCTATTCTGAAGGGCATACTTTACTGACACCTGGGGCAGAAAAGAAAATATTGAGGCAATTTCTAAAAGAGAAAAGAAGGTTGTGTTTCAAAAAGTGATTTCAGCTCAAGACAATACGAGGCGGATTTATATAAAGGCCTGTTCACTGACACTGTCCTGAATTCTGTTCAAATTTAAAATGTGCCTTAATGGCCAATTTGAATTTTTTTTGCATGTGGGAGTGTGTGTTTACTTGAAATGCCTTCATGAAGGAGGGGTGTTATTAAGGATCCAGTGAAATACTTGGAATTGTGCTTAAACCATCGAAAGCAGAAAATCTATCTATATAGCACGGCCTTTAAAAAAACAAAACAAACCTGTTCTAATAAAACTATTTAAAATAGATTTTCTTTGGGGGGGACTTCTTTTGGGTGAGTTTGAGAATTTAAAACTCATTAGGAATTTCTGAAATTTGGATATAGTTGTTTCAAAAAGCATTAATGTAAAAATTCTATTTTTGTAACAATGGCACTAAGCTAAATTTAAATAACTTATTTTCCCCTTCAGGTTCTGTTGCAAAATGCGAAAATGAAGGTGAAGTTCTCCAGATTCCATTTATCACGGACAACCCTTGTATAATGTGTGTCTGCATGGTGAGTATGGAGATCAGGTAATGTGAAGTCAATTGCTCCCTCTGATAAGGTGAATCCATTAAATGTAATATGACCAAATCTTAAAAACTGGTTTTGGTCGTTACAAAACTTCAGATAGCTGGTGAATTGAATTCAGTTGAATTTCTGAGTATTATGGACTTTTGCAGTTTCCATTTCATCAGTCTGGGAATTCTTATCTTTGACCTCAGTTTACAGAAGTAAACTTAAGGTGGACTTGGTATGGCATGTCTCAGTGATAATTACCATTTACCCTTCTGTTCCCAGGAATGGTTATTGCCACCAAATCATAGGTGCCACCAAACTTTCTGCCTTGATTCTGTTGTCTGAGCTCAGTGTGAAAATGATAACATTTAGGTATAAAGGTCTGGGATAAGGTATATGACAAGGGGAAAAAGAGATGAGAGTCACAAAGCACAAACATGAGGACAAGATGTAATCTTGGGTTTCTTTGCCTCTTATATCCTAAGCTCTCAAAAACAGTCTTTGTAGTTCTGATTTGGAAGCATGAGTCAGAAAGGACTTTCTATCCTTAGAGGATGACACTTGGCTTTCAGCTGCTTAGTTAACACTGGCAGTGGCTAGTAGATAAAAAAAAATTTTGTTTCAATTTATTTTAACTTAATAGTTAATGATAAGGTCTAATAAGTAACCACACGGGGGAGATTAAGTTATACGAATAAGAATTTCTGAGCTGAAATAGAGACTTACAAAGAACAACATTTTTGCTTAAAAGTGTTTTACATGCCAATCAGTTTTGGCAAACCTTGATTAAAAACTACACATCACAAAACCCTGTTGGAAATACATTAAGGCAGTCAAATGCAAAGCCCCCAAGTGATAGATGACTGCTTGTTATCAGATCAACATGCTGTATGGAACCAGAGAAGGGATTCTTCTCTGTTTAGGTGAAAGCCAAGCCATCTGCGTTTAAACTACCCAAACTTTTTCATGACAAGAGATGAGGTCAATGTTGTGAAATGATAAATGGGTGAAGGTGAATGTCTGTATCAAATGATTATCAGGTTCTGAAGACTAAGGAAATCAACAGAAATAGAGGTAAAAATGCATTCCGTTCGCAGAGATAAGCATTACAATATTGTTACATTTGTAAAGTTTAAATATACAGTTTGGGTTTTGCAGACTGTTCCCAAATATATAAAAATTCTCCATACAGCATTTCCCCTTTTCCATACTCCTGCCCGGGGTGAAGTAGTGCCTTTCCCCGAAAGTACAGCCTTACTGCTAATAAAATAGATATTAGAATCTTGCTGTTTTGAAGGTAAAGAGTGAATCTGAAAAGATGCGTCAGTTCGAGTTCTGGAGTGATATTTATTCCAGAAATGCATTGATTAAGTTCAGACGGGTGGTAGTTTCATTTATATCTTCGAGTAACATTTGGAGGTATCTGCCTTCGTAAGAGCTGTCAGAAATCCTTTCTAAACATATAAAGTCTGGACTCTGGTACTCCAACTCACTTGCTATTCAGAGGATGCCTCAGAGCTCTCACTAGCTGAAAGCCTCAGTGATCTGTTGCCGTCACCTTTGCAGGGGTTTAGGATTATGGGGCCCAAGCTGTCATAGTTATTATTGCTTCCCAAACATTTGTAATACTTGATAAAATTGAGTAAGAATATATGGATGGCCGCTTCTTTATTTGTGTCTGCTGTTGTAAGTTTCTGAGGGACCCATTGCGGTATATGAATTTCAAATCACCTAGACTGCCATGAGTCTGGTTGACATTTTTTTGGGGGGGGTTGGAAGGTAGACTTATTTAGCAGATAGATAATGTCAGCAATAGCAACTAACATTTATGAAACACTATTTGCCCACACTTATTGAAGCCTGCATTGTTTCATTTAATCTTCACAAAAATCCTTTGAGGATTTTTATCCCTCTGTTTTACAGATGAGGAAACTGAGGCTAGGGGAGTTTAGTAGCCTGTGAAGGTCACATTTTTGTAAATAGTGGAGCTGGAACTCACTCTCACCTGCCTCTAGAGCACATGCATATAATCAAGTGAAACAGGCTGTTTTCTAAGTTAAAGATGTGAAAAAGCAAAGAAAAAAATAGAAAGTTTGTTGAGTTATTTGACTTTTTGGCATTGCTTGAGTTATTTTGATTTCTTCTTTTGAGTCTTTTAGGAGTTCGGTTAGCTAACATTTGTTAATCACATTATATGAAAGGAAAATCTCGTTATGATTTCAGCTGACCTGCAGGGAGCTTTAGTTGTGAGCTAGTTTTATGTATGTACATTAAGAGGGTATGTAATAGTCAAAACTGTACTTTGGATAAAGAAAATAGTCATATTTAGTTTGTGTTGGTCCAGCCTTTTGGCAGAAAGTTACCTAAAGTTGAGTATAAGCTCATATCTTGTTTCATAACATGTACTGAAAAAAAAAAAAAAGCTAACCTCAACGTATGCTTAAAAAAGACGTAAAATGTTACAGTTGGGAGGAAATAGGTGGCACAAAGTCCTGCATATAATTACAGTGTAAAAGCTTGAAAAACCCCACAAAATCAACTTGGCCTGATTTAAACTCTTAAGCTCCGAAATGTTTCAAACGTGGAATGAGCTTATTTCTGTGGGAATTTTGAGGATGACTGCGGATGCAGTGGCCACAGCAAGCAGAACTGAATAATTTTATTCTCACTTATCCTTGTCTGCCTGGACCCGAGCATTTTGCCAGCATCAGTCGTGGTCCAAGAATAACCTGTTTGTTAGCTGCTGATGGGTATCATTCTAAAGTGTGTGGGTTCAACTATTCAAGAGGGAAGGTGAGAAGTTAGGCCATTGTCCTGAAATCTAGGGAAGTGGGTAGACAGTTTGGATTAAAGATGCAAGTGTTTCATTGTTCAGTTAGAAAGCAAAACACAGCTTTTCCCCATCTTACAAAATGGTCTTTTGTGGGGCTGAGTTAGGAAGGCCCAGACTTATTGCTGTTTTGTATGATGTTTTCCCCCTTCTTGCTAGAATTATTTTTCCCGTAATGCCTAGGACAACACGTTGGTGCCTTCCATGAAGTACAGCTGATAGAAGCCAGCCTCTCTCCGCTAATGAATCTAAAGTGGTCCCCTGGATCTTTCGGGCATTCCCATATACATCCAGTGAACCTGGGGACGTGGTACCCCTGCTTCTCACCCCTTTTCCACCTAACCGTAGCATAGAAGGAAATGGCACAAGCCAATGAGTTCGGCCCAGTACTGGAAACCTGAGAAAACTTTGGAGGCTGGGACTCAGAAAACCAGAAGTCAGTCAGAGCTTAGTTTGGCATACATTTTGTTCAGCAAAAAACATTATTCTGAGGTTTAAATTTCCTCTTTTAAATCCAGGGGTGCAATTTAGAAATGGACCCTCTGCTCATAAAAAGCAACGTGAAATTTGGTGTTACAAGAAGCAGGGCTCCACCTATCTTGGAGCCAACCAAGTGGTGCAAACAGAGGGGGCTTTGTCTGCTGTCTTCCACTTTTTAATCACAAAAATCTTCTGTCACTAAACAAGCAGCTACCAGCATCTTTGATTCTGTCGGGTACCTTATCTCTATAAGAGCCTCATGTTTTTTATTGTTCAAATTAACTGGCTAGAGACTAGTTATCTATTATCTGAACAAGTGTTAGGCACGTGTTTGAGAATGAGGGAGATAGCGGTGCATCAGGATTCAATTCGTGTGTGTTTGTGTGTGTGTGTGTGTGTGTGTGAGAGAGAGAGAGAGAGAGAGAGAGAGAGAGAGAGGGAGAGAGAGAGAGAAAGAGGTGGAGAGAGGGAGAGCTAGGAGGGTGAAGGAGAGAGAGAGGGAGAGGAGATAAAAAGTAGTCCTTATGTGTTCAGAGAGATACACTTAGTACATGCACATATGCATAGGTTGCCACAATTTTTTGGAAATTGTTTTATATCATTTTTAGACTTTGGATTTTAGATGCTCACTAAGGAAATGATCAGGAGTTATTTATTTATTTATCTATCTATTTATTTATTTATTTATACTCTGTTTAGACAGTGTTGCGACCAATTGCCTTTCCATAGAATAAGGTACTCAATAGAACAGTTTGGGGGGAAAGGTAACTAATTTACAGCATTGTGCTGGCAAATTCACCAGTACCAGCTCATAGATAATTATTATTACCCATGCTTTCTTGAAGCTCAGAGAGGTGGAGCAAATGTCCTGAGGTTACATAGTTACTAAGAGACAGATCTGGGATGTGAAAACAGTGTTTTCTATGCTAAACCAACTTGCTTCTGTGGTCGTTTACTACTTACAGACGTCTACAGGTACTTCCGAGGGCTCAGAGAGTTATTTCAGCCTCTGCAGAGCTGAAATAGGCTCACTTTGGGGAGAGTTAGAGTGATCTTGGTCTTGTAACATGAACCAGGTCTGGACTTGGATGGCCCTTTCAGAGGAAGGCACAGTTCAGGCAGCTATTGGCTGGTTTCATATCATTTTGGCAAAGAGCCTTGGCCCTGGCATCAGACAAGCCTGGGTTCGGATCTTGGCTCTGCCACTTACTGATGGTGAACTCGGGAAAGTTACTTCACCTTTCCAAGTCTCCATTTCCTCATCTGGAGAGTGGGACGTCTATCACTACTGAGCTCATAGACTTGCTGTGAGAATCAAATGAGATACAGCGTTTAAGGCTTGGCCGAGAGCTTGGCATATAGTCAGAATGATGCATTATTGTTGTTGATGATATTGATGATGATGTTAAATTCTTATTTCCTCACATGGAATTAGATGCAAAGGTTCATCAGAAAAGGGAGAAAATGGAAGCTGATGGAGAAAAGACATAGGGATAATGATGCCAAGCCCACCCATAGTTATGAATGAACAGGGCTAAGTCAGTGACATTTTATGGGGATTTCTGTCCCTCTAGACTTGGACTGGGTCTATCTGAGTTGTTTCCTTATTGGTCCAGTGGTCTGTGAGCCCTGGTATAAGTTTTCCCCTTGCTCTCCATTAAACACTAAAAAAACTTTCCATGGAAGAGGGGCTTCGTTTTTCTGCAGAGTATTTATGTCTCTATGCCTGTGGGGTCACCTTCACTTGTACTTTTATTGGCAGAAGGGTAGCGTTGGGACTCAGAAGTGCTGTAATTCTGGAAAAACTGCCTAGTGGTCTGGCATCATGGGGATTTTCCTGGCCCACCTTGTGGAAGTCTCTCACCCCGTTCCAGACCTGGGTGGGTTTTTGCTGCCTCCTTACTTGTGGGCTCCCCTTCCCCATCCCTGTCCCATTTTAAACACGCTTTCTTTTCATTTCAAGGCACCGGCCTTTATAGTGCGCATCAGCTGTAAACTGTGTTTTAAGTGTGGGAGCCCTTCCCCAGATTGGGATTCAGATATAGTGAGGGCAGGAGAACAGGACATAATAGGAAAAGTCAGGCAAGGCAAAACGATGGAAAATAAAACCAATTAATACAAATTCATTGAATAAACAAAGGATACCAGTTTCTCACACCCTCTTCTGTAGCACTTCTGTCCAACTGATGGTCTATTGAATTCTTTGTGCTATAAAGAATACTAATAACATCACCTTTCATGGCCCCAGGAGGTCAAGTGTGCTTGTTGAACTTAGTTAAGATCAGCAAATGCGCTGGGTGTATATTTTAAGACCTCTTGATTCCCAGTTCTAATTCTATAAAACATCACTCGAAGCACTAGGAGTAACAGGTTATAAATTCAATAATATTATTCTTTCTTCCTTCTCTTCACACTTCATTCTCCCCTTCCATTTTTTGCCTTTTCTGCGTTTGAAGCATCCTGCTGGTTGGGCACCTTGGGGAGGCAAAGACCAGTAACACAGATTCTTGCCCACAACGGAAAAGAGGAGAAAGACACATACATAAATAAGTTTCATAGGAGTGCCAGAAAAACACTATGCTAGACTCAAACTCAAGTACTAAGGGAGCTGTAGATGAATTCTGATTGGATCATCTGGGACTTTGATGGGCGGAGCAAAGATAGTCTTGGCAAGGCGTGATTGGAGGAAAGGCACAGAGGAGTGTGTGCTTGGGAATTGTGGAGATGGCGGAGTCCAGTATGCCCAGTGTACCCAAAGTTCTGGTGGAAGCTGGAGTTAGAAGGCTTGGTGGGAGGCATAGAGGACTTTGAGTGCAATAATAAGGAGCTCAGTTCCACTCGTGGAACTGGGGGAGCCATTTGATATTTTGGCTCAGCCGCATGACACAATAAGATGTGTTTTATGCAAATGCCTCTAGAAGCTTTTGTGGGAGTTGTTTAGAGTGTGGAGGGGCCAGAGTTTGGACAACAGGCACTAGGGATGTGTTGTGGTCAGGTGAGGGCAAGCGGCCCGGAACAGGGATGGACAGTGAGAAAGAAGGTGTTGGGATAAACCAATATTGCTTATTCTTTTGAATTACTTTCACTGCCTTCTAGTTCTAGAATATTTGGATGAAAAGACTCCAAACAATGCCCAGAGAAACACAGTAATTAAAATGCAGTGGTCACTGCGGTGGGATGAGGTGCTACTGTGTCTCTGTAGCAGTCACGTTGCTAATCACGTGGTGTCTCTGGAGCAGCTCTGGGTGCTGTCACTTGAATAGAATTGTTTACTTCCAGGCCTCACTCTCAAAATTCCATTTTGGGTGCTAGCCCTCTCCTCTTACTCACAGTGATACCTTGCTCTGCGCTGTTGCATGACCCCTTCGGCAAATTATTCAGTCTGGTAGATGTATTCTCAGTGGTAGCACACAATTTATACAATTTATACAACAATCGAAATTGGACCCACCTTAAAAAAAGTGTACCCATGTGCTGGGACCCCTAGACTTGCAGAGGAGTTTTGGAGCCCAAGTTGATAGCACTTGGCAATAAAATAGATGGCACAGGTGAGAGATGGGGTGGATTGAAGGGAATTTTGGAAGTTCTAGCCAATGTTATAGACAATGTAGGAAGAGAAGAGGTCACAGATGTGGGTGGGGATAATGAGTTTAGAATTGATGACTGGGCTTCATAGACCTTTCAAGTAGGAAAACCCGGTAGGCTCTTCAAAATGTAGATCTTGATCTCACTAGAGAAATCAGGACTAGAAGACAGCAATTTGTTAACTGTCTGCATTGAAATAAATTTCAGAACTTTGGGAATAAATTATTTGTCTTAGGAAGGGGTCTATGTTGAGATTTCAAGAAATGAGCCTATAATAGTAACTAGAAGTGACTCAGGTATACACATATATACATTCTTCTTTTTATATTCTTTTCCATTATGGTTTATCACAGGATATTGAATATAGTTCCCTGTGCTATACATTAGGATTATCCATTCTAAATGTAATAGCTTGCATCTACCAACCCCAAACTCCCATAAAAGAAACAGTAACTAGAAGAAGGGCTATATTTAAAAGGGCTTATTTAAAAGAAGGTTAGAAAGGGAGAAGCCAATGACAGAGATTGAGAAATGGTTACAGAAGAAGGAGAACCAACAAAGCATAGGCCAAGGCAGAAGATGCCTGAAGAGGAGAAAGACCAGCGGTATTAGATATTACAGAGTTAGACTGAACCTTCTAGGAGAACGTCATAGAGGGAACTTTGTCATCATCTTCTCTAACTTTAAACAATCAATAACAGTCAGTGGTGCCCAGGTCCCTAGTACCTGCTGCACATTTTCCCATGGAATAGAATTGATCATAGATAGAATTTGGTGGAAACTCGTTTGAGAGAAATCCCAAACTAAGATTGCTGTAGGGATTTTGAAAATTTAGTGCAAAAATCACAAATTTTCCAAACTGTGATTTAAAAAGGTCTTAGCAAAAGTGAATAAATACCACATGACTTTTCAAAGGTCCCCAAACAAAACTAATTTCATGAATAAAAGTAATAGGCTTTTGCAAGTGTCTTTGGAATGTTTCTATAGTTAAGTGCAAAATGGACAAGGCTACATTGAGGCATTTTTTATTATGAATCAGAGCAACATTATCAAAGAACCTGACTAATATAAAATCTTACCATAGTAAACTTTCAGGTGTGCTCTATGAAGCTGTTAATGGCGCTTTAAAAAATATTATGATATAATTTAAGCCCTTAGTTAGATCTTCAGGAAAAATATTTTCTTTTTTCACTAAATTTTTTTTTTTTTTTGGCTGTGTTGGGTCTTCGTTTCTGTGTGAGGGCTTTCTCCAGCTGCCGCGAGTGGGGGCCACTCTTCATCGCGGTGCGTGGGCCTCTCACTGTCACGGCCTCTCCCGTTGCGGAGCACAGGCTCCAGACGCGGAGGCTCAGTAGTTGTGGCGCACGGGCTTAGTTGCTCCGCGGCATGTGGGATCTTCCCAGACCAGGGCTCGAACCCGTGTCCCCTGCATTGGCAGGCAGATTCTTAACCACTGCGCCACCAGGGAAGCCCTTCACTAAATTTTTGATGTCTGTTTTGTCATTGAAGTACAGCTGTGGAGTGGTGACCTTGGTGTCTGAAATTATGGGTTCAAGTCTCCCTAGGGCCGCCTTGTAGCTGTGCATCGCTCAGCAGCCACCTTGGTCTCTCTGAGCCTTAGTCGTGGGTACTGGGCAAGTCACAATGGTATGTGTGCCCTTCAGCTTCATTTCTAAAGAGGAATCATAATGCAGAACGCATCTGTTTGCTGTAGCCATTAACTGAGGTGATGTGTATGGATTAAATGTGCTGGTGTTTGTGAAAGACCTTTGTAAACAGTGTAAGTGGAATTATTATTATTATGGGCCAGAACTGGAATGGAAGGAAGTAAGGTGTATGCTATAAACCAGTTTTTAATATATACTTTAATGAGTATATTTTTTAGGAATGATAGTGTAGTGGTTCCCATGCCTCCTTTCATAGTTGTATGGCTCTGGGTGAGTTGCCTGATATTTCTGTATCTCGACATCTATATTTTCATCATAGGGCTTTTGTCAGAACTGTGAGTCAAAACATGTAAAATTCTTAAAACAGGGTCTGGTAGATGGGAAGCACTTCAGAAATGATAGCTACTGCCACTACCTAAATGCTATGCAATTGCTGCCTATCCTATACTTCTAAGAAGTGATTACATAGACTACTGCAAGACTTCTAAGAAAGGATTTAATGGACTACCGCTTTTATTTCAATTTATTGTCAATTCCTATGACATGTGTTTACTCTGGACTTCTGTCAGGGCAGACAATGGAAGTTCAGTAGAAGCGACTGCTATCTTTTCCATAAAAGACAGAAAACCCAGGAAGTATTTGGGGCTTAGCAAGATGGGCTGCTCCTCTATTTTTCATCTTCAAAAGTTCACCTGTTTGACTGGTGTCCATCTCCAGACAGCTAATCACAACGTTGCTTTCACAGTGAGGCCTTGCTGTCCTTTGGGGTATTTGCCATTGAACGAGGAAGTGGCAGGTCGGAGGCAGAAATGTAAAACTAATTACTGGTAGACCCACACAGACAGACATGTCAGAGTCCTCCCCATTTAATTTAATTTATTTATTTAGTTTTACTTTAAACATTTTTTTATTTTTATTTTTTTATTTTTTGGCGGTACGCGGGCCTCTCACTGTTGCGGCCTCCAGGCTCCAGACGCGCAGGCTCAGTGGCCACAGCCCACAGGCCCAGCCCCTCTGTGGCATGCGGGATCCTCCCGGACCAGGGCATGAACCCCTGTCCCCTGCATCGGCAGGCGGACTCTCAACCACTGCGCCACCAGGGAAGCCTTTTATTTTTTAATTTAATTTTACTTTTGGCCGTGAGGCACGCCTGGTGGGATCTTAGTTCCCTGACCAGGGATGGAACTCGCGCCTTTGGCAGCGAAAGCGTGGAGTCCTAACCACTGGACCTCCAGGGAATTCCCCTCTCCCTTTTAGAACGTGCAGGGTCCTGCCATCTGCCCAGCCACAGTCACTCTGTGGATACCCGTGGTGTATCGGGTGATCCCAGATTAACTGAGGTGACTGGATTTGGACGTATGGACCCTACGCATTCACAGAGCTTTGTGTGTTTGTTTTCTAGGAATCTGCTCCTTCTCTTTGATAGCATGTTCTGCGTTGTATGTAGTTAACTTGGGCAGTTTTATCTTATGAGATGAGGTCTTCAAGTGTAAGAGCCTTGTCCCCTCATCTCTGGAAGCCCCATAGCTTCAGTGAGAGGTCCACAACCTTGGGACTTGAGTGGGAGTCAGGCTGGAGTTTCCTGTTTATAATTTGGGTTGTTAACACTTGGGATCGCTCCCCCCCAGAATGGAACTCCAAGTTCCAAAACAGGATTCTCCCAGAGAGTTTGTCACAGAAGGTCAACCCCCTCTATAAAAGACATCTTAAATAATCATTACAAAAAACGTTTTTTTCCTTTGAAAGGAATGTACTCACATTTGAAAACTAGAATCATATAGACATGAAGACCTGCTTTTATTTGCACCAAAAGGAACATTCCCTCTTATAGAAATATCCTGCTGTCGAAAGCAGCCTTGTAGGCGACAATGCAGGAGGTGCCCAAGAGGGGAGGATCGGGGATTATCTCAGTTCTGCTTTCAAAAATCACAATGAAAAAATGCCTCGGATCCCTGTGGCTGCCATTCCCCATCATTTCCTCCCCCTTTCAGTGAGGCTAACTCCGAAACCTTGACATAAGCCTCAGTGTTTATATTAGGTTTTGGATGTTAGCTCTCTTGGCTTCTGGGAGCCGACTCTGTTGAAAGTTATGTTTTTCCTTTAAGGACAAAGGCCTTATTGTATGTACACGTTGTGCAGTGTAATGAGTTTTTTTGTTGCTTTTTCTTTCAAATGTTAGGTAATGGGTGGGACTAACCCAGATCTTTATAGACCCGAGGGTCTATAACCTGAATGGCAATTTGAAGGTTTCACACAGGTAACTCAACAAGAGAAAATGAGAGGGCGGGACAAGTGGCATCTTCCCTGACCAGAGCATGTCTCCCGAATGCCCTGCTTTGATGGAATAACCATAAAACGGCTCTGGGAGAGGATCTGCAACATGAGTCATGATACCCCAGGGACACTTCAAAGAGAATCACAGTGAGGGAGATAACAATCCTCACATTTTCACTCATAAAAGCATGCATTTCCAAAATAACTCTTGTATTCTTGGTCAACTAAATAGATTTTGGCCAGATGGTTTTTTCATGGCTGCAAAGGCTGTCAGGCGTAGGCTGAGCATCTTATTTGGAGATGCTGTGCAGTGGACTGTCTGCTTGTGCTTCTGGCCTCTGCAGCTGTGGGTGACCTCAGAAGACTATTTCCAGGAGAGATAGAGTTGGCCTTCAGAGAGGAGGCAGGAAAACTAGAAGGCCCGAAGCTGGTCTTACATTTATTTGGGCCTCATTGAGAGGCATTTTTAGCATCTTTATCTTAATTTTTTTCCCTCTCTCTCTGTAAAAAAAATTTCTGAGCCTATTCCCTTAGGTTCCTCTTGGGGGCAAATCTGCAGACTGCAACGTTAGCAATAAAGTTCCTTTAACCACTCACTGCTTTCCGTTTAGTGAGCAAAGTAATGACATGTGCATTCTTTTCCGTATTTATTCTTAGAACTTCTTATTTAAAAAATACTGGGGGATTCCTTTTCCATTTTATTTTCTAATTGAACAGAACCGTTTGAGCCAAGATAGGACGATTGCTCCCTCTGGGTTCAGAGGGCAGGGCTGCATCTGGCCAGTGGCCTGTGGAACTTGCCACTTCTGTCTCCAGGAGAGCCTTGCTGGGCTGTTTGACTGCCTCGTACTGACTCTGTACCCCTCAGAAATTCACAAATTCTAGAAGCTCTCACAGACTACTGGGTCTCTCCTCCTTCGTGGATTTATGGAGCAAAAGCAGTAGCATCATGACATTCACATACCAGTGTTTCTGGGTCTCAGGGGGATGCTATTTTCCTGGATGAGAAGACTAATCAGATATTCTTCCACTTGAGAGCTGCTATGCCATGTACCTGGGTTTATGCTCCTTGAGGGGCACAGGCCTATTAGAATTGAGATGCGGTGATTTCCTGTTTTTAAGCACATGTGAAACAGTGGTTCCAGGACCCAGTGGGACCCACCAGAGGTCAACTTGCCGTCTCATGAGCACAATAGGTGAGCACCCAGGCGGAAATTCGTTTCCCCTGAGAGGTGACTCAGCCTGAATTTGGGGAGTAGCTGGGTGGCAGGGAAGGGGACGTAAGTCTGCTTTTTCAGTGAGTGTCATCAGTTAGTTCCGGGGTGGCTTCTGTGGGAAGAACTGGCTTTTCTTTTTTACCTCTGGGATGTGCATGTACCAGACAACAGTGGCTTCCTTTCCCTTGTGATTGCCTGTGTGCATGTAGGGAACTAGTTGGGATTTATTAAAAAATATGATTTTTTTTTTCTGTTTCGTGTAAGCCGTACACCGGGCAAGGGCAAAGAGACATTTGCTTAAAGTATTTTACACACCAGTTGGCCAAGTTACAGAAATATAGAGCTCCCAGATTTGGCATTAGATTGAAGTATATGAAATTTTGGATATTTGGTGTTGACCTATTAAAACAGCAATTTCTTGTGGTACAACCTAAGATGTACTTTGAGCACCTGGAGAATTTTTCACTGGACATAGTTCTCCTCGCAGGTTGTTGCAATGTATCTTAATGAGGGGGCCTTTAAATTCAGGGTGAATTGATACTGGGTTCACAAACTAAAAATAAATTGTGGTGATATAGGAAAACATAACACCTCTTAATCTCTGAGCCCCCAGCTCTGAATTAGTGGGCTCCTGTACACATCCTCAGGACTCTCTGATGGTGGCGTGGGGAGGGGGAAGGGAGGGAAGTGGTATTCACCTTGGTCAGTGAGAGGGGGCACGTGGTGGGTGCCCTGCAGGAAACGTGGGAACCGAGTTGCAGGACCGACCGAAGTAGGAAAATGATTGATGGCTATTAAACTCAGCACATATGTAGTGAGCATTTATGTTAATAGTGGCCCGAGGCACTGTGAGATTAGAAAAAGCTCTTTTTTACATGAACAAAAAGAGATTAAATTATGTTCCAGGTAGTTTTGAAGTTATTGCTTTCGAGTTCTTTGAAAATTGATGAACTCGTGCAGGCCATAGATATTAACTCGTGGTTGGAGTATCTGATTAATCAGAACAAATTATTATTCCTTGACTGTGCTGGATGGCGTATGTGTATATACACACGTATATATGTGCATTGTATATGTAGGTACTTAATATGAAATTTGGATCATGGAGTTAGCTTGCAAATGACTTTGTCTCATTAGAGAGACTCAAATGGAAGTGTGAAAATGTGATTGAACCAGAGGTTGTGTACATGTTGGGGGAGACCCTTATAGTAGAGCTGTGAGCACTGGTGACAAGGGACACACAGTTGCGTTCCCATCACTGCCAGCCTCTCCGTCCTCCTCCCTCCTCACCCACCCTCTTCAGTCTGATGATGTGTCTTCTCTCACACAGTTGCAGGTCATTAACAAGTCAGTGGTAAGAATTCTCACACCAGCAGAGGTGACTCTTTTTTTTTTTTTTTTTTCTTTTTTGCGGTATGTGGGCCTCTCACTGTTGTGACCTCTCCCATTGCGGAGCACAGGCTCCGGACGCGCAGGCCCAGCGGCCATGGCTCACGGGCCCAGCCGCTCCACGGCGTGTGGGATCTTCCCGGACCAGGGTACGAACCCGTGTCCCCTGCACTGGCAGGCGGACTCTCAATCACTGTGCCACCAGGGAAGCCCGACTCTCTCTTTTTTTTTTAATGTGCACAGGAACCCCCAGGGAGCTTGTTAAAAATGCAGATTCTGAGGTTCTACTCCAGAGATTCTGATTCAGTAGATCTGGCAGAGACCTGAGAATCTCCATATTTAATAAACTCTTCCAGTGACTCCATGCAGGAGCCAGTACTTGAAAAACTCTTCCCAACTGAGGTTAGTGGAAAGAGAAGGATATGAATATAACCATAAATATAGATAAATTCCCCAATGAAGCAACTTGTTCACTAGTGGTCAGGTACATTTGAAATTCTGTTATTGGTACCAAACTTATCCATAAGTCAACTCTCATTTATGTAACACTATTTTTGTGGACCTTTCACGCAGTTATCTTGTACATTAGCTATCTTTATTGAAGTGCTACATTTTCTCTTTATGTCCTCTCCTCTATCAAGCCTCCCCTAGTCACTTGATCAGAATTAGTCACTTGTTTCTTAGAAGCCTCGTGTTGATTTCTCATATTATAACCCTTACTCCTGCCTACCCTGAAGTTTCATTAATTATTTACATGACTGTCTCCCTACTAGACTTTAGGCTTCTTCAGGGTAGAAATAGTGTCTGATTCTTCTCACCATCACTCAAAGCGTCTCGAAGAGTACCTCGCATGTGGTAAGTCTCAATAACTATTTTACAAATCAACACCATGTTCTTAAATTGGAGGTAGCCTGACCTTCACGGCTTCCTCAAAGCCGTGCTGTGAGGGAGAGAAGGCCTTCTCAAGAAACCTGTTTCATAGTTGAGATAATTAAGGCTCGGAAAAGCAAAGCAAGACAAAGCACACATGACTAATCAGTGAGAGTTGGGACTACAATTCAAGTACGGGAATGCTAACCCATCCTGGGTAGACTCCACTGAGATATCTCTCAGAGAATGTTTTCTGACTACAAGTGTTAAGAAAGCACCCCAGGGCTTCCCTGGTGGCGCTGTGGTTGAGAGTCCGCCTGCCGATGCAGGGGACACGGGTTCGTGCCCCGGTCCAGGAAGATCCCACATGCCGTGGAGCGGCTGGGCCCGTGAGCCGTGGCCGCTGAGCCTGCGCGTCCGGAGCCTGTGCTCCGTAATGGGAGAGGCCACAACAGTGAGAGGCCCGCATACCACACACACAAAAAAAGAAAGCACCCCAAGGGGGTGAGTGAGAGAGACCCAGCAAATAACTTCCCTGGGGATTATGTTTTTAACAGTCCTTGTGGTCCAGTGAAGTAGAGTCCTGACTGGCGCCTTTGGGTGGGACAGGCTGACCCTCTAGGTTGGTGCTAGCCTTTCCATGAGATGGATTCCCACAGGGATACACTCCGTTTCCCGTGGTCTTTCTGTGATGGACAGGAGCTGCAGGGTGAAGCTGATATAACGTATGTTTGTTGCTTCTCCAGCATGAGCCAACTAGATGTAGCAATTTGACAGAACAGCCAGGGTTTTATGACAGACTTCCTGGGATCCAGTAGCATCTGGAGGAGCCAGAGGCAAACGATGAAGAGCTGAGGGCCAGGTGAAGCTGGATTTAGAGATATGCCCCATCCCAACCCCTTTCGTTCCCAAACCTCTATAACAGAAGCTGTTTCCTTCTGCTGGCAACTTCCGCCCAGCAGGCCCCTTCCTCATCCAGAATGGACTCATTCTGGGAGGAAATGTTAGTTCTTTCTGTTCTCTTGATGCCCCCCCAATTTCTGCCCACATTTTCCTTTCCCTGATCAGGAGAGAATAAAGTCAAGCTGACAAGGTTCTGATTCATGTTGCCTTCACATAATTCTGGTCACGTTGCTAAACGATTTTCCATACTTTTAATGAGAATCCTTTTTTAAAAAAGTTCTTTTTGTTTTTAAATTAGCCTGGCATTCCATTGTTCCAGGGTTCCACCTTTATCATTTCCATCTTTATTATTTTTTACCATGTTATTTTCTTTCTCTGTTATTATCCCGGCGTTTCCATGATGTCACCACTCCCCAAGTTTTGTGTCTTGTTTTTCTCAGTTTCAGTTTTTAATTCTTGGTCCCAGCCTGATAATGAAATGCACAAACAATTACAGTGGGGTGGTGGTTCTTCCTACACACCCCATGTGGGCCAGACATTTGAGGGATGGACAGTCCAGTGAGGAGCTCTGTGGAGGCCAGAGGAGGACCGTTTGTGATAATGACCAAGCGGTGGAGAAAAGGATTGCTGGGAATAGTTAAAGCACTAGCTAGAGCAGTGCCAAGCACCCAGGTAGGGGGTTAGTAAATATTTTTCACTAATGATGGCGTGTAATGATGGCGTGCTGATAGCATTTAGCCTGGTGGAGAGAATGCCGGCAGTGGGGGGACTTTCACAGTCTTCAAGTACGTATTTATGGGAATAAATACGATGTTGAAAGGACAGACAGGAGTACAAACCCCAAATTTGCAACATAGCCCCAGTTCCAGCTTCTCTGCTGGCTGCTCACTGCCTCTTGCTCACTTTCAGAGTGAGCCCCAAGGTGGTTGTGGGGTCTTGGCTTCCCTGCTTCTTGGCCAGTGCCTGCCTGTGACCGCAGGCCTCTTCCCTAGATCTCTAAATCCTAGTTACCCTGCTGTAGATGAGCTCACACTCCTAGCTTTGAGCCATGTTTGTTAGGATCAGAAATTGAAAGCAGCGTCTTACTATGGACTCTGTTCATTCCAGGGTTTTGGCTTTAGATCTTAGTACAACTGAGAAGAAAACTTAAAATGAGGGATTTTCCTCTTGCTTTTCTTTTTTTACGCCTAGGGGTTTATTGTTCTCTCACTCCCACACCCGTCTTTAACACTCGCCTACCATTTGGTCACTGGTCTCTGGTAGGTCCAAGCTCCCTTAGGACACGGGTCCTAGAACTTTTCCTTGGCATTCTTAGATCTTCTAGGCAGTCAGCATTTTCCTAAACTTGAGTCTGTTCCCTTGGAGATGTAGCTTGGCAGGCATGGTGGTTATTAGCACTAGGGGTAAAGAGTGGCCAGCAGTAGCCAAGACAGCATCTCTTGTGAGCCTTAAATCGTGGACAGCGACAGCTGTCCCGAAGCATCTCGGTCTGTAGGTATCTGACACAGTGGCAGGTGCTGAGAGAAGGTGACCTCTGGTGGTCACTGGGTTAATGTAATAATCTCAACCAGCGATCGTGTACAGTTGTGGGCATTTGCGCCTGTGGGTGGGTGTGGGTGTGTATAAGGACTTACACGTATAGAGATCTCTCAGCATTTGAATGATGGGTTTATAAGAATTTTGTTTATTTGGCTACTCTTTCTTAGACCTTGTTATGCTGGGTCTTCCTTATCTTTTTGAACTTTAAATATTGGAGGGCCCCAGGATTCATTCGATCAAGACGTTTCTCTATTTACACTCCTTCCCTAGGTGATTTTTATACAGATTCATGGCTTAAAAAATACATATATGCTGAAAGTTCCCACATTTATGTTCCCAGTCCCCTTACCCTTCAAATGCAGACTTGTAAATTCAGATGTCTACTTGGCACCTCCAAACATCTCAAACTTAAAATGGCCCAGACAGAGATCTCGTTTTCCACCCCTCCTCCAAACCTCTTTCCCCCCAGCCAGCAATGTCAGCTGCACTGCTCCATTCTCTTAGGCCATCAGCCATGAGGTCCTGGATTCCTCTTTCTCTTACATCCTATATTCTATCTACTAGCAAATCTTGATGGCAAAACCTTGAAAATATATCTGGTAATATCTAACTATCTCCATGATCACTTTTGCCTCTGGACAATATATTATCAAGCAGTGGCCATTGAAAACTATACATCCCATTTTTTCACTTACTTACAAACATCCCGCAGTGGCTTCTCAGCTGACTTGGCGTACAGTCTGGAGTCTAACTCCAAGGCCCTGCCGGATCTGGCTTCTGATGCTGTCTCTGGCCCCACCCCCAAAGCATCTTCCCCTCCTGGTCTGCTACTCCTGCGTGATCCCAGCACCTTCTCAACAAGGGCGTCTGCCCTTTCCTGTCCCTGGAACACATTTGTTCAATATATTTACACATTCTCATTTCTTCACTCTGGCCTCTGAGGAAATGTTTCCTTATTAGAGGGCCTTTGTTCTGACCACTCTTCCCCCATAGTACACACCCTGTCACTCTGTTCCCTTGTCCTGCTTCCTGTTCTCAAAAGCCCTCATCAGTGGCCATTGGATCACGTGTGTCTTTGTTTCTTGAAGGCCTCCCTACTAGAATGTCAGCTCTGTGAGGATGTGGACTCTCCTGTTCACGCTGTATCCCAGGGCCTGGGACAGTGCTGGGTCCTTCCAGTGTGTACCTGTATCAGTTGGATGACTGAGTATACGCCATGTTTAATTTAATTTAATTTTAAGATTCAGTTTAATTGAATCAATTAGTTTTTAAGTAATTAATTCAATTAATTAATGGTGTGTAATTTTTTGACTCTATAATTTGAAGATCTAATACTCTTCCTCAAAAATAAATTATGATTTTTCCTTTCTACTCTAAACTCTGCTTTTTCTGTAATGAAGACTTGCCATTTTCATGGCTCACGTTACTTTGCCTATTAAGTCGGATGGTGGGGAAATTGTACAGATACACTGACAAAGATGAAAAGCTATCTCCAATGAACCAAATAAAATTGTAGTAAAGTATATAATAAGCAATAATAATTATAGAATAAAATGTGCCCTATGGAACACTGGTTTTAAAAGTAGATATTACTACTCACACTTGGTAGCATAATGATGATTGGTTTTGTAATGTAAATTAAAATTCAGTATGCTGGTATTTTACACTTTACCTAAAACATATTATGGAAGAAAGACTAGCAAAGTGTGTTAAATATTACAATTTCGTAGAGCAAGAAAAAAGTGGCACAAAGTCTTTCCCATGATATGCATAAGACAGGCTGCTCTACTGTAGGCAATGCCCAGTCATGTCGCTGCACTACCTTGGAGGGCACTAGGATGGCATCACTGAAGGAGATCCCTTTTGAGGGCTGTCAAATCCCAAGGGTCTAACATAGGTAGGTCAAATTCTGTCTCAGTGAGAGAACTGTATGACAGAACTTTTCTGAGGCTCATTCAGTGGCCCACCTAGTGTCTGAAGAACAAGAGGATTTGGATGATCTCTGGGAGTTTACGGCTGTGGAATTTGGTTGTAACAGACCTTCGCCTCCTCTGAACTCATGACTAGAATTGCATCCACTCATGTTGCAGCATGTGCGGTGCTTTTGCCGTGTTTATGCTCTGGCCCCTCTCCCTCTTGGACTGGAAGCTCTTCTAGGGCAGAGGATGGATCTGATTCATATGTTCTGTTCTCAGTAAAAACCTGGCACAGTGCCTGGCCCATGGCAGGGGCTCAACAATATTTGTTAAACAGATCCATGGATTTTTATTCAGACAGATTTGAATTTTGCGGTGCAAAGGTTTAACCTACAGAAAAATCCAAGTTCGTAGCCAAGATGTCACATTTTCTAAAGACCATTTGTGTTCTGTTGATATTTTTGTCTTATTTTAGATGTTAAAGCTTCGGAGAAGCTGTCCTATGATGAAACCCTTTAAAAAAAAAGCAATGATGAAGGGTAATAATCATGGCCAAGCATTTCTTTTTTAAAATGGGGCACATGTTGTGAATCCCTTTAGCAACAAGTTTATGTTAATGGTGTTTTATGGGTGACTGGTCATTTTCATTCCTTTATAACACCTTAATCAGAAAAGGATTATATGCAAAATTGGCATTTGTTGATTAATGAGTTTGAATGTAGAAGCTAGTGGATTAAAATTACATTCTAAACCTATGAAATAAATCTGTGGCTTCTCCAGTTCTCTCTAACATCTGCATGTGGCCCTTGGGGAAGGCTTGGTGAAGAGAACATGCTGTTAATGGCCCTGGTGAATGAGTCAGACCAACCCTAGCTCCTCACAGACTTGCCTTCTTATGGGGGATGCTGTCTGAGGCTGGCTTTTTCAGTTCTGTGAACTTCCATCTGGCCAGAGGACACCTGCCCCCTTGCTCCCCTGCCTGACATTCCTCAGGCTAAGCGGCCACTCTCTGCCGTCAGTACCAGTGTGAATACAGCCCAGGAGCAGGGATGTTTCCATCACCTGATGCATCAGACAGCCCTTACCGTTATCAGTAGGCAGGACGGCAGGAACCAGCCCTAAAGCCTGCCATCCCAGGGGTCCCTTTGAAAGCCTCTGTGATTGCTGGTGGTCGGGGTCAATTGTACAGATGTCTTTAAAAGTGTCTCACTAGTGACCAGAAAGTTACTTTGTCAAGATGACAGATGGGCTGCGAGCAGTTCCTCTGCCCTGCCTATTCCCTGTGATGTCAGCTCCATTCACTTGTCAAGATCAGGTATTTTTGTAGCTCCCAACAGCGTGCAGGCTTTCTGGGCAACCCGTGAAAATTTTTCTGTTCTCTTCTGTGCAAAATCTGCTCAGTGGCTTGCTGTTGACCCACAGGAATGAGGGGGCCTTTGAGGACCTGGTGAGTCCCACTCACAGTGGGTGGAAGGCGCAGGGGAGGAGACACCTACTGGCGAGAGGGCGACAGCCCTCCAAGGCTGGTCTTAAGAAGAAGTGGTTTGTCACCACCAATCACCCTGGCAGGACACAAATGGGATGTAAGACATTCAGTTTCCGTGTTTTGGATGTGTTCGCTCTTCATTGCCAGAGAGTCATCTGTGTGTACAGTTAAAAGGGTCCACTGAGTTCACAGCTTCTTTGGATAGCTGGGGAGCCCAGCTTGTTATATTGTGATGAGTCAGAAAAGGGACTGCCGAAATAACATCTCCAGGTAGCCTTCCTTAACACCATATCACGACCTTTCCTATGGAAGTGACTCCAATTTTATTGTTATTTTTAACTCCTTAACCCTCATTCCTTGCTTCCTCTGATGCCCCTGCCAACCTGGCCAGCAGCCTCTGTGCTGTCCCGGAGACTGGGAAGCCTGGCTGATGCGCTCTGATGATGCCCTCTGATGTCGATCCTGCTGGTGGTTGGGGTCAGACCCCCATCCTCTTCTTGCTAGTTCTAAAGAACTCACCAGAAAGGCATAAAAATATTCACAGATTTTCACCCCACCTCCCTTTTTTGTTTTCTTCTGGGGCAGAGGAAAAAGCTGATTCATTACTTGTCGTGTGCTGAAGGGTTCCCATAGTGTAAAATAATCAATGGTCTTGGGAGAGGTAGCCGGGCCACTTGCACACAAGGCTGTATTACTTTGCAGCCTGTGTTCCCCTTCACCCTGGGTTCATATCTTCTTCCCGTGCGGGAGGCTGTGGGTGTTTTCTCCGCAGCCCTGACTCCATGCCACATCCCAGCTGTGTGAGTCCCTTTTGATTGGGAGGAGAAAAGGGTAGACTCGGGAATGTGGATCACATGAAGGAAGGCTGCTGACATGCACTCCTCAGTTCACATACCTGGCTCCCGTCCCCTGGCAGAAGGGGACACAGTCTACCCTCTGATTTTCCAGCCTGCTTCTGGGAGCCTGAGTGGTGTCACAGAGCTGCATCTGCGACAGGATCCCCTGCACTCAGTCACTGGCTGCTCTGTGTTCAATCCATTCCAGTTACATTAATGTAGTGGTGCCAGCAGATCCCTTGCTTATATGATGTACGGTATAATAAAAACCAGGCAGTGCTTTCTTTGGGCTACTATTTTTATTTGGTGGTTATTTCTTTTGTGTTCTGCCTTCGCTAATGTTTTGGTTCTATTTCAAAATATGATTAAACAGAATGAGGAGCTGTTTGACACTCTGCCCTGTTTTAAATCAGAGCTGTACTGGAGTAGCCGGGACAGTCTAATGGCCTGTGTTCCTTTGTTCTGAGAGTTCCTTGAAAAGACCAAAGAAAAAAAGCCAGACCTAAATCTTTAAACGGCTTAGGACCCCCAAACAATCCCTCCAACAAACTAAAGCCTGTTAAAAAATAATTGAAATGTTAGGTAAGTTAAATATAAAAAAGGGCCTCCTTATTAATCCCCCGTTGCTTCTGCTGGCACGTGTCATATTTTCAAGGTACAGTATCAGGAGAACACTGTCATTTAATGACATATTAGGGCCATATATCATGAGAACATCGCCTTGGTAGAGGATACGGGTACTAAAAGACACGATTCTGGCCAGACAGAGCAACAGGGGGTCTTACTTCTTTTCTCCAACCCCTTGCACTACCCCCTGCCTTTTTCTTTAATCTCCCTCTGTGTTGCAGAGAAGTGAATTTCTTCATGGGATATGACTTGTTGCAAAATAATCGGGGGGCCCCAGTGGGCTTCATAAAGTCTTTTAAATGGCTGGGCTTCAAGAGCAGCTTTGTTCAGAGTTTGCACCATTAGCTGGGCCAGGGGAGGCCACGTTTGCCAGGGTCCAGGTCTCTGGGGTAAAGGCTCGCCGAGCCTAGACTGGGGGAAGAAAGAGTAACACTCCCAGATGGAGTGTGATGAATTGTGCGATGTTTTGCAAGATGCTTTCACATAAAGACTCCAAAAGTGTGGCTGTGGGATGCTGCCAGCCTCCTGGGAGAGTACCCCTTGCCCCCGCCCCGGCTCAATTCAAGAAGAAACCTGAGGACTTGGAGGCTTTTGGTCCAGGCTCTGGTCTGTCTGGCAAATGACAGGGCACTCAGAGAATGAGACTTGTTTTGAGTTTTTAAGTCAGAGACTTCATCTGTCTTTCCTCAAAGGCACTATTTTTACTCTTGTGTTCAAAATGAAATCACAAACTAAGGTTTATAATGGTCTGAAAATGGAGAGTGCTTAACAAAGGCAAACATTTAAATTTCTTGGCTGCAAGGAAGAGATGGCTCATCTTAGCCTCTAAACCAAGCAGTATGCCATAGTGATGAAATCACCTACTGTGATATCAGCGAGTCCTGGGTTTGAATCTCTGCCGTGGTGAAGCTGGGTAAGCCATTTAACCTCTCTGAGTCTCAGTTCTACCCATAAAATAGGGGTAAATCAGTGCGTTCCTCAGGTTTGTTGTGAGGGTTAAAAAGGACATAATACACAGAACGCGTTCAGCACAGTCTGGCAAATAATAGGTTTTCCATAAATGTCAGGTGCTGTTATTCTGAATAGTTCAGCAACCTGCCTGGAAAACTATTATTGCCACTTCATTGTTTGGTTAGAGGTGGATCAGCTCTGTGACTTTGGTTATTGAAGGGATTTGCAAAAGTGGTGGCGATTGGGGAAGTGGTTCAGAAAGATCTGGAAATGTTACTTTACGTTAAAAGCAAGGGCCACTGACCAAAGATATTTTAAAATAAACAGAAACGCAAGAGACTTCATTGCCGCAGACCTGTATTACAGGAAATGCTAAAGAAAGTTCTTTAAGCTGTAGGGAAATAATATGAGAGGGAAACTTGTATTTTACAGGAAGTAATGTAAAACATCAGAAATGGTAGATATCTGTATAAATAAAAAAGGCTATGTTTCCTCTCAATTTGATTAAAATACATGAGTCTTTACAGCAAATAATAAAGTAAAAGCAAGGGCCATTGACACTTCCCACCGCTACTGACCTCAGATGCCTCCCACCTCTTGTACTGACCTCACTCAGTTGGGGAAGAGAAGAGACCTCAGCTGGGAAATTTGGGTTATTTTCCCTATCAAATGCACTTTCTTCGCTTTAGAAATGGTTTTGTTAGTGTTTTTTCAACTTTCGTTGAGTTGAGAGACATGGCCCAGAGCCTCGTACTTGTACACTAAGGCTTCGGAGTGTCCCAAACTGCCTTTCCTTTTCTTTTTTTTTTTCCTCCCAGCTCTTTCTGTGCAGGAGTTATGGAGAAGTCAATTGTACTATCAGTAACAAAGAAGAAGCAAGTCAAAGCTTAATTAAACTAATAAATCATCAATCACACTTACTACTGCCATTGGCAACCACTGAGCTATCTCAGTCTCTCCCCACCCCCTCCCAGCCCCCCCCACAATGATTATTTTCTAAGAGATTAAGAACAGATTTTGTCCAGAGGAGACCAGCTGGAGCACGTACAAACTTGTGTTGTCTCCTTTCTGAGGCTCATGCTCCCTTGCAAAGGATTTCCCTGGACCACATGTTCCAGAGACGGAATCACTTTACTTTTTGGATTCTCAAAACCGGTGACATCAATGAAGCCTGCCCGCTCTGGATCTTTTCTTTCAGTTTTTGTCTACATCTCTGCATTCTAGAACTGTAACATTTTGCAGTTAGAGCTGTTTATTTGAGTTTGGGCCCATCCCTTCTGTGGCATCTTTCACAGGTTACCTTCTAACAGGGCAGGGGACATGGCGGGAGACCTCACATGTCCGCCCCAGGCGGCCTGTCTTTCCAGAAAATTTCCAGACTTGCTCAACTACATACTAATCTAGTCCTGAACTCTCAACGGTCATGTAGGAGCTAACCTAATTTTAATATGATGCACCCATAAATTTTAATGCTGTGTTTTAGCAACTAACCTCCCTGGCTATCCTCTTAATCCAGGTCTGGGGACCAGGTTCTCTTCCCAAGTTCATTGCTACCTAGCTCTGAGGGACCTGAGACATTTAACTTCATTGTGTGCCATTCCTCCGACTGCAAATCTTAGGAAACCTGTGAGGATTAATGAAATAATGTCTGCAGAGCTCTTTAGAAGAAAAGTGCTATGTAAACATGAAGTATTATTCTTCTGTTTATGAGACATTTTATAATATTGCCTAGGAGAAATTGTGACTGGTGTTTGAAAGTACCATAAAGTTCCTTTTTTGCCTCTTTTGGGGCTGGAATTGGGTTACAATGGAGCACTTCAAGGAAAAGTCGACCTCCTTGACTACATGTGTGGGGAGACCGGGAATTCCAAGGAGAATACATACGCTGATGTTGGATCACCTTCCTCCTTGGGAAACTTGACACAAAACATCTGTATTCCTAAAAACAAATTCCTCTGTGAGCAATTTTGAGACTCTCAAATAGTGAAACACTACCGTGTGGGCACTTCAAACAAATTCTGTAATAAAGAGAATTTGATTAAGGGTCTTCGTGTCCTATTTGCGCTCACTGACTGCGATAGCTTTTTTTTTTCTTTTTTTTTTTTTGCGGTATGTGGGCCTCTCACTGTTGTGGCCTCTCCCGTTGCAGAGCACAGGCTCTGGACACGCAGTCTCAGCGGCCATGGCTCACAGGCCCAGCCGCTCCGCGGCATGTGGGATCTTCCCAGACCGGGGCATGAACCCATGTCCCCTGCATCGGCAGGCGGACTCTCAACCACTGCGCCACCAGGGAAGCCCCCACAATAGCTTTTGGGTCAAGGTGGAATTCTTTTCTGTAGTTCTCACTTTGTGCCAGAAGTTACACTGCAGTGTTTGTGTGATCTGCTAACGTCTGATGTCTTGTCCCCTCTAAGCACGTGTACATTTCTAGACCATAGACAGGAAGCTTGCTGCGTGGTTTCTTTACTGTTCCCACAGCACTGGGTGCAACGGCACATGGGCCAAGCCTTCGGTTCAGCTGCTTTAGAACTTCCACTCCTTTACTTCTCTGAGTCACTGTGCTGGGTATCCATCCCCTGACAGTAGCTGATGACAGAGGGAATGCCTTATTCAAAATTAATATGGGTCCAAGCCCCATGGATATTTGCATTTTGATAGGGGAATCCATCTATAGGGCCCCTCCCTAAAAAAGACTACAGTGAGGAAATGACACAGGGGTGTGTGCATATATGCAGCAAAGCAGGGTAGTCTGCAGGGTTTTTAATTTAGGAAAGAGAGTCACTTCTACCTCTTTATCCTCTCTAATGATATCACCTGGCCCATGTGCTTTATTGACATATTCTGTTGTTCATTTGGGGCAGAAAAAAATATTACAACTTCACGGCCTTCTTGATTTTCTGAAAAAGGATTTGGCACTTAGAATTTGCAAGTTCGCCAAATGACCGCTATTTGCCTCCAAGGCAGGCTTTGCTTTCATAAAAGCCAAGGATGGAAGGAAAATAACACCATCTTCTAGAGGAAGAGACTCATGTGGTCTGCCACCTTCCTAATATGGCTAATCACATGGAGGATTAGCAGGCAAGGCACCAGGTATTTTCATTTTCCTTCTTATATCAAGAGATTTGTGTTGCTGTTTCATAGTCTAGAAATGCAGCATCTGCCAGCCGACGTTTCTCCCTGATCACTCTCATCATTATCAGCTGCTGTGTTGTCCTCTCCAGATTTTTAATTTTATTATTATATTTAAATATAAATGAAAGGTCAGGTAATACTTTCCATAGTCCATAATAGGATTGCGCCTGGAAGAATCTTAGAAAAAAAATATCTTCAAGACATTCGCTTGAAATAAAAGCATCTGAAAAACATTTTTTTTTCTCGTTGAGAAAAGCAAACAGGAAAATCTCACAATGGCGATTTGCTATCTTCTCTAACCAGCCCCCACCCCGCCAAATCAGCAAGAGATCATTTCCCTCCATGCCAGACACTGAAAAATGCTCAGGAGGCACTGGCGGGTCTCTTGGCACATTTCCTAAGCCCAGGGAACTCTGTGCTGCCATCTGGTGGCAGATCTTAGATACAGCAAGCTGGCTGCTGGAATCCTGTTTGAACTCGGCTGCGCCAGAGCTGTGGTTTGGCTCGCATCCTTATAGAGCTTTGTTGCCAGCCATGTAAGTTTTTTTCTTTATTACTCCCTATGCCCCTCTTTTCTTTTTGTTTGTTGGCACTTCATTTCATGTGCCCCCAGAGGCTGTGTTTTGAATTTTGATATATTTGGTCTTTCTGAAAGGAGGCAATAATGCAAACAGCTGCCTTTGACAACAGGTAAATCACAGGCTGGCTGACCCTAGAAAGTGGTAAACACGGAGAGACAGAGACTGAGAATGAAAAATGTGATGGCGTTTATTACTCGTAGGCACTGGTTAGGTTGGTTTTTAAGAATGTTCTGACGTTTTCCTCCAGAGCATTTTTACCACCATTTCTGTGGCTTAGATTTGGGGAGACTCAAACTCAGGCTGGAATCTTGGGGAAAATTTGCTTGAGGATGTTTGCCTGGCTGTCAGAGGTGTGATAGTCATAGATACCTATCAATATACAAAATAGTGCATCTTTCCTTGTTACCAGAAAACAGCTGGTGTTTGTAGACCTTCCCGTGGTTGGTGATGACGCAGCTCCTTGGAGCTATTCAGCTCTTGTTAGAGAGCTCATTTCACATATGTGGAACCACCTGGAAGGTATTAATCTCTCCTGGGGCCTTAGGACTATGACATTCTTTAGTTCTTGTGTGTAGCCTGCATGCTGGGAAGTAGCAAAGTGCAGCATTTAAGCACGTGCCTTTGGAGTCGGACCTCTATTTGTATTCCAGATCTGCCTCTTGTGTGACCTGGGCAAGTTTACTAATGTTGGTTCCTCATCTGTAAAATGGGGATGATGTGGAATTGTTTTGTGAAATAATGCATATACTATTCTTAGCACAGAGCCTGATACATAGAAAGTGTTCAGTAAGTGTGAGTCAGTGTCAGAAAACATTTTGTGAATGAAAACGTGAACCGAATGAGCCGTGACCTTGAGTAAGAGCAGAGGACACTTGGTGCACGTGGGGATGAGGCGGCCAGTGGAGAGGGAGTCCTGAAGGCACGGCTTTGCATGTGCCCCTTCTCACCAGAGCTGCTGGCTTGAAGACCAGGGTTTTTGTCTCTTGACAAAATCAGGGAAAGCAAAGTGAGTGGTCTTAATTAACCTGTGCTTGAATTTACTCTGTAGCTGCTGGACTCAATTAAGAAGATGGAGGAATCAGCCTCTCACCAGCAATTCTCTGCAGTTTTTCTTTCTTTCTTTGAGGGCCTGGGATTCTGAGCTTGTGCTCCATATCCATGCAACCAGGCAGCTGGGAAATGATCAGGTCTGGCAGCTCTGTACCAGCGTGACACTTGGTAGATATAAAAAACTCCAAGTGTTATCAGAAGGGGGAAAAAAACCTCACTAAACCTACAGCTAAGGTTTAGGTTTGTTCTCTCTGTGCGAGTGTGTGTGTGTGTGTGTGTGTGTGTGTGTGTGTGAGTACACAAAAAATTCCAGAAGTGAATCTACAAATCATCTGGTTGAAACAAATTTTCTGCTGAACTATAATTACGAGCTATTTATTATGGATCTTGGGATCTTGCTATGGATTTTAATTGGCTGCTAGGTTTCTAATTTAGCAAAGAATTCCTATATGTAAGAGACTGTGTGTCTTCCTATACATTAGACCCCAAATTTTGACTTCACACCCAATCTGACTACTGTTAGAGTTTTTACTTCCTTGTGTCTGAGGAGTCTTCCTTTCAGAGAGGAGATGCACTTGGGGGTTGGGGGGTGGCTTTTCCTTAAGGCTGCAGCCAGCTTTGCTGAATGCATAATGCCGAGGTAACAGATGCTCTGAGGTAATGCCCTGGGTGGGGCAGCTGGTATCAAACTATGGCTTCGAGTAACTGCACTTTGCAAAGCTAAGTCACTGTTCATAATGCCCAGCAGCCTAGACACCTGATCGTTGTTCTCGATTACTTTGGTGGTGGCAAAAGGGCACTATTAATTTTTAAGAATATACCTCTTTAATTTGAATTGTGACCATGACTATGTATTACGTTTGTACTTAAGAAAAAAATATGAACATAAATCAAAGGGCCATGACTTACAGTGAGTCATGATGCCACCATTATGAAGGAGAGAGGGTGAGGGAAGGAGAGTTGCAGGGCTCGGAGCCAGGATACCTGGGTTCAGCTTGCAGGCAGCCATTCACTCCGGGACTGTGGACAGCTCCCGAGCCCACCTCAGCCCTGCTGGTACTAAGAACGCTCCCCACACAGCGGTGGTTCTCAACCTGGGCTGCACACTGGAATTAACTGGGGAGCCTGGTCCTGAGATAAATCAGATCTGAGCTTCAGGGAATGGGAGACATTGCCGGGCTTTTTTAAGAACTGCACACGGGTTCTGATTAGCAGCCAGGGGTGAGGATCCCTGCCTCACGGGATTTTAAGGAGTCAGTGAGATCAGCCCTCTGAGAACCTTTATCACATAGCACACACCAAAAAGGGGGAAAGGAAAGGAGACTGGATTACTCAGGTCAACCACACCTTACAATCAGACACCAATAACCAATAAATGAAAAAACAGAAGGTCTGCACACCAGCCCTGCAGGAGTGGGTACAGTGCTGAGAACTGATGCTCGCTCTTTGAGTGGCCAGGCAGGTGTTGGGACGGCCCCATCAGTGTGTTTACCACATTGGCCTCGGTAATGATGGCCATTTTCTACGTGGGGACGTTCGAGCAGCACCGCTCAGGGTGGGCCCATTATTCCCATGCTTCAGTGGCCTTGCAAAGCCATCAGCGCAGTAAGACAACAAGACTGTGTAGAAATAGAGCTGTTGGAATGGCGAGGCTCCCCCGTGCCCAGGCTCCATATACCTTACTCTGGGGGAGGGGTGATTGGTGAGTTGGAGGGAGTGGGGTTCTGGGACTCTTGGAGGTTCTGCTCATTCAAAAAGGGAGGAGGTGACAATCTGGACTCATTCTAGAATCATTTTAGCCCCTGGGAACATCTTGAGGGGCTCTGCAACTCCTAGGGAATTGGAGGGCAGCACAGAAGGTGACGTGTTTTATCTGAGAACTGCTTTAGAGCTAGAATTTGGTGTATGGGCTCAGCTTGGACCCCAGGTCCCCAACACACACACACACACACACACACACACACTTAAACACTCTCACAGCCCTCACCCCCTCACACCCCTCCTTGGTGCTGGAATAGAAGTGGGGAGATCTCCCTTACTCTTGACATTGAAGCATACTGCTTACACTTGAGAATCTTCCCAAGGTCATTGTCAGGGCTGAGTCAGGATTTCTCCTGCACATATTCCAGGAGGGTTCTGAGTTCATCTCGAGGTCAGAGGGCTGGTCAGTTGCTCCTCTCTGATCTCTCCCTAAATCAGGCAATGCATGTGGTCATCCCAGCCTTAACTCAGGGTAGGCCATGGGCATTGTACACATTTGTGAGCTCAATACTGAAATCCACCTCTGCCACTGCAAAGCTGTATGATCTTGAAAAAGTCATAGACCTTCTCTGAACAGCAGTTTTCCTGCTTATAAACAAGAGATAGTGATAATACTTATCTCACAGCATTTTAATAGGAATGAAAGCCATAGCACCTAGCATTTAGTAGAAACTTGTTACAGCTCCAATCTCGTTGAAGGGTTGTGACATAGTATGTTTGGTTCATGTGCAGCCTGTTCTCCAAACAGGTATATGCATCATACTTGGATCTTCTTGAAGTCATTTTAATAGCTAACTTTTCAGGATAAAACCAAAGATGCAAATGCTCACCACACTGTCATTAGCATAAGTGCTAATATAATGCAGCTGTCCCACAGCTATAAAACACTGACTCCTGTGTCTCTGCTTGGCATAGGGAATATTATCTTTTCTCTTACTGAGCCGATTCAATACTCAACTTTGTCATTATTTGAGTTGGAACTTTAGATTGCTGCATTATAATGCACTCTACTATTAAGGATTGTTGGATGGCCGTGTGCAAATATTTTTGTTCTCACAATGCAGTCCTGGCCCAGGTAGCCCAATGGGCAAAATATGGTTTACACAAATATTATCATTTCTGTAGTGTGTACTAAAAAGAAACCTTAGAGCAGGGCGGGAGAAAGCCTCTCTCTCGGAGTTCGGTTATCTAGGTTAAATTGGCTGGTAAAGAAGGGACTTTTCATCCCCTTTCATCTGCCCCTAATCTCAATCTATTCCTGGAAGGATATTTTTGTTCCAGAAAGAGCAAAATCTCATTTGCTATCACAGAGTTTTCCCGCCAAGATGAAGGCAAGATAGGAAGAGGGAAGCTAGGAAAACCTCAGCCATGTGCTAGGATTCTGGGGATTCTGTTTTGAAGTTGATTTCAAATGTGTCTTGTCCTTTTTGCCTAGAACAAGGAAGTGACCTGTAAGAGAGAGAAGTGCCCAGTGCTGTCGAGAGACTGTGCCCTGGCCATCAAGCAGAGGGGAGCCTGTTGTGAGCGGTGCAAAGGTAATTTATGCTTTGGCTGCCTTTTCTGGCTGTTCCTGCAGGCATTTTAATTTCTCTTTCTCTCACCTTTCTCTTCACTCAGCTCTTGGCTGGGGTGCAAGTGGGTGTTGGAAGGGAAGCTGCTGTGTGTGTGAGTGTTGGGGGGGTGGTAGTAAGGGGGGTCCTCCTAGTGGGGGATGAAAGTATGGTAAGCATCTACATCGTTGGTTTATTTTCTGAGGCAGGCTGTTAAAATGCCACAGAAGAGATGTAAACATGATGCCTCTGCAGCTTGGTACACACGCACGCAAGCCTGTTCTGTCACGAAGTTTCAACACTCAGTTTTTCCAGGCTCTACACTCGCCCTGCCCACCTCTGCCAGAGGGAGTCTTTTAGACCAATTTTTATCATTTTGGTCCCTATTAAAGTTTATTCTTTCCTTCCAAATTAAATCTAAGTCCTTCCCTTTGTCTTTGAAGCATCTCTAAAACGCCCTTACTCCACCCCCATCTCCTGTGGCCTTCCGGCACGCCTGTCTCTCTCAAACACACTGTTCTAGGTTGCCTCTGCCTTAGCTCAGGTCTTTCCCCCAACCTGCCCAGATGCTGCCTGTGCTCAAGGTCCCCCAGCCCTCATCCGTTACTTTCCTGGTGAAGTTTCCATGGCATCCAGAAGTTCACACAGATACTTCAGTGATGTGCTTTTTCATTGTCTTGTTTGTGTTCTGTAGACTCTCAGCTCCTCAGGACAGGAGCCAGGTCATGCTCTGATGTCACCTAGTGTATGTCAGTGTATGCATTGTGGTCCCCCAGAGGTCAAAATGAGCACAGTGGTTCAGGATGTGGGCTCTGGAGTCACACTGCCAAGTCCAAATCCAACAGTCCTGGGTTGCAAAGAGATTTCTCACCCTGAAGATGCATCCTGGGTTGCAGAGTGTTCCCCAAAAGTCCACGTCCATTAGGAACCTCAGAATGTGACCTTAATTGGAAATGGGATCTTTGGAGATGTAATTAGTTAAGATAAGGTCATACCGGATTAGGGTGGCTGCAAATCCAGTATGACTGGTGTCTTTATATGAAGAGCAGACAGAGACACACAGAGAAGATGACTGTATAACAAGAGGGGCAGGTATAGACGCCTGGGCTCTGTTGCTGAGATTCAGATTCACTTGCCCTGGGGCAGGGGCTAAGGCATCTGTCTTTTGAAGAAGCTCCCGGGAGATTTAATGTGCAGCCTGGGTGGGAACCTCTGAAAGAGATCTTGACCAGGTGATTTCTACCCCCACAGAAGAATATCCTTTTTTGGAGCTGCAAAGGGGAGGCTCCCTTCTGTAGAGCTCTCAAAAGGAGCTCCATAGAAACCAAGTAAACTAAAGCGCCATTTCTAGTGACAACCCACAAGTCTCTACGCTCAAGGAGGACTTTGAACTTTTCAACGCACACTATTACATGAAATCCACACGTCAAGGATTAATGCCAAGTTGTTTGTGAGTAACTATAGTTATTGTAGTTACTATTTATAGACTTAAACTATAATGTTTAAGTCTATAAATAAATAAGAGGCAGAGGTTGGAGTTGTGTTGCCTCAAGCCAAGGAATGCCTCGGGTTACCAGGAGCTGGGAAAAGGCCAGGAGGGTACTTCCCTAGAAGCTTCAGATGGAGCATGGCCCTGCCAACACCTTGATTTTGGACTTCTACTTTCCAGAACTGTGAGAGAACAATACATTTCTGTTGTCTTAAGCCTCCAAGCTGGTGGTAATTTGTCACAGCAGGCTGAGAAACTAATACCCCAACGTTTTCACTTGAGCAGGTAGAGACATGGAACCTCTTTCTACCCCAGTTCCCTCTCCTGTTAAATGAGGATAATAATTGTGTCGGAGGCAGCTAATGGCGAGCGAGACACAGTCAATGTGTTTAGCAAAGTGCCTGGCATGCAAACATTTCTCAGTTAATATAATATAGTAGGTGCTCTGTAAATACCTGAGGGACTAGACTATAAAAATGCGTCTCCTGAAGCCTTTTGGAGAAGGAGAAATCAACCATTTACTTCTCACCTCTTTCCTATGGAGTTGGGAGGCAGATGTTTTACTCACGTGACTTCTGAGAGCTATTGATGCAAGACCTGAAATAGTAACTTCTTAGGAGTCTCCCAAGCTGATGGTCAGATAAAGTAATTCCAATTCAGAATACATTACTGGGACTTCCCTGGTGGTCCAGTGGTAAAGAATCCGGCTTCCAATGCAGCGGTCGTGGGTTCGATCCCTGGTGGGGGAACTAAGATCCCATGTGCCTCGGGGCAGCTAAACCTTCGCACCACGACTACTGAGCTTGCCCGCTTCAACGAGAGAGCCCACGTGCCGCAAACTACAGCGCCCAGGTGCCCTGGAGTCTGCGGGCCACAACTAGAGAGAGAAAACAACAACAACACAACAACAACAAAACCTGCACGCCATAACTAGAGAGAAGCCCGTGCGCTGCAACGGAAGATCCCGCACGCCTCACCAAAGATCCCACGTGCCGCAACTAAGACCCGATGAAGCCAAAATAAATAAATAAATAAAATTAAATTTTAAAAAAGAAAAGAATACATTACTGAGCCAATGTGTGTCTAAGTTATTGTTGATTCACCTTGAAGAACCTCTTCTATTTAATTTTTTTTTTTTTTTTTGCGGTACGCGGGCCTCTCACTGTTGTGGCCTCTCCCGTTGTGGAGCACAGGCTCCGGACGCGCAGGCTCAGCGGCCATGGCTCACGGGCCCAGCCGCTCCGCGGCATGTGGGATCTTCCCGGACCGGGGCACGAACCCGCGTCCCCTGCATCGGCAGGCGGACTCTCAACCACTGCGCCACCAGGGAAGCCCTAATTCTTTATTTTTTTAATGGCTGATTTGCCATCTTCATCTTCCAAGGCTGCCTCGCCAGTGAGAGGTGAGTTGGATGCTACAGGGTGGAAGCAGAATGTGTGAAGGAACCACGCCCGAGGCATTAGGTTCATTTCCCATTAACCGTAGTACAGGAGGGCACTTTGGGTTGCAGTAGTGTGTAACCTCCTTTCCTTCTTGTCCTGCTGTTTCCTTTATCATCATTCTTTCCTTTGATCATCCTAATCTTCCAAGGGAAAGTGATACTTGTGATAAATACATTTCATGAGTATTCTTTTTGAGCTTAAGATGATAAAGTCTCTTCAAATTAAACTGGACCCAAGAATAGACCAGTGAATTCAGCGCCCTGAGTTCTCTTTCTGACAGTAAAGTCCAGGCCTTCTGGGGGAGATCAAAATCCCCAGCCTGCCCTGAGGTGGACCTTCCTGAGAGAGACTCCTGAAAAGTGCTGACTTGTCAGGCTGTAGAGGGGGCTCTTAAGATGCCCCCTTCATTTTCTCTATTTCTACTCCATAATACAGTTTTTGTCTCCTGTGTTTTAAGGGACACAGTTGTATTTGCACTGGTTTATTTACGTTTTTCTGATTAGAATAGTTACATATGCTCATAGAAGAAGCTTTTAAAAATAGGCTAAACTGTGGAAAAGCAGAAAATAAATTACTCATAATCCCACCACCCAGTTAACTATTTAATTAACTATTAAATAGTTAATATTTGATATATGTTTTCTGCATTTTTTCCCCACATCGAAGTGTTTACCTAGTTGATATCTTACTATTGAATTATTTCGGGTTTTTTTTTTTTTCTTTTTTTCTTCTCCCACTTAACATCCGGGCATAACATCTTCTCAACTTGTTTGGAAATACTGTCCTTAATGGGCACATAAGAGTCTGCGTGGGAATGTACCAACATTCATTGGGCCATTTCTCCATTCCTGGGCATTTAGGTTATACCCTGGATTTTAGCACTGGGCAAGGGTAAGTACAAGAAGCTGAGACCAAAGAACATGTGCAGTAAAGGAATAACGACCAAAAAGGGAGGATCGAGAGCATTACCTGGGTAGAGAGGAGATCTTGGTGTGAACCCAGAAACCACTCTGGATTTGGCCTCCCATGGAACCTGGGTAAACCTCTCCTCCCCATCTTGTGTCCTCTGATCACACAGTGGAACAAGGACAGCAACAAATCCTCAGTGTGGAGCAGATACTCTGAGACAACCGCGGCAGCTGTGCTTCTCCTAAGTTCTCTTCCAACGGGCGTGCTCTGTGCTAACGCTGGAGGTTTTTTTTGTTTGTTTGTTTTTTTGCGGTACGCGGGCCTCTCACTGCTGTGGCCTCTCCCGTTGCGGAGCACAGGCTCTGGACGCGCAGGCTCAGCGGCCATGGCTCACGGGCCCAGCCGCTCCGCGGCATGTGGGATCCTCCCGGCCCGGGGCACGAACCCGTGTCCCCTTCATCGGCAGGTGGACTCTCAACCACTGCGCCACCAGGGAAGCCCAACATTGGAGGTTTTAACTTTTACTTAGAATGATTCAGTGAGGAGTCGTAGTAATGAGGAGTTTGTTGATAATACTTTTAGAGCAGAATGATGTCCAGGCAAGATTATCTCAGGGTCAATTTTGTTTGTTTTTTTTGCGGTCGACGCATACATTTGACTGTGCTAAATCTGTAATATGAAGCCCATTTTACAGATGAGGAACTGACTTAACGATTTGCACTAAGTCACAAAAAGTTTGCAATGGCTAGCCAGGACTCGCACCCTGTTCCTATGGACCTGGGGCCCTGTGCCTGGCAGGGGAAGGGCCTGGAACACCCGCGGGCGCTCCCGATTCACAGCCACCGCTGCGCTTGCTCTCGGGGACCCCGTGCCGCGCTGGCAGCGACCAGCACCAACCGGTAGGAGGAGGGGAGAGGGGGGATGCAGGATATCCACCGGCGCCACGCCGACTTCCGCCCGCGACTCCGGGGCTCCTCCCACCAGGCCTTCCCGCCTCCGGAACCGAGCCCCCTTCTCTGCTTCCGGGGCGGGTCCGGGAAGCGGATTCAGGGCGTTGAAGGGACTTCAAAGCCCCTCCGGCCAGTTAACGCATGGTGACAGGAGAGCTGATGCACTTAATTCTCCTGTATTTTGAAAGTCATTTGCATTCAGAGGTACCACCTTGTGCTGTTTTTAAAGCTGATCACCAGACAGATCCGGCCTCTTGTAAAGGTGAGCACAGCACGTACCTAACCTGGCAGAATGGGTGAAGGGTGTGGGTCTACCAGGCTTCCCAGCAAAGACACCCCTTCTAGAAAACCTTTCTACCATCAGCAGGCACACGGGAAGGGGAAATCTAGTATTGCTAACTGGATGAACAATAGTCCAAGCCAGTTGCTTTGAGTTTCCCTGGAGTATTGTTTGTGTTTGTTTGCTCTTCCTCTTACCTGAGGGAATTGTGAGTGTAAGCAGTGTTTCTCAAAATGCAGTGGACCAGGGCTTGGACATGCCGCGGAGAGGCTGGGCCCGTGAGCCATGACCGCTGAGCCTGCGCGTCCGGAGCCTGTGCTCCGCAACGGGAGAGGCCACAACAGTGAGAGGCCCGCGTACCGCAAAAAAAAAAAAAAAAAAAAAAAAAGTTCAGTGGACCAAAGACTTACCTATGATAATGCAGCTTCCTGGGCCTTGCCCAATAACAGTAGTAACTGAGATCCTGATCATCTTCATCAAAATTGCAGGGGCTCGAACATATATATAGTCCTTACGCAGGGCCAGGCACTGGATCCTCACAGCCTGCTGAGGGAGGTACTATCATAGCCCCGTTTTACACATGAAGTGGTGGCACTGAGAGCCCCAAGGCGACAGAGCTAGTAAATGACCGCAGTGGGGGACAGACTGGTCTCACCATTAGGCTTGCAGGCCTGCTGTATCACAAGCTCTGCCCCCGGTTCCCTGAGTCTACATTTTCAGGTCACCACCGGGACTCTCATGGGGGCTGAGGCTTGAGAACCACTGCTACCAGGTAAAGAAAGGAAAGGAAGAGAAAAGGTGGGCCTTTTTGATGAAGGAAGGAGAAGCCCATCTGTGAGAGGCTCTTGGTCGATATCTGCCCTGGTCAGTGCATCTTTGGGGAGAAATCTCTTTGCCCCTCATAGCTGTGAGGCTGTGATCCTTTGCTCTCCTGCTATTTTGAAAATTTTTTTATCATTAGAATGATGGTATAAGAAAGAAAGAAAAGTAGATAATGACCAGGAAAATGTAACTCAAATGTTGAAGTGCTGGTGAATGGTTATCAAAACTCTTCCTAGTTATTCAGTTGTGTAAATAAACGGCAGGGAGGGTGGTGGGACTTGAGCCCCAAGAACTGGCAAAGGACCTCCCATCATTTTCTGAAACTTTTTTTTTCTTTTCCAACTTCTTTCTCTTCCTCTTTCCCTTCCTTAGCATAATTATTTTCAATCTTAACTTTATTTTTAATTTTAACTATTGATGTAGTAGCTATCTCACTACTACATCAATATATTACCATACTAAAAATTTAAACAGGGAGTAAAGTCTTTTCTGAGCTACAAAACCCCACTCTTTTCAGAAATAACAACTGTTATCAATTTATTGTGTCTTTCCCAGACCTTTTCCAGTTTATTACATATACACATATTTATATATATATGTAATTTTGTATGTGTGGTTTTATTTTTACATAAATTAAATTAAATAGTAATTATTCTTTCACAGTTTGCTTTTAAAAAATATCTCTACAGTAATATGATTTAGGAATTTTCCCATGCCACTTCATGCTTTTTAGTTGTGTGGATCCCATAGCACAGACGTACAATAATTTATTTAAAGTCTCCCTGTTGATAGACGTTTAGACTTTCAGTTTTATGCCAAGCTACAGGGAACCAACTTACCATTCTTGCTGTGCCCCTGTGTGTTTGATGCTCAGAAAAACCTGGAAATCAAAGTGCTGTGGGGAGAGGCGTGCACAAGTTAAATTGTAATTGCCTCCAAAAGAGGCAAGGCTAGTCTCCTTTCCTATTCCTTTGAGAGTTTTCAAGCCTTTCTTCCTAAAAGATTATCATAGACTAGAGGAGAAGTTGGTATTACACTTAGCAACATTTAGGCAAATCAGCTGCTTTTGCCTTACAAACTTGCGCACGTAGCCACGTTGCCCATACACTGCCCATATAGCCAACTCTTTATTTGAGACTGCCACGTGCACACTCCTATCCCAGTTCTTTCCTGTTCTGGGTTTCTCCCATATTACAAGGGATATTTTCCTCCCCCTTTCTGTGGTTTTGTGAGAAATGGTATCAAGTTCCTTTTAAAGAACCTAACTGAGGGTCAGCAATTCTTTTCTGTTTTTCAATGAAATATAGAAAGCACTGACAGTTGTCAACAAATTAAGACTTGAATGGTGGTATTTTTGCAAAATTTCACCCAATGAACTGAACTGCAGTAACTAAGTTTAGAATATAGGCTAGATGAAGAAAGGGGGACTGTCTTACATGCCTCTTATTTCTAAGAATGATTTTTCAATGAGAAAATATCATCGTCCTCATTTTTATCATCTCAGTTATCAAGCATACCTCACATCTGAGGCATTTGAAGACTCTCTGAAGTTATTACTTTTTGTTTTGTTACTTCCAATAGGGGAAAGCATAGAGAGAAGAAGGCATAGTCTGCACATAGTTTGGACAGTCTCTTAAGAAATTTGGGCCATTTAAAATTCCCATATTAATTTATGCTTATGTTTATATCTATATTCTATGTGTACTGATGTATATTTGGGAACACTTGCAATTGGTGTTCATAGTTTATTTGTAATTATGTGGAGTCTCGTTTCATTCCTTTAAATAATTACAGAAGTTTATATTACATCCATAAAGACTATGCTCATTCTCTGTGGGTCTTTAAGGATCATTCCTATTCTTTGTTTTGAGGCCAGGCTCAGTGATGATATTGTTCCTACAGGAAAACAAGGTCTTCTATATGTTGGTCACCTTCTGGTGTGATGAAAAGTGGAACCTGCTTGTATTTACCAAGAGCTTTAACCCTTTGAGAAAGCCGTGGCATTTGCTTTTCCACTTAGTGCTGTTGAAGCCCTGTGGGTGGTGACGTGTGAATTGTCTGGTTGATTTTAAAACCTTTATCGTCACCTGTTACCTTCATAGTAGTAGTCCCAAAGGGATGTGTTTCCCCACAGTGCTGGATACTGGGTTAGCTGGTTTATGCTCACCACTTAGTCCTCACAACAGCAGGGTCATTTCTGTCTTTCTCATTTTATATATGAGGAAACCAAAGGCTCAGGGAGCTTAAATCACTCATTTGCCAAGGTGTTAGTGACGCAAAGATCAACCAGAGGGTATCCAAGCCCTCAAGGAGCTTGCTCTACTGGAGGGACAAAAAAATACCATCCAACGGGGTAAGTTCTCCAGGGAAGGTGTGCCAGAGTGCAGAGGGCAAGGGGAGTGTGCTGGGGAAGGCTTTCCAGAAGAGGCAACTCATTTTTGTGATCAGGAAGGAGTTCATCACATCCAAAGAGAGCTGTTTGTGGGAAGCTCCTAGGTGAAGGTCGTGATCCACACAAAGGCATGGAGTAGTTCTTAGGCATTGCCCGCCACTCATGATCACCTAGGGCACTTGTTAAAATACCATTTCCTGGGCTTTTAAGTTTTTGTTTGTCGATTGTTTAGGGGAGGGTGGGGGGGGTTAGACAAAAACATGAAGAATCCTGTCATGACTTCTGCTTATTTCCCTCTGAAGAAGATGTTGGTATTTAAAAGGAAGCAGTAGAGTAAATCTGCTGAGACAGAAATATGAAAACTCATATTTCCAAAAGGATTTTTAGGAAGGTTGTGTGTGTGTGTGTGTGTATAGGCATTTGTGTTCTTGTTTGCTTCAGTCAGATTGCTCATATGTTCCATTCATTCATTCATTTGACAAGTATTTACTGATCCCATGCCAGGTATTTATGGGATACCTGGCACTGCTTACCAAATTGTTCTTACCTTTTATGAAGCTAGATTATTCTTTCAAACAAAAAAGTAAGTAAATTATAACTTATTCTTCTCAAGCAAGTGTTTCAGTGTACTTTTCAGATTATTTTATGCTAGTAATTGTCATACATTTTAATCCAAATAGCCTAATAACTGGGCAAAAGATTAATCTAATTTGAAAAATCTCAATATTATTTGATGAAAACAAATGAGATCACTGAGAGTCAAACAGTTGGTTTTGGCAGCTTTTCTGTATTTACTTGGACTGAGAATCACCCTTTAATTTGGGGTTCTTTCATGAACAATAATGTACTTGTTATCTGAATATATGTTTGTTATTAGTGGATAATAAACAAATAAGGTGTGTTTCAAACATTTATAGGTCAAATTCCATCCTCTTTCTTCATACAGAACATAAAATATTAATTGTCCACAATACTTTGAAGAAAGATGTAAGAAAATAGTCTTTCATTTGTCAGGTGGGATTTATTTTCCACAATCTTTTCTTGTCTTTGATTTCTCTGTGCCTTGTCTCATTTTTCTATGGGTTGTGGTCCCATGGGTTGTCTTTTAATAGTTTAATTTTTATACTTGATTTAAAAAGTTCCTATGATGTCTCAGAAAATGAAAGGAAAGAGGCAAAATATAAATACTTGCACACTGATTTCCAAAACTGGACAACCATCCTAGGTTCTGGTAAATAATTAGGGAGCAAAACATGCATGGAGAATTTTAAGGGGATTGGGCTCATTTATAGAGACCAAGTGCTGACCAAAGTAAAACAGAGCTATGAATAATGGTAAAAGATTGAGTATTATTAATTATAGCTTGCCTTTCAAGGTCACAAATAAGGAGCTGCTTCTCCTGTTGCTTCGAGAATGACTTGGAAGATGACAATGCCTTTCAGAATATTGCTATGTGGCTGTTCTGGAAGGAGCCAGCTGATTACCATATATATGAATGAGCATTTAAAAAAACTTAAAGAAAAATAATTACACTCCCTATGTGGACAGAATAAATTGTCCTGTTGTTTACATGGTTTAAGATGGAATAACCGTGAGTTTTTCCATGCATGTGTCAATCTGGTTGTTTGCTTTTAACCAGATTTCTTTTGGCAATTATAACCGTGCATTTTCTGCTGCCCAAACAAAAGAGCAGCTCTTTCCCCAACCTCTGTTTTCCTTCCTTTTAGACATCACCAGAATCTCTGGTAGTTATTATGTACGATTGACCCGGATGCAGTTTGTCCCAGGTTTCACATTCCAAATAAGGAATGACCCGCCTTAAGGTTAATACTCTACCGGTCATTTAAACTGTGCTGTGAACTAGATTTAGAGAATATTTTGGAATAGACAAACCCCAGTCTTTAGGTTTTCATAGATAATGTTATAGTCACCCCTGAGGCGGTGCTTATTATCGTTCTGATTTAACAGATGGGGAAACAGAGATGCTTAGAGAAGGGAAGTGATGTTTTTCAAGATCCCACAGTTGCTCAGAGGTAGCAGGGCTCAGACTCCAAATGCTCCATTCTCCTGCCTGGTAATACACACACTGCCTATGAGATAAGAAGGAGGGAGGAAAGACCTGGAGAATTAGGAGGGCTCCAGAGATGAAGGAGTGAGAGAGACACTGGCATCAGTTTTGTCTGCATCAGTTTCATCTGTGTCACACCCGTTCTCCCTCCATGGACTTTTATACTGTGGGTGGACCAGCAATTTCAGAGGAACTACGTGGGCAAAGAAGCTTTGTGGAGGTATTGGAAACAACATGTGGCTTAGGAGGAGGTGGCTTTTCTTACTAATTGACTTTTTTGGGGAACCCCTAAACTTACTTTCTTTTCCTCTTCAGTATCCATGACTGTACTGCAGTGCCCCAGGGAGACAATTCATATGAGCTTTATTCTTTTGTGAGTATGTATGTGTATGCCTGGTTTCATAAAATATTTTTGATAGATAATGCATTCATACAATTAAAAATACACAAAAGAGACTTCCCTGGTGGCACAGTGGTTAAGAATCCACCTGCCAATGCAGGGGACATGGGTTCGAGTCCTGGTCCAGGAAGGTCCCACGTGCCACAGAGCAACCAAGCTCATGCGCCACAGCTACTGAACCTGCGCTCTAGAGCCCATGAGCCACAACTACTGAGCCCACGTACCTACAGCCGTGCTCCACAACAAGAGAAGCCACCACAGTGAGAAGCCCGCGCACTTCAACGAAGAGTAGCCCCCGCTCGCCGCAACTAGAGAAAGCCCGCACGCAGCAACGAAGACCCAACGCGGCCAAAAATAAATAAATAAATTTATTTTAAAAATACACAAAAACATCTATAGTAAAAGTAAGGCTTCTTCCTATTCTCGACCCTAGCAACCTTGTACCCTTTCCTGGAGATAACCATTTACCGGATTTGTGGGAATCCTCCCAGAGTCAGTCTATGCATACAGAAAGCAGTCTCCAGCAGCTTTACTCCTAGCTGCTTTAATGCTGAGACTCTGACCTATCACTTAAAACATCTTAGGAAATTACATTGCTCTGAAAAACATTCCCATCACTGAGCTACTCAATTCCAGTGCCTCTGTTATTTTTACCATGATTTTGAGCTTAGGAGAATTCTTGACATGTTTCTTGAAGTTGTTAGATTATGAGATGCCTGCGTGTATATTGTAAGCTATAATTATTTTAACCTTTAACAGTGTAACTAGTTTTACCTATTCAGCCCCCCAAAATTGAGTGGAGGTTGTTAATATGTTTTTAAAGACAAGGAAGAAAACAATAACTTGAGGGATTTGTTTTCCTCCCTCCTTTTCTCTAACTGAAAAAAGATGTATAAAATGTTATATTTCATACATTGTCTTCCTATAATATAAACCAGGCTATTTTGGCATTTAAATTAAAAAAAGACCCTATTTGTTGGAAAAGATCTTGTTAACATTAAAATCATACTTTACAAAACCTGTTTTTGTTGTTAAAACTAGTAAGAAAACTTAAAACAGAGATCTGCTTTCTCTGTCAAATTTGCTTCAATCCTTCTATTAACAGCCTCAGTGTTTTAGACTCCGTGGGATTTTGGAAGACAGTTTAAGTGAAGAGTTTGTGATTGCCTTTAAGTTAGAAGATTAGATTTCCAAGGCTAGCTGCTGACTTGAGGTGCGTCAGTTTTTACTTTTCTGAAGTGGGCAAGTTGAGAATGTTCCTCATTGTGACAGAGGAGAACGGTGGTCCTGGTCTCTTGTCATATCATATGCAAAGTGTTGCAATCAGGTGTGGGCCTGGCATCCATATAAAAAACATGGGAATCCTCTTCAATGGCTACCAGCCTGACAGAGCTTCCTTCAGCTACCAATGTCCAGTCTATTTATTTTCTATTGATGCATAACAAGTTTGTCATCAAACTTAGTGGCCTAAAATAACAGTCATTTATTATCGCATAGTTTCCATGTGTTAGGATTCTGGGCATGGCTTAGCTGGGTCTCACAAGGCTGCAGTCAAGGTCAGCCAGGGCGGCAGTTTCATCTGAGGCTCAAGGTCATCTTCTAAGCTCGTGTTGTTAGAATTCGATTCCTTGTAGCTGTAGAATGGCTTACTTCTTCAAGGCTAACAGGAGAGTGTCTCTCTGACCTATGGACTCTTTTTAAGGGCTCACTTATTAGGTCATGCCCACTCAGGAAAATTTCCCTCTTTAATGACTCAAAGTGAAATTGATTAGGGATCTTAATTACACCTGTAAAATCGCTTCATCTTTGTATAACCTAATCATGGTAGTGACATCCATCACATCCACAAGTCTTGCCCACACTCAAGGGCTGGGGATTACACAAGGTGGAGGTATCAGGGAGTGGGAGTCTTAAAGATCACCTTAGAATCTACCAGCCATACTCAGAGCAGCTCTGGTATGCATGGCAGGTAGAAGCATCTATCAAGAATGGCCTTCAGACATAGAATATACCTTATGGATCCTGCACACAACAAGTGCTAGCAAGTGCTCACCCTTGGCCGTTCCCTTTCCTCCCTGTAATGTCTGGCTCCTGCTTACCTCTCTAGCCTCCTCTTGTTCTGGACTCCTGCAGTTAGGAGATTTTATTTTGTTTCTCTCCATGTTGTTCTGTGCCTGCTTCTGGTCATGGAGCTTTGCACGTGCCGCTCGCTCTGCCTGGCTGCTTTTCCACCCTATGTCATCTGGTTGACTTTTACCCTTTCTTCAGCTCTCACTTTAGGCATCACTTCCTGGCCTCCATGGCCACTTGCCATGTAATTAAGTATCTTTCCTTCTTAACACTAGGCACAACTGTGATTTAATGTTTTCATTTACTGTAACTCCCACTAAACTAGAGGTTTTGTGAGGGCAGGGACCATAGTATTCTCAGCCACAGTCACTGTGCCTGGCACATGGTAGTTGAATACATGTTGGAAAAAGGTGAGGAAGAGAGGAAAATTGGAACCAAATTCCAGTCTTCCTGGTTTAGTACATGTCTCTTGAAATCAACTGCGTATTTAGTATATTACTGTTGAGCCATATATATCTTAAGTCCTTTTTGGAATTCAGCAGAACTTAAAAAGAGTTGAGTGAGAATTATAGGGTGAGAATAAAAATGGATACGTAGGGCTGAAAAATGGCTGGTTGTCTATAAACCATTCCCAACCTCCTGTCACTTTACTGTTTCTTCACTGAATTCCATAGAGGTTTAAAAAAATCCTTAAAATCACCATAGCCTAAGTGTATTTTCATGTGGTACTGGCTGTAGTATATTTCAGTACTTTTAGACTTAGTGATAACCTTAATGCAATTTTTAGTAGATCTTTCACTGTATTGTGCAGCATTACCAAATAATATACAATTATGGCTTCAGATTTCCTAGTTACCGTCATTTTGATATGATTATGTGCTTCCTTTTATAATATCATATAAAACACACTTTTAATTGGGCTTCGAGTTTTCTACAGCTGCTCTGAAAACTACTCTGTTACTGCCTCTAACTTGCCTACCACACTTTAAAATGATGTTCCCCTGCTCCTCTCTGAGATTTCAGTACCGGAATGAAATCACAGTGATGCTTATCACCTCGAAATGTCTTAAAATCAAAACATTCTTATCTCGGGACTTCCCTGGTGGCTCAGTGGTTAAGAATCTGCCTGCCAAGGCAGGGGACATGGGTTCGATCCCTTTTCTGGGAAGATCCCACATGCCATGGAGCAACTAAGCCCATGCGCCACAACTACGGAAGCCCGCGCACCTAGAGCCCATGCTCCACAACAAGAAAAGCCACCGCAATGAGAAGCCCGTGCACCGCAACGAAGAATAGCCCCCTCTCACCTCAACTAGAGAAAGCCCGCGCGCAGCAATGAAGACCCAACACAGCCAAAAATAAATAAATAAATTTATTTAAAAAAACCCAACATTCTTATCTCCTCTGAGTCTTCTATAAAGCATTGTTTCCTGGAGGCTATCAAACTGTGAAAATAAAGCTAGGTATTCCAAGTGGAAAGTTGGAATGATTCATCAAAAACTACAGGAAAGAAGTGATTTCAAACAAAAGCCCCCAGCGTCTGTTTAGGGTCTCTTTGATTTGCTGCTTGAGTTTGGCAACTGCAAAGTCGAAAGTATGTCTGTATTTGTGACACATATCTATTTATGAAGATGCATGAATGTTCACGCATGCTATTGATTGTTTTTAAAATGACCATCATGCTATAACCATTCTTATCAGGCTTTGATCAGAGAATACTCTCTTTCAGTCTGCTTAGAAGTTGGCACAATTTGTGTTTAGGAACAAATGTTTTAGGTTCTCTCTTTTTTTAAATAATTAATTTAATTTATTTGGTTGAGCTGGGTCTTAGTTGTGGCAGGTGGGTTCCTTTAGTTGTGGCTTGTGGGCTCCTTAGTTGTGGCATGCATGTGGGATCTAGTTCCCTGGCCAGGGATAGAACCTGGGCCCCCTGCATTGGGAGCGTGGAGTCTTAACCACTGTGCCACCAAGGAAGTCCCTTAGGTTCTCTTTTTGACAGGTATCTCACCTTGAGAACTAATGTGTATTTGCCATAGAAATCTATCTGCTTGAGAGGCTGACATTTACTAGGACTGATGTGATAATGAACGTGAACAAAGTACATTGGTATTTTTGTGAACTTGATTGCCTCCTTCACTCAGATGGGCTTATTTACACCAGAGCCATCTAATTATGTTTCCAGTAGCTTGGTGGTTAAAGGGCTCAAGATGTTTATCTGCAGACATGCTTGGACATCGACCAGCCGATGTTTGACACATGAGGCAACCCTCTGACTACCTGAGAATGTCTGGGCATTCTCTGAGCCATACCTGGGACCAGCAGAGGGATCAGATTTTAAAATACACTTGGAATTTTTTGATATTTGGGGTTCTGGAGACTGTGGGATGGCCACCTTGATGAGGCTTTGAATGCAAGGTAACAGCTTCAAAGCTCTAGAGGCAAGACCACACTGAAGTGCTAAATGCAGAAGCCCGGGTAATATTTTCAGGCATCTAGACAGGGAGCTCCTGTGCCTTGGGGCCTGTGGATTGGATAGTCGTAAAGACTCTCAGTCATTTGAAGAATGAAGTGAAGGGGGTCTGGACTTGGAATTAGATCTGGAATCAGTTCCCTACTCTGCCACTTCTAGTTACTTGACCTTCACTAAGTTATTTCTTTCCAGGCCTTGGTTTCTTCTTCTGTAAAATGCAGGGGTCCTGAACCTGAATGTGCCTTAGAATTGCCAGGGCTGCTTGTGAAATATTTAGATGCTTGAGTCCCACTCCAGACCAAGTGAAACATAATTTCCAGTGGCATCTGTGTCCTTTTTTTTTTTTTGTGGTAAAATACACAAAACATAAAATTTACAGTTTTAAAGTGTATAGTTCGGTGGCATTAAATGCATTCACATTGTTGTGCAATCATTACCACTATCTATTTCTAGAACTTTTTCATCACCCCAAACTGAAACTGTATACCCATTAAGCAATAATTCTTCATTCTCCCTTCCCTGCAGCCCCTGGTAACCTCTATTCTAGTTTCTGTCTCTATGAATTTGCCTATTCTAGGTAACTTGTATAAGTGGAATCATATAATATTTGTCCTTTTGTGTCTGGTTTATTTCACTTAATGTAATGTCTTCAGGGTTCATTCATGTTGTAGCATGTATCATAATTTCATTCCTTTTTATGACTGAATAATATTCCATTGTATATATACACCATATTTTGTTTATCCATTCATCCATCAGTGGACATTTGGGTTGTTTCCACTGGGCATCTATATTCTTAATTAACCCCCAGGTGTTTCTGATGGTCAACAATTTTGGAAGCCACTGAAATGAATGTTCCCCTGGTTAGGAGGTTTAGGAGGAGGAGAGTGAGATATAATGTCATCACTGAAAAGATGTGACTTGGTATTCTTAAGTATTTTATCTAGGTATATAGAATAAACAGCATGACCTCTGATGCCAATAAAATACCCTAAACTCTAGCCAAATGTTCATGGCTTGCTGTTAGGAACAAAAAAAAAGTTTCATGGACCCAATAACTTCTAATGTTAAAATAAATAGTTGTGTGTACAGTGGTGTTCTGGAGTGCTTATATTTCTAACTCTGTGCTTGGTGACATCATGTTGGTAGCTTGAAATTGACCATGGTGGTAGTGTTTATACGTTGGAAATTGGAATACACTAAAAGATCGGGGCTTTTCTCTTCTGTAGAGCTGGTTGTCAAACATTAGCAGCACATCACTGACTATATGCCATGTGTTTGGTATTTTTCTTCTTTCTAACAAATATCACTAACAAAAGAAATGCAGTTTTTAAGATAAGCCTTTGTTGACGAGCTAAAATCCAGAAATCCATGGTTCCTCTCAGATTCAGCAAGTGCAGGATTGCTAGTACAGAGCTCCCATTACCTGCCTCTATGTCAGATTCATATTGGTTGAGTTGGAGTCTCATCTGTTGGTGGAGATTTCTCCTCATCCCTCTCCACGTATGATCACACTCATCAGTGACTGCATTTCTTGCTGGATATTTGGCTGTATCTTCTACAGCTTCTGTCCACAGGTTAATGTCTTTTTCCATTTTTTCCCATTTTAGAGAGGGTGAATTTTTCTCTTTAATGCCCTTATCTACCCACAATTCGATGTAACAAAGACCTCCCTCTGATTTCATGGCCTGAAGATCAGGGCAGGCCACGCACAACCTCCCAGAAGACTCTGCATATATGCTGGGCTGTTTAATCAGGCACCCTTTCTGCTGGCCACACAGTTCTAAAATTATCCCAAAGCAAAGGAGGCTTAGCTCAAACTTTTTAGAAAAGAGCTCAGGTAAAGGAGGTGGCAGATAAGAGGAAAAAGATGGGCTGTAGAAATCTACATTTTAACAAGCCCCCTAGGGATGCCCTTTGTCCTTGGACTGCTCTTTGACAAATGCTTCCCAAAAATGTACTAGGCAAACATTGGCAGGCTTCATCCTGCAGTGGGAGAGGCTCCTGGATGATGGGTGCATCAAGCCTGATTTTCCCATGTAAATACTTCTCAAATGGTATAAAAAGGGGTATGCCCAGCAGGGGTTTGGTTTGGTAGACATAGAGAAGCTTATTTTAAAATTTATATAAAAAGGCAAAAGACCTAGAATAACTAAAACAATTTCTGTAAAACAAGAGTAAAGTGGGAAGGATCAGTCTACCCAATTTCAAGACTTATAGTGTGGCTACAGTAATAAAGACAGTGTGGTGTTGGTGGAAGAATAGACACAAAGATCAATGGAAAAGAATTAACCCAGAAATAGACTCCTACAAGTATGCCCAACTGATTTTTGACAAAGGTGCCAAGGCAATTCAATGGAAGAAGGCTAACCTTTCCAATGTATGGTGCTGGAAGAATTAGACAAAAAGTAGGTGAAAAAGAAACATGATATAAACTTCATAGATGATACAAAAATTAACTGAAAATTGATCATGGACTTAAATGTGAAATTTAAAACTATAAAATGTGTGTAAAAAGCATGTAGGAGAAAATCTTTGAGATTTAGGGTTGGGCAAAAAGAGTTTTTACATTTGACACCAAAAGCACTTCCCATAAAAAGGAAAAATTGATAAATTAGACTTCATCAAAATAAAAAAAAAATTGCCTCGTGGAAGACCTTGTGAAGAGAACAAAAGATCTAATTAGAAAAAGATCTAATTAGAAAATTGGGGATATTTCATCAAATAGTATATGCAGGTGGCAATAAAGCTCATGAAAATATATTCAACATCATTAGCCATCAGGAAAATGCAAATAAAAACCACAGTGTGATATCATTACTCACTTATCAAAATGGCTATATATATATATATATATATATATATATATATATATATTATGTATAGCATGATAACACCAAATACTGGTGAAGATGTGGAAAATCTCATATATTGCTGGTGAAAATGTTAAATGATTCAGCCACTCTGGAAATCAGGATGGTAGTTTCTTGGAGAACTAAATATATACTTACCATATAACTCAGCAATTACACTTTTGGCTATTTATCCCAGTAAAATGAAAACCCACGTTCACTCAAAATCCTGTACACAAATGTTCACAGCAGCTTTAATTGTAATAGGCAAAAAACTGGAAGCTACCCAGATGTCCTTCAGTGGGTGAGTGTTTAAACAAACTGGGGTACATCCATACCATGGAATTCTACTCAGCAATAAAAAGGAACAAACTATTGATCCTTGCAACTACTTGGATGGATCTCAAAAGAACTCTTCTGAGAGAAAAGAGCCAATCTCAAAAGGCTACATACTGTATGATTCCATTTATATAAAATTCTTGAATAACAAAGTTACACAGATGGAGAGCTAGTAAGTGGTTGTCAGGGCTTAGAGATGGAGGCTGTAAGCGGAGTGAGTGTAGTTAGTTATAAATGAATAGCTTGAGAGGGCCTTGTGGTGATAGTACACTTCTGTATATTGATTGGTTACACAAATTTAAACGTGATTCAACTGAATAGAACTACACACACACAAACACACACACGAATGAGTGCATGTAAAATCAGTAAAATCTGAATGAGCTCAGTGGACCACACCAATGTCAACTAATGTGTTTCCTGATTCTGATATGTACTATGGTCATGCAAGATGTTAACACTGGGGGAGGCTGGGTGAAGGGTATGTGGAACCTCCCTGTATATTTTTTGTACCTTCCTGTGAATCTATAATTATTTCAAAATATAAAAGAGAAAAAGGAGGTGGTAAGAGCTGACAATTTTTTTACAGTGAGCCCTAAACATCCTATCTAATCAACTATAAAGGTTGCATCTGTGTGGTATGCTTCCCAAAGTGTAAAAATGATGCAGGGCACTACATTAGTCACGCAAATGGCATTTTGTATGTGTGTTGTATATATTTTCATTTCTTCTTTATGCTTGTCAAAGAGAGTTTCACTGATGTCTTTGAAATTACATTCAGGAAGCTGAGGCCCATTTGTGACTTCTTATCTGTGGCTGCCATAATTTATCCTATGAGATTGTTGGTTGTTTTGCTGTCTTCAAATAAATTTTATTTTCTTTAAGCTGCTCCTGTGCATCCCATACTGTGAAACATGTTCCTGTTTTGAAAAATGCGTCAATCTGACCTGAGATGTTTGAATTTGATCTTTTGATCCCTCATTATTTGTTGCTTCATGATGTCAAAAGGCCTGAGGCATAGCATGGTTCATAGATGAAGGTAAAGGCATTTAGAACAGAGTAAATGTAAATCCATAGAATCGGGTCTTGCCTCTTCAGCTGCAAAAGCTGCATTTTACTTTATAATACTGGTTTTAAGACATCACTGGAACATGATGTTAAAGTATCATGTAAGTTAGCAAGTGAAAGGCAGCATGTTATCCTCCCCAGGGACATCATTTCTACTCTTGAAACTACTACTTTTTGAGCTTCTCCCATGCGCCTGGCAGGACCCAGTGAATGAATGGAATGTGGATTTTAGAGTAAGATAAAAAGAGTGGGTGTATGACCTGGACAGAGTAGTTTAGCTTTTCTGAATCTTAGATCCTCATTTTAAAAACTAGGGGTAAAGTGTTTTCTGCCCTAGAGTGCTTTTTATAAAAATAAAATTAAATTACATGTGAAAATTCCAAGTACAATGCCTCACCTAAAACAATTATGCAGTTATTTAAATTTTCTCTTTTTCTTCTGTTGGAGGGTTATTTACATAATATTTCTGAAAATATTTTTGGAATTCATCTTTTTTTAAAAAATAATATTTATTTTTGGCTGCGTTGGGTCTTTTTTTTAAACATCTTTATTGGAGTATAATTGCTTTACAATGGTGTGTTAGTTTCTGCTTTATAACACAGTGAATCAGCTATACATATACATATATGTATATGCGTTGGGTCTTCGTTGCTGCGCGCAGGCTTTGTCTAGTTGCAGCGAGGGGGGCTACTCTTCTTTGCGGTGCACAGGCTTCTCATTATGGTGGCTTCTCTTGTTGCGGAGCATGGGCTCTGGGCTCGCGGGCTCAGTAGCTGTGGAGCAGGGGCTTAGGTGCTCCTCGGCATGTGGGATCTTCCCGGACCAGGGCTCGAACCCGTGTCCCCTGCATTGGCAGGCGGATTCTTAACCACTGCGCCACCAGGGAAGTCCCTGGAATTCATCTTTGGAAATGACTTCTAGTGACATTTTCCTGCCCACGTTGGAAAACCAAGCTTATGACTTCACAGGACAGTCTCTCCAGCTTCTTCTTCTTTTTCTGTTTTTGCTCAGTATGAGTTCAACATAGTTCTTTCTTCTTTGCCTGGTGAGAAGCAATGGGTGTTGGCTATTTGACAGTGGGGTGCTGGGGGTAGTATGGCTGCTGCAATACTGATTCAGCCTAGAGGTAGAAGCACTCCTAAATTAAGAAATATTTATGGTAAGACCAGATCAAATGCAGGGATGATGGATGATGTGGCTCATATTAAAAAGTTGTTGCAAGCATTTTTGTCCTTAATGTATTGCATATTTCCTTCATTGAATTAATTATATTAAAAGTTTGAAAGCATATTTTATCGAATAGAAGCCTAATTTATTTCTGGCTTATTGAATCTGTTCTGTTACCTTAACATCAATGCCAGATATTGTATGTATTACAATACTGTAAAGTCATGAGACTGGTCCTGTGAGCCACAGTTTCATCACTTTATAGTCCTCAATAAACACATAGATTAGAAACCCAAGTAAGTCACATGGAGCTTGTGTGTTCCTTTATACTGGTGAACTGAGTTGAATTTACAAGTCATCTGTACTTATCTGATATTTCTGTGTATGTAGGATTTTATTCACAAAAGCATAAAAAATAGGTTAAATAGCTTTCTACCACTTCTTTTTCTATTGTTGATTATTTCATTTCAATCATATGGTTAATTCATAACTGGAAAACAAAAAAAAGCTATGGAAAAGACTGTTGTGTCCAGGGGGCACACACCACTCCTTAAGAACTCAGTTCGTAGGTCTGAGTCTTTCTCTTGGGGTTGAGGAAATGGTTTGACTATAAAACTCCCATTAGCTAAAAATAAGCAAAATTGACTGCAGGATTCATGGTAGGTACAGCCTTGAAGAGTAATAAAAGCCTGTTTTAAATGAACTCCTAAGGACACAACTTAAGCCCTAGAATGGCTAGTCAGGTTTTATGTTTATCCCTTTTGATTATACTTCTGTATATTCCTGGAGAACAGTGTCCGAAAAATGGTTCACTATAAAATTGTATTGGGCTGGGGTAATCTGGGGCTTATTGACCAAGTCTAGGGGGTGGGGCTGCCCGATCAGGTGGCCCAGAAACAGCAAAGAATGGCAGACCTGTCTTCTCTGCTTCCCTGTACCATGTGGCATGAACTGATTTCAAAGACCATATGGTTGGTTTCATTTAAATAAATATGGCAGTTTGCATGCTACTCTCCCCCTCCACCCCCCATAAAACAAGACAAAAATAAACCAGTAACTTGGAGCATCAAAGTTGATTTTGGAAAGAAAAGACACCCTCCTGAAAATTAACTTAAAATGAGGTGTGCACAGTATGGGAAGAGGGGACCGAGACGGTGTTGATGTGTTTCTCATTTCTGAGGGACAGTAGGTGCTGGTATGCTCAAGGACTTTCCTTCATTGTGTTCAGCCCTAGCTGGCCTGGTCCATGGGGGACTGCGGATGGGGGTCGGTGTTAGAAGAGACAGGCTTTGGCATCTGAGTTGCTCCAGGAAAACTTTGCTGTTTCTGGAGGTGGAATAGTGAATTGAACTAGTCTACCTGCCAAAAGAGAAGACAGGACATCCAAGGAATGTCATTCTTTCTCCGTTTCTTTTCCCCCTGTGTTTTGCAGGAATAGCTGCAAATATTGGTGCTTACTATTTATTATTAATGAAATGAAACATTGATTAAGTACTTGCTACACACAAAGTATTGTAAATGATCTAGAATATAGGTGTTTGAAAGGACAAGTCTTCTTGGAGAAGGAGCACAAGAGCACACCCTCAGTGGGGAAGTTTCCAGGAAGACTTCCTAGAGGCTGTGACCTTGAGTTGCATCTTGAAAGAGGAGTTAGCCAGGCAAAGAAGGAGAGCCTGGGTGACCTTTGTGTCCTTGTGGGGATGATGGAGATGGAGAGAATGGAGGAGATCTGGGTTTTTCAAGAAGGGACCAGCATTTGCGAAATGATAGGATGAGATTATCTGGCCATATTTGGGAGAATTCTAAGTGCAGCGTGTCTGCAGTGGGGGGAGTTTGGGAGCAGCAGCAAAGAGAATAAATAGGTGAGTCAAGGCCAGACCGGAGAGTTGTATACGTTAAGAAGTTTGCATTTTATAGTAAAGTTCAGTGGTTTTCAATCCTGGCTGCACATTAGATTCCTCTTCCACTTCTCACCATCAGAGACTCTGATCCTACTGGTCTAGAGAAGAGAGCTTGGGGATAGGTACCAGTATACACTTCAGCTGGGTTGAGAACCATCAGTCATTGATAGAGTTCAAGTGTGTGAATGAGATAATAAGACCTGGATTTGAAAGAGCGCACACTGGTAGCAGTGCAGGAGGATGCCTGAAAAAGGACCCTATCCCAGCCAGAAGCAGTGAGCCTGTTGTAATAGTCCAGGTGAGGAACAACCAGCAGCTTAGTTGAGGCAGGAGTGGAGGGAATGGAAAGATAATTGGAAGAGAACATCTGGAAAGTGGGGGGAGGAGGGAGCAGGGTGGTGGGGGAGCAATGGAAAAAGGAAAATGTGGTCAGCTTGCCACAGAGAAGTCTTATAAGATAATAAGATAAGGGTTGAGTGTCCCCTTGGATTGGGCACGTGTAGGCAGCTGCAGCCCAAGAGAGTGACGTTTCAGTGGGATGATAGAGGCAGAAGCCGGATAGCCTTGGTTGAAGAACTTGAACCTATTTAAAGAAGCATTCGAGTTCATTAGGATCAGGGAAAGGTGGATAACCCCAGGGACCTAGATGGAGTTGCAGGAATGAAGGGAAAACACTGGAAAGGTGGGTTGGGGCCATGTTGTGAGGCCCTTGGGTGCCAGGGGTTAAGTTATTGGTAACGATAAGATGCAGTTCTCTGCTCTTAGGCTAAATGTTAACTTGAAAAAAGAGAGGATTAAGACTAGAAGGGTGAGACTGGGTGGAACTAAGGCTTATTAGACAGCCAATGCTATCTTTTTTATGGTCCTGATGATTTTTAACAGCTATTTTAACAACAGAATGATGAAAATGTGTAGTATTTTGTCTCCCTTGGCATAATGTGGCTGCTGAAAAAGGTCACAGCTAATAGGAAAAGTGAGTTTTATTGCTTAATTGTGGATTCAGTTTATTTGTGTGCTTCCTGTTTCCATTGCCGAGTTGACCAGTTGACTTTTAACTAGGCCAAGCGTCTCTGCAAGAGTGTGTGTTTTAAAAAGTGCTCTGAAATTCTTCCCCACCCTGAAAATATTAAATATAAAAGCTGAAATAAATGTACAAGTGACGTGTAGCTAGTTTAGGCTTGTTTTTGTATTATTTTAGTTTTGTAAAGAAGAATTATTTGTGGCTACCTATGATGGTTTAGATCAAGGTTTCCCAGCCTTGGCACATTTGACATTGTGAGCTGGTTGATTCTTTGTTGCGCATTGTGGAGTGTTTAGCAGCACCCCTGGCCTCTGTGCACTAGAGACATGTAGCACCTTTATCCCCGACCTGTGACATCTGAAAATATCTCCCAACATTACAAAAAGTCCTCTGGGTGGGGAATTGGAGGGGGAAGGCAAAATCACTCTAGATTGAGAGCTACTGGTTTAAATATATTACAGTGATTTAAGCAGAAAATAACCACGTCTTCCTGCTACAGTATGGATGGTTTTCTTGATGCTTGTGGAACCTAAAAAGCTTTTTATCACCCGAAGAAAACTAATGAATGTTTATAAATTCCCTTGTCAAAAGTTTATTTAAAAATATTTAAAGAAAAAGGAAAAGTGACTTTACTGGTTGCCTAACCATTTCCCTGCCTGCCCAGCTTACCCACTTTTTCATTTAGTTCCTGGATCTGCTATCACTTAATTTTATAAGGACAGAGTTGATTTCCCCCCCTGCCCCGGGCCATGAAGTCCTCAATGCAAAGGATATTATGAATTAGAAAGTGTCCAAATAATTCTGCCAGTTTAGACCTGTATGTGAAAATGTGGATTTCATACAGGACCAGGTTCTAGTGTTAGTTTCACACCAAATGCCTTCTAACTTTGTGTAAGCCACTTTAATCTTTTTTGTGTAAATTTTCTTACATGTAAATGAAAGAGAGAAAGTAGATTATCTGCAAGTTTGCTTCTAGTTCTAAATATCTAAGATTGAAATCTTTTGATTGTTTCTTTGGGTTGCTCCTCCACCCCATGACACATCCCTCAATGCAGTGCAACCCAAAATGTGCTCTGCAGGTCACCAATGGTCCAGAAACGATGATGCCGGTCTACAATGAGAAAAGTACAGAATCAGAGAGTAAGCAACTAGAAATGTTTATCATGATTCTACAAAGTAATTCTATACCTGTTACATATAATAATAAAACTTTATATTTTGCCTTAATCTTTTAAATTTAATTTTTATAGTAATCTATTATTATTATTTTATATACTTATTTATTTATTTTTGGCTGCGTTGGGTCTTCGTTGCTGCGCGTGGGCGGGGGCTACTCTTCGTTGCGGTGCGTGGGCTTCTCATCGTGGTGGCTTCTCTTGTTGCGGAGCACGAGCTCTAGGCATGTGGACTTCAGTAGTTGTGGCTCTTGGGCTCTAGAGCTCAGGCTCAGTAGTTGTGGCGCACAGGCTTAGTTGCTCCTAGGCCTGTAGGATCTTCCCAGACCAGGGATCAAACCTGTGTACCCTGCATTGGCAGGTAGATTCTTAACCACTGCACCACCAGGGAAGTCCTATTATATATATATATTTTTTTTTTTCATGTGCTTCAAGAAATTCTTTCATAATTGAGATTTTATTGGTTTTTTGAGGATCAGTACACAGACATTTCAATTTGTACACAATTCTCAACATATGTACCAAAAACCTAAAAAATCATGTAGTTGTGATTCTTTTCTGAACAGTTATTCCAGTGACTTTCCAGCTTAAAATTTGGGGGCAAATTTTCCTTCACAGGATATCAAGTACCAATATCTTCAAATATTGATATGGTGTTACATTGTAAGTCCCACTAATTCACAATCTAATATCATATACACTATGTACTCAAATTGTCAATCGTTCACAGCACATTAACAGTTACTAGAAGAACTGGACTACCACGACCAAAGATGTTACAGAGTGCACAAAATTCTGCCCAGGAGAGCCAAGATCAAGGGCTGAGTGGTTTGCTTTAGGGAACAGTTCTACCAAAGACAACGTGGGAAGAGAAGTAATTTAAAGTGTTTAAGACATTAAATGCACAACTGACTCCAAACTGCCATTTAGTATGCTTTGTATTACAGGATATAGAAGCTACCCTCCGTCTGTGGAATGTTAAGCTGACACCCAAGACAATCAAAGCCTCCCATATTCAATATCCCACTATTTTCTGGTTGTACCAAAAAATAAACCACCAGTAAATGATTTCACCTCTTTAAAAAAAAGCATTTACACTTAAAAAATGGGATGAGGTGGGATTCCTTCCTTTTTAAAAATGTTTCTAGAGCTACTAAAAAACTTGCATTTACAAAATAGTTGATACAAATATTCCTCTGGATTGTACAAGAAGGGAAACAGGGACCACTGATAGGACCAGGTGTGTGATATTAATCAGAGTTGGCTTCTTTCTCTCCTGCTTCATCAGAAGCTGGGCTCTCCTCATTTTTAGTTTCTCCATTTTCTGCAGGTAAGTCTTCTTTAGTCTCTTGGTGAGCCACTTCAGCCTGTTTTCCCTTTGCTCCCCTTTTCCCTTTTGTTTGCACTTTTTTGTCGAAAGATTTATCCTTTCCTGCTGCCTTTTTTGGCTTCGTTTCCACTTTTGCAGGAGCCGGTTTAGCTGACAACCTCGCCGATCTCCTCTTGGGCTCCTCCTCCGCCGCCCCCTCGGTGGAGCTGACCTCCCTCTTAGGCATCGTGGTGGCGGGACGGGTGCCTGCGGGCCGCGGCGCGCCGAGAGCCTTCGCGAAGCTGGGCTGCCTGGCCGCTGCCGCTCCTCCCACCGCCCGAGCTGCTCACTATTATATTTTATGAAAGTATTGGCCCACATTGGATTGGAAAAACAAAAGCAAAACATACCTTTCACTAGAGATGGTTTGAGAAACACTGCCTCAATGTATGATGGAAAATTTGCTTTGCCTTTTTTTCTACCCTGGCCAATAATAGTTATTGAATATATTCCTCCTCTGGAGTTTCAATGAAAAGAGGGACAAGATGTTGCCTCTCTGCCCTATTAGCAGCATACAATTGGTGGTAAATAGATTTTATTATAAAGAAATTTGCCTTACAGAGAATAAGAAGTAGGTCTGGAGTAAATCTGAGGTTCCCTTTGATTGTATGTATATGTGAGTCTTCACATAGCTCATGTTAGTGTCTTGCATTAAGATGTTTATCTTAGAACATGAACCCAAAGAGCAGTGAAAATGTCCTTTCTAAAATTATCTTATCCCCAAGAATCCCTTACATATGAAATCTACTAGGATGCTTTGTCTATTGGAGTCTCCAAAACCAATCAGTGCTGTTGAGGGTAGGTGAGGTATGGATTATACTTTTGAAAGAGGTTAACGCCTATATTTTTGAGTCTATTCATTCATTCAGACTCATCCGGCACTTGGGAAAATCTATTATATGGACTCAGGTCTGGTAGACTGACATGTCAACAAGGGCAGTTAAGCAATGAAGCTCATCATAATTTGACCTGGGTCTTTATATGTTAAACTGTGGTGGAGGAGCCAGCCTTCCAGTTGAGTTATTTGAAGCAGAAAACATTGCTGGGTTCCCTGTATTGTGGACCACTGGTGCCAATACCTTTTACCCCATTTTGGGTGGAATAATCCAGAGAGGTCTGCCCTACTCCTGGGAGCCCTTTGCACACGGCCTGGCATTGTCTGGGAACGGTCTCTTGGCCTGCAGTTCCTGCCTGGTCTATATGGGCTTGTAGTGTACTTTCTCCTTCAAAGTAAAAAAGGCAAGCTCTTTGCCTGCCCTATTAGCAGCATAAAAATCACTCTTTCTTTCAGTTTTTTTTTAATCCAGAGGCTGAAAATATATAACATATTTGGAAACCCCACTGGCAGACTTGGCAGGCATTTCATATTTACTTGGACTTAACATGAATTGGATTTGGTCCTCTGATTTCCCCACCTCCATCTCTCGGAACAAGTTATTTATTAACCGAGTAAGTCTGTGGTAGTGGATCAGACATGCGCATGGCACGTCTTTTGTAAGTGCGTTTGTTCCGTAAGATTTATGCTAGCCCAAATTATTTTATACTTGTTTTCATTGTTGAAAATTTACTGTGTTCATTCTGGGTTTGGCATAAGTATTTGTAGTGTGCTAGGCGTTCCTGTGGTAGAACATTTTATCACTGTAACACTTCATGCAAAGGAAATTAAAAAATATAGAGTGAAAGCATTTCCCTAATATGGTTCCAATCAGCTGTGTACTTTAGTAATTTGATTTGTAGGAACTAGAGAGAAGAGTGTTACTGAGCTCTTTTCAGTCATTCATAATTCTCTGGGAATTCAAATCATGGTTCCAAGTTTATGAAAACATCTCTTGAAATCTTAAGTCCTTTATTTTTCTGTTTGTATGTATTGAGGTTGTTTTTTCGTTTTGTTTTGTTTCGTTTTTTTATTACCACTGCAGTATCTAAAAGAATTCAGAGAAGGAGGTGAGTCTCCTCTTTGTGTCTTGGACAAGAAAAACTGATGTGAATCGAGGTTGATTGGCTTGGCAGAAGTCAATCACTGGTGCAGAGGGGCAGGCCCTTTTATTTCTGCATTATCCCATGTGTGTGTTCCTGCTGCTGTACTCTTTGGGCTAAGCAGTTGGGCTATAATTGGTAAATCCCATTTGCCTGGTGTGCTCCTAATAATCTATCGTGCAGTTACTATTGGCATAGCCAGGTGCATCTTCCCCGAAAATGTAACTCACAAGGTGGAGGGTGTTATTTGGGCAAACTAATTCAAGATCTAGGTTGTGATCCTTGCATCATTATTTCTTTGGCTCTTTCTACAGAGACTTAAACTTGTTTCCTTTTTTGAGAATCTCTGGCCTTTGACTTCTGTTTTTGCCAATGAATAAGCATGACTTCTGTTTTGGCTAGTGAATTAACAAGTGATAATCCATATATTGTTAGTTTCAGATTTCCTTAATCTAGTTCATACCTAAAAGTAAAATCAAAGTGAAATATGAAATTATAGCTCTTAGAGCTTGGAGGCAAGGCTTGGAAGGTTTCATCTGTTGAAGACAGTAGCTTGTCAGGAGTCTTAGATGGGTATAGAATTCTGCAATCATTTCCTATATTTTAATTTTTTGCTTTTATTTCTTACCATGTTTTACATTTCCCTCTTGACCTTCAGCAATCTTAAGTTCATGTAGTCTTGTGTAAAATCCCCTTTCACAGTGGTGTTTTGAGCCCTGGTCCTCCTCATACTTAACTGGGCATAAGTAAAGTCACGAGGTTATGCATTTTGGCCAAGAGAGTTCATCAATCAGTGGTTTTCCATTTGAAAATACAGTCTGTGAGGTTAATCTTTTCAGTAGTCAAAGAATTAATGTAAGCGAAATCTAGGTGGATATTCAGAAGTCTTAGTTGTGTTTGGAGGAAAATAGCCAAGGAGCATGGTGGTTCCTATGATTGCTAGTTCTGGCTTAGAAGACATAACTTCTTTTGCTTCAAAGATAAAGGAAACCCACATTCATTCTTGGCCTTTCTTCCTGCTTCTGTGTTTCGTCTAGGTTGTACCTATGAAGGAAGTACCTATAACAGCTCCTTCAAATGGCAGAGTCCTGCTGAAGCCTGTGTCCTGCGCCAGTGCCAGGTAAAGTCCACCTATTCTACTCTCCAATGACAAGAAATCCATAAAGTCCTCTTCAGAAACCCTTTTCAGACATCACAGAACAAAACTCCAAAGAAAAAAGCAAAACAAAAATGAGAAACAAATGGAAAACCAACTGTATCCTTGTCCAAATTTATCGTACAGTCACCATAACAAGACAGTTACAGGATAGATATTGCATGGGACTTGCTTCCAGAAACGCACAGCAGAATTGTTCACCATTGTTAAACTGTGCCTGGAAAAACTCTGAGAAGATGCATATGTCCTTGGGGAAAATTCATGTCTTCCTGTGAGTCAACTTTGCAAAACACGAATTCTTATTAGCAGAAAGAGGTATTGTTAGAGGATATATGTTTCCCTTTTTTTGATTTAGAAACATTTTGAGCTGGAGCCAGTCTGCAGACTGTGTTAAATCAAAGCAATTAGTACATTGTAACCTCAATGATTTCGACGCAGCAAATTTAAGAACCACCAGTTTGGGTCCTAGGGAGCCCACTGTGCCTGGTGCTTGCTGAACTCTGAAAAGAGCACTGTTTCCCTGTGGCTCTAATCATTACAGGTCTTAAACAGGCAAGATAAACCAAAGGGGAAATGAAGAATTGAAATTGTCTAATTCTTTTTCTTTAAAGAAATTCTCTGTTAAAAAAATGCTCATCTAATTTTGACATAATTTAAAAAATTTTCTCTGTAGAGAAGATGCTGTTAAATCATTTTCCCCCAGTCTCATTTCACTGTTCAAGGATATACTTTTGCATTTAAGGGAGAACCAAGGTTAGTATAATAATGCATATTTCTCTCTGATCTTATTGCAAGTATATTGACATTTAGTTTATTGAAATCTGAATTTTATGTAATCATGTTCTTTGCATAAGCCCACAGTGGTCATGTTCGCTCATAAGATCTTCAGTTACTTGTTCAGTTAAATGACCAGTTTATTTATGTAGTAATCTAAATTATTTATGAAAATAAGCAGTAGTTAGAACAGATATGAATAATAGATTAATTGACTCAACAAATATTTGTTGAATTTTTACCCTGGGTTATACATGCAATCAGCTTTATGGAACAAAATAATGACAGCAATGACTTTTAATAACATGAAAAGCCCACATTCATTCTGAAATTTGCATCACCCCATCCCCACCCTGCTTCTTGACTGATGTGATTTCCAATCTTTGAGAGGGACACTCCGAAAGCCATGGTTACACTGCCTTTTTTTTTTTTTGTGGTACGCGGGCTTCTCACTGCTGTGGCCTCTCTCGTTGTGGAGCGCAGGCTCCGGACGCGCAGGCTCAGCGGCCATGGCTCATGGGCCCAGCCGCTCTGCGGCATGTGGGATCCTCCCAGACCGGGGCACGAACCCGTGTCCCCTGCATCGGCAGGCGGACTCTCAACCACTGCGCCACCAGGGAAGCCCTACACTGTCTTTTAAACAAGATGATTGCATGCCTTTTGGAGTGTAGTGTAACATTTTTATACAGTAGTCAGAGGTCTTGACAGTCTTCCAGTTGCATGGGCCAGTGGTGAATTTTGCTGCCTTTGGATGAAGGCTTTGTTTAAATTAAACGGAAACTATTATCTGGGAAGGAATATTCTGTTGACTGAATAACACATCAAGCCTTCATCCATTGTGAATATCGGCTTTGGTCACTAGCCATTCACCAACAGCCAGAGAGAATGATGCAGGAATATTGAATTATTACTGGAAGAGATCTTAAAGACCAACATCCCTGGGAGTCAGGAAATGCTGAACTATAGAATGGAGCGCAGAAAGGGGACGTTAGCTACCAAGAATGAACTTTGCCTTTTAATTTTTCTCCTTCCATAATACTTTGCCTACGCCCTGTTAGCTAGTTTCAAAATATTATTTCACTCAATAACCACAAAAGCAAACTCCTGTTAAGGTAGTTACAAAAAGCTGCTCCTCTGCTCAGCTGGTACCTTCCCACTCCTGCTTACTTTCTTCCTTCTTTAGGGAAGGAGACCTCATCTCTGAATTCAGGAAAGGACCATTTACTGGTACCCGTCAGGGAAGTCTTTCTTTAAGATGCTTCTCTGCACAATGACACAATTGCAACCTCTCTCTCCAAGGTCTTCTCTTCTCAGGGTGTAGAATCAGTAACAGAAGAGAGAGTATAGCGTAGTGAGTAGAATATGGGCATCGCCATTCACATAACTTGTTACTTAACCTCTCTAGACCACACTTTCATCTCCCATAAAATGAGATAGTACTACCTCATAGGGTGGTCGAAAGAATAAGCAACACTGTCATTTAAAACACTTCTGGTTGAGCCTACAAGTACTGGGTACAAATAGATACTAGACAGATAACAGCTCGTCTAATGATCTGGTTTATTTCCATTTGAGTTGGATTCTAGCTTATTCCTTATGTCTTTGTACTGAAGGAGTTCTGATGGTGGAAAATTTACCTTTATTTTCCACTTTTAGTGTCTTACTGGAAGAGGAAAATTTGAAGATCAGAGACAGGAAATTCATGCTGGGAAGTAACCTGAATCCTCCATCTGGATTGCAGATACTAAAGGGAAATTGATCCTGGGCTTTTTGCATTGCTTCAGTTACATAACTAAAGCCCAGTTCCTTTTTTGATGTTGTATGTTGCTGGTATTTTGGCATTTTTTTCCTTCGCAAATGTGATATAGACCACAATAAATTCCCCTGGTAGTAGAAGCCTCAGGTCTGACAGATATGAAGGCAGTTAGGATATAACCTTCCTTGTTGGATTGAGATGATACGGTAGCAGAAACGATGAAGAAAATTATCTAGTTGTCAAATTGTTACATAGTTTTTTAGCTTTCGTTACCACTCCCCTGAAAACAAAATTAAACAAACAAACATACAAATCCATTTTATAAAATGGGTAGAGAATATAGAGAAAAATCCTTCAAAGACCAACTCTGAAAATTAATTTAAAAAATGTTTTAATCGACATTAAAATGCTAGAGTCCCAAGATCACTTTGCAAATGAGTCCCTTGATTTCATTATTAAGACCAAAAGTATCTATTTTGACAGAACATAATATGAACGTTAAAATAGTTTTATCTAATCTCTTCATCTGATGACTGACAGCCACACTGTCTGCGAGGCCCAGAGAAATTTCTAAGATTGCAGAGCTGGTGTCTAGTTATTCCTGGAAGGGTGGTGAGGATTTAGGTCTCCAGATGCCAGTCTGGAATATTATGTTTGTACTCTGTGCCTTATAATTAATGGCTTAAAGTGCAATAACAATTACAGAAAACGTAGTCAGTGTTGAAAACTTAAAACAATTATGAATGAACAGCTAGACTCTATTAGCTATTGCTGATAGCATGGAGGTTTTAAATACTAGATTTAAAAGAAAGAAAGAAAGGAAGGAAGGAAGGAAGAAAGAAAAAGAAAGAAAGGAGGAAAGAGAGAGGGAAGGAGGGAGGAAGAAAGAAAGGAAATTAGAGTCAAAGAGAAAGAACCAGGACAGGGAAGATAACAGGTACAGGATTTGCACTTTGAGATGGGGCGAGCTGGGGCCATCAGACCTCATTTGTGCCATATATCTCTGCACCTGACACCCATCCCACCTCTGCACTTTTTGTGTTTGAATTCTTCTCCTACTAAGTTGGTTACTTTCCAAAAGTGAGTAAGTCCTCAGTGGGAATTCTGGGCTGACTTTCCTTGCGGCGTTCTGTTTTTCAGGAAGGCGTTGTCACAGAGTCTGAGGTGCGATGTGTCGTTCATTGTAAAAACCCTTCCAAGCATCTGGGAAAATGCTGCCCCACTTGTCCAGGTAACATTCTCAGGAAGGGGAAGGCGGCGAGGCTCCCTGGTACAGTACAACACTGTTGAAATCCCTCCGGGTTCTCACAGGAATGCATGATTTTCCCCACTCCTGACTGGAATTTTTCTCACTTTACTTCTGTGTACCTAATGGGTTAGGAGTGCAAACTCCTTTTCATAGAAATGTCCGGTTGGACTCTGACGTGTCCGGGATGACTGCAACGTGCTGTAGGTCTTGGCAAGGATGCTTCAGCCTCTGGAGGCCTGCTTTCCACTCCACAGGGCCACAGGTAACGCTTATTTTGGAAGGAAAGGCTGTGGCTTTCGCTTGCTTCCAGAAATGTCTTTTTACTGCTTCATATTGCAATACCTTGGCCAGAGCTCGCCTTGGTGATGAGGCGACCAGATGTTTTCTGAACACCGAGAGCTGTGTCCGTAAGAGGATTTAGCTTAGGGCTTTGCTGGTCTCAGTTTTTGGCGTGGTGCCGTGAGTGGGACCCACTGTCTTTTTAGAGGGTCCCACAGCCTAGCTGACAGCAAAGGGATCTTTCCTTTCCAGTGGGTGGAGTGTTTCCTCTTACTTTTTTGAACAGGATTACAAAGGCCTCCTGCATCTTTTCTTCCCCTTAGGTACCAGCCTGGGGATTTTGAGGTGAGAGATTTTTTTCTGATCCCTTAAGCCTCTGGCCCCTGCTCTTCGACAGATGTTCTGCATTTTGGGTTTTACTCTGAGTGCTTTTCCTCGCTGGAGGCCATACTCACAACTACTTCTCTTTGCTTTTGAAGTTGATCTCCAAAGGGCCTTCTGTACTGCGAACCTTCCCGGGAATTAGTGAAGGCATCGCCATGGGATGCTTTGCGAAGATGAGCTCTTGGTCCCTTCCCCTCCACACACTCTGACGTGTGCGCAGACCAGGGCCCTTCCAGAGTCCAGCCTTCCCTCATCTTTGAATGACAATAAGGACAGTCTCTCTCCACTACTTCTAACCTTTCTGGGTTCCCTGGACAGTCTTTATTGAGCCAAACTTCCTTTTCACACTGGGATTTCTGTGAAGCTTGTATTATTGGATAAGCTTATGTGAAGGCCAGAAACCAGTTGAAAGTAAAATAATTCTTTCCATAATTCACTTATTTTGTATCTATCACACAGAGTTTGCTTGAGTACTTTTCCCCTCTGAATGCACTGAATGCTTTACATCATGTAACCATCCTCTAAAATGCCTAAGGGGTGTTTATTAGGTTAGCTCACTAATACTCTAGTCTGCACATGAAAATCACCTGGGAAGTTTTAAAAGACAAATCTTGATGCCCAGGCTGCCTCCCAGACCAATTCCATCAGAATCTCTGAGGGCGACACTCAGGCCTTCCAGAAAATCTCTGTACACAGCCAAGCTTGAGATTGATAACAGAGCAAATTTTATATGCCATAGAGATTTAAAAGGTATCGAAGCTCTTAAATATTAATTCAGTTCTGCTGAGTAGACTGTTGCTTTATTGATATAGAATCAACTTGGCATATATAACATTCCTTCTCACTTAGGAGATAATCATATTTTTAGTCCGCCTTTGAAAGTGTGCATATACAAACAGCAGAGTGAATTTATTTCAGCAGTTGAAGTTATCATATTTGAGCAGTTGCTTCTCTCACTTTGTTTTTGAGTTGAGTTCCCAGGAAGGAAAGGCTGAGCTCCGTGATTTCATATAATATAACGCTAAGTCCCCACCGCCATCCCAGTGGGGGATGAGGTACTGTCTGTAGTTCATCCAGGAAGAGATTTGACTCAGTGAGGATAAGTACCTGCCCAATGCCCAGGAGTGAGTAAGGGCTAAAGGTGGGCTTGGGGTCTGGCCCCTTTTCTTTCTTGGGCCCCATACTGTACTACCTCCCCCTATCCCCACACTGTGATAATTTTTCAACTTGGGTCTAGATGCCCTAGGAGGCAGATCTTTAAAAGTTAGCTTGCCAGTGCTACACACCAGCCCCCTGACACCTGGGCAGGCACTGTGCCCTGGGTTATGGGGTCAAGAATCAACTTTACTCTCTCTCCTTAATTTCAAAGGCCAACCTTTGGGATGCAAATCAGAAGACTCAGAAGAGACCACATCCAGAATGCATTATCCTGTGTCTTGGGAAGGAGCCCTCAGCCAAGTCTAGATAGGGACAGTTAAGCGAAGCCTTGGGGTATTATCCTTGTAATTCAGAAGGACTGGCATCTGTCATTGATCATGGAATGGTATTCCACATAATGACAAACACATACAGCTTGTGGTCAGTTTCTTCCTGAAACAGATTTCAGGGCATTTTTGGTTGTCTGCTCCTTCCTTTTCATCTGACTGTTTGCTCAAGGAGGTTGGGTTGTGATGGGAACAGTTTGCGTGCAATTTTCATTGAAAATTTCCTTATTTAAATTGTCAAATGTAGATTGTGCAGTTAACCTGTCTGGCAATCCGTATGACAGAACCAGTGGTGCAAACATATATGAAAGCATTGGAGACCCTTTGTTGGGAGTGTCCTTTGAAAAGAGATGACTGGACACCTGCCATTATTAACGGTGCTGAGATAGAGCCACTGGGAGGGTCCCAAGCTTAGCAAGTCTCCCTGCATCAAAGGGAATAGCAGGAAGTGGCTGATGACTGACTGGCTCTGGGTGTGGGCATCAGAAAGACCTTAAAGCCACAGTTCACTCAGCCATTCAGCTTCAGTAGCATTTGTCCCCGTGTCTTTCAGTTGAACAAAGGGCTCCATATCTAGCTTTAAAATGAGTAGGTCCAGTGGCCAGGTCGGGTGGTTATGGGCAATGCTCATATGTTCAGATGTTCCCGTTGTCAGGACCCAGCTGCTTTGAGAGTTTGGTGGGTTCTGTTGATGACTTCATTGGACAGGCCTTGAACACCTGTTCTCAGGGACATGAGTCAGTCTTTCACAAGAGCCCCCTTTGCTGAGTTTCACCCATTGGAAGTGCTGCTTCCAGCACTGTCTACTATGTGGAAAGTGACCTCAGCTATTCTGGCAAAGTACCTCGTGAGGACAGTCCTGAGGGAAGTGGATTTGCCATTAGCTGACGGTCCTTCCATGGCCCATGTGACACAGGGTTGCTGGCCAGCCTGTGCTTCCAGTCACCTGTGAGATCACTTGAGAATACAGGAGGGACCTGGTCGTCTTTCTGAATAGGAGACACCTCCTGGGCTTTTGGTCCTATATTTAGCCAAACTTAGTGGGGGTGCATCTTAGGCCCTTTAACAGCATATAGGGTGGGACTGAGAACCTGTGTGGCACCTCCAGCCTTGCCTCTGTCCTTTCTTGTCTTGGTGCCTGACCCTCTGTATGGTACGACCAGTGGGTCAGAGCTGAGTTCACATCCCAGCTCTGCCACCTGCCCAGCTAAGTGAATTGCTTTCTCTCTCTAGGCCATGTTTTCCTCATCCGTGGGACAGGGATAAGAGTCTGTGCTTTGTAGGCTCACTGAAGATGGAGTGAGATCAGGGGTGTGAAGGGTCTGGTAGAGGTTGGGGGCACTTCTGGGTATTCTCCAAGTGGCAGCTCTTCATGTCATTTGCTCCTTAGCTCATCCATGACTTCTGTTGCTTGACCTTCTCTTTGCCTCTTCTGACCCCTCTGGGATTTGGTTCCCTGGCTGTGGCTAGGGTAGTCCTGGTGAGCTCCTCAGGTTCTGCAGGGCTCAGAACCCTGCACTGATGCTGCTTAGGCTGACCTGGCTTACACTGTCTTACTTGTTTTCTAGTATCTTAGGGTTTCTGGACCCATGTCAATCTTTTGTATTCCATATATATATATATATATATATATATATATATATATAATTTTATATCTATATTATATCTATCTATCTATCTATCTATCTATCATTTTACCATGAAGCAGTCTTGTTCTCTGGTTGAAAAGGACACTGTGCTAGGCGGGGGTGAAGGTGGGGATGGATGCACAGTGGATAGAAGGATAGTGTCAAGCTGAGTCAAGGCTGCTGCCCTAAATCGAAATTCTTCTTTGCTTTCCAGGCTGTGTGTTTGAGGGGGTGCAGTACCGAGAAGGGGAGGAGTTTCAGCCAGAAGGAGACAAATGTACCAAGTGTTCCTGTGTTGTAAGTACTGCCCTGGATGTTCCAAGGGTGTTCCTTCTGCTTAATTGTGGCTGGGACTCACCAAGAGCGGCCCTAGGTCTCCTTATGGTCTCTCCTCCTCTCCCTCCTGATGTGGAACCAAGGGAAAAAGCTCATCACTCTAAGGCGGGTTTCTCAGCCTTGGCGGTGTTAACTTTCTGGGCTGGGTAGTTCTTTGTGGTGGCAGCTGTCCTGCGCATTGTAGGACGTTTAGCAGCATCCCTGGCCTCTACCATTGGATTTTAGGAGCACTCAGCCCCTCAGTTGGGACAAGCAACAATGTCTGCCGACATTGCCGTGTGTGTCTTGGAAAACTGATTGACAACCACTGGTCTAAAGAGTGAGGGAGAGAGGCTGATTCCCTCCACCTACATTCTTCTTTGGGAAGACACGGATTCTCTGTTCGTTGGGCCTGAGAAGCTTCTTGCTTAGGCAGCTGTTGAGTTCTTTAGTGCAGTCAAATGGGAAGCAGATGGAGATAAATGCAGCTTGCTTCGGAGAGAAGCTGATCTGAGGATTGGTCAATTATGTTGAGGGGAACGGACAGGAGGAAATGCCTCTAAACCATGGGTTCAGGGCGGAGAAGGGATTAGTGAGACAAAACCATAGACTTGCCTTTCTAGGCATTGTTGATTTGTAATTCATATGCTAAGGATATCTTCAGAGTGCTTAGGAATGCAAAAAGGAATTTGGTGTAATAATTTTAATTTTATAATTTTAAAGAGATCTTTTTTATTAATGTCTTTTAAATTTGGAGTTAACTCATTGGTGGTGATGGTGATGATAGGGAATCTAGTCTTAAACCGCTGCTCCAAGTTATTTACAGTAGGGAGTTAGTACAACCATATATTTTTTAAGCTTTTAATCTTTTGTAATAAAGAACATACAGTACTCATCTCAGAATATTAAAAAAATACACAGGGAACTTCAGCATCCTAATTTCACCAAAGCAGAATCATATGTGGATCATCATAAATCATAGTATTTGTCATTTCTCTACATGTCTTTTCCAAAATATTTCCCCCATCCTATAGCACATATGCATACACAACCTAGGGAGTCCACATTAAAGTAAACACGACCAAGGGTGATGGTTTTTGCAGGGGGAAGGAGGAAAGCAAGGAGAGGAGGGAAAGAGAGAGAGGATATTTATATCTATATCTATATCTATCTGTAGTCACATACTCAAATGCACTCAAGACATTCAGATTCCATGTGTTTTTAAACACACTGCGCGCTGATGAAACACACTGGAGGGCCAAGTTCAGGCCCCTGCAAGTCCTGCTTTCATTTTCAACTGAAGAAAGAAAAATCCAAAGATGTGGTTGCTTGCCCAAGCTTTCCTGCTTCGTGAGTTCCTCCAGACCTATATTCAACATTATTTTCTATATCCCTATATTCTAATCTCCTACATTCCTATATTCCTAATCCTCTACTCTTTCTAGTTCTCCACGTTGCCACCCTCAGCATGTAAGGGGCAGCTAATGGTGTTGACTGTGTCCCTGACGTCAGTCTGTGCGTTACTAGCACAAGGAGAAGGGACCATGGAGCTCTTGCTTGGGGATAGGACATTTGTGAGTTGGCTTGGGTATCGGGAGGGTCATAAGAACAGTTTTCCTTTTTGTGAATACAAAAATTTGAGGCCTAAGCTTTCTTTTTTGCAGCTTGTTATTAAAATAAATTGGTTTTTAATATGCTTTTATTTTGCGATCTTTTGATGTAGTACACTCATGAAAGAGATAATGTTTTAGCAGCAGATGGCCCTGTCCTGAGGGTGGCAACTGGGCAGATGTTTGTTTAGAAGGCAATATTGCAAACGTGCGGTCTGGGTCTGGCCCCGTGAGGCTCGGAGTGCGTGAGGGTGTGAGGAGGTGGGGGGGTAGCAACAGTGGGCTACAACATATATGTGTATGTATACGGGTACCTATATGTGCGTACAAACAAGGACACCAGTATTTTTATATCTCTGAATATGAATGTGTATAGGTACATACACAGACATCAATATTTTTATATCTCTGAATATGAATGTATATAGGTACATACACGTACCCGTGTAGGTATTCTTACTCACATCTGTAGAACACTGGATCACTAGCTTTTCCCTGAACCCACTACTTTCTTATGCCTCCTCTTCTTTGCTCATGCCACTGCCCCTGTCTGGAATCCCTTTCTTTTCCTCCTTCACCTGGTCAGTGCTTGGCCTTTCAAAGTCAGTTATCACCACCCATAGCAACTCCCTGACCACTCCATCCCTCCAGGCAGAAGCAGCAACTGTTTTCTCATTTGTATTCCTGAGGCTCAGGGCTCTCACTGGCTGGCTTACATGCCATCTTTCCCTCACGTGCACACACGGCACACACGCACACACACACTTCCAGGTGAGCACTTGCCCCGTTGTAGCACGGTTACTGGATTATTTTCCTGTTCTGTGTTAGACTGGGTCCTCCATCAGGGAGGGAGGCACGTCTTCTTACACTCACCTTGCTCACCTCTGTTCTCAGCACTGTGGGCGCTCAGTGATGCTAGCTAGCACTCTTTGCTTGCTTTCGTATCTCTATCTTGTGGTGGAGTACCCTAATCTCTCTCAGTAATCTCTTTCCTTCCAAACTGTGACCATTCTGCCCTTTAAAGCTGGCCAGCTCCTTCTTGCCCTTCTTGCCTGGGAGAATAATTATTGTTAGATAGGTAGCCCATTCTCATTAGATTACTGTTTGCCTTGGAGCATACCCCATGGAGTCATGATGTGTAAAGCATCCCTAGTGTATATTACCCATCTCTGATGGATGAACTGCCAACTCTTCAAGGTAACCCCGTCTCAAGTAGATATTATATACACCATGAAAATTGTATTGTACCTCTAGCCCCCTTTGTTACACTCTCTAAATTTGTGAAAATCTGTCTACCCATGTTTTTGGGATGTGGTGACACAGGCAGACCACCAGAAAGACACTTCATCTGACTGAGATGGACTCCCTGGATGATGGAACAAATGCCTTACACATGATTTTACATCCTTGCTTTAGGTCAGGATAGTATATACAGCATTCCAGACAGTTCAGAACATGCTAATGTTTGGAGATTATCTGGAGAGGATTTCACAACCACTCGCTCTTACCCATTACAGAAGCAGAGCTTCTCTGATTTTTAGGTGAGAGTAACATCATGATTCACATAGGAAGTGCGGTGCTTCACTATCACTTGTCAAACTGTATCATCCCCATTTACCTATTATAAATAATGACAGAGTCAAGAGAATGAATTCTCCGTAGAGCTGGTACTAATCAGGGTGGCGAACACTTGAGTTCCTTTAGCTATTCCTTAGAGTTGTCTGAGTCGTAGCAGAGTGCATTCCTCATGTCATGTGTTCAGTGTGAATGAGTCCTGTGTTCATTTTAAAAACGAAAGAAGATGCTTTTTTCCTATGGCAGAAGCAAAGAATAGTTTATAAAGTATATTGAGCAATTGGTTAAAAGCACTTGGCTGCTTCTACCTCGTTTAAGCTTGAGCTTTTATGACCTGCCTAACTGAACAGCAAACAGTTCTCTGTGCCTTTGTTCATCAAATTTTCAGGGAACAGGCTGGTGGCAGTTGGCACAGACATCTCTGGAAAAGCCAACGTCTTCAGGCTTGTAAGGCTAAAGACCAAAGTGCCAACGAGAGGTGCTTGTGTTCTCTTTTACCAAACTATTTTAAGAACCCTGTGGGCTCCGCATCCTTGGAAATCGCTTACTGAAGGCAGGGAAGCCCACAGAGGCGCAGGACACTCTAAACAGAGTGGCAAGTCCTCAGTCTGCAAAACCAGCCAAATTAACCGGCCAAGATCACTTTTGCTGACAAAGGCGTATTCAGTTCTGAGGATTTTTACTAATAAACATGGCTTGTTAATGGGCTGTCTGTGATGAAGGAGCTGTACTTTATTGGCTCTTAGAACCCCTGAAGTCCATAAACACCTTTGCTCTCACTTACACTTTAGATACTGCAAAGTGCTGTCTCCCAGGGAATATGAAACTCCTAGCAAGGTTCCTTGGAGAGAACAAAGGAAATGCAGATCTTCATGGTTCCCATTCCTCTTAGACCAGATTCCTTAAGATGCTCTGCACAGCCTGGTGTGGTCCGACCTCTGCCAAGCTCTCTGGCCTCATCACTGACCCTCCCTCGTTCTCTCTGCTCTGGCCTCTGGGCAGATCTTCCAGATCCTTGCTACACAAAGCATGCACCCAACCAGCAGTGTTGGCCTCACCCCAGAGCTTGTCGGAAATGCAGAAGCTTGGGCCCTACCCCAGACCCAGAATTGAAATCTACAGTTTAGGGAGATTTCTAGAAGATTCCTTTAACAAATAAACTTTGGGCAGCCCTGGTCTGATATCTCATGGCCTTTACCTAGGCTGCTTTTTCTTTCTTCTCTCCTTTTTGCTCCATCTCCTGGTGCTGCATACCTAGGTAATGCCCGCTCATCCTGCACTTGGAAGCTCAAGCATTCCTTCTTTCCAGAAGCTTGTTCTGGCCCCCAAGACCAGATCAGGTCCTGTTGCTAAACCCTCTAGAGCAACCCATACTTTACTTCCTAAACATTTAAAATGATTTGTAATTACATATTTGTGCGTGTGATGATTTTATTTAACTCTGTGAGGGTAAAATGGTGACTTTTGTATCTTCAGTGCTTGGTGCATAATGGATCTTCATAATAATTGCTGAATTCAGGAATGAATGAATGCTGACTTTGATTTCCCTTTCTTTCCCCACCACCTCTCTCTCCCCTCTCTACGATATCTGCCCCCTGCACATTTCGTCTTTTCCATTTCTGAAGGGAAGATGGGTTTATGTTCAGCCGCTGTAGTACTTATTATAAATTGCTTTGTATGGAATGTGGATGACTCCCCTGAGGATGTCTTGTTTGAAAAGTGTTGTCTAAGCCTCAAAGATTCCCACTCCTCATGGCAGCAGGAGGATGCAGTGGCCGGAAGCACCTGCCAGTGACCGGGGCCACTTGCTGTGGCAGAGCTTTGAAAAGAGACTGTAATTCTCTACCTTCAGAGTTGACCTTGCCCTGAAATATGGGGAGATGTGTCCTACCTCTCCCTGCTCCAGTCTGTCCAGCTTCAGATTGTACTTCCCTGTAATAGGACACAGTGGGACAGCTCGTCATTTCTGTGGTCACATGATGTCGGGGCAGTCCAAGTTACATGTTACCAGCCACACCGCTGCTTCTCTGACATGGGAATTTGGGACCCTCCATGCCTGAATCCTCTCACACGGCCTCTGCCTTACTTTTGGTAATTTGCGCAATTTGGCGCATTTTAGTGATAGACTGTCATTATATCTTCCCTGTCCATGGGGAGAAATTTGGCCACATCCGGGCAATAAATTGGAGAACTGAGCAATTATCGAGTGAATTAGATCAATGTGGGCAGTTTTTCTAAGCAGTGTGGGCCAAAAACCTTCAGACTAGTTTGCAAAACTAGTCTGAAATATTGATGTAATTGCTGCAGTGTTCCATTTTGCACTGTGGTTGTACCATCACTCTGAGGACAAAAAGGTCTTGGTTTTGAACAGTCGATTGAAAAAAAAAAAGCCTTTTATTTAAGGGCTGGATAGCACTTGGCCACTAGGAGGGGTCTCCAACTTGCTTAGAAAAGTGGCTGGTGCTCTGACTGCATTTGGTTAGACCATGAGGTTCGGAATCTTGGGGTTTTATGTTAGGATGAATCTGAGCAATTGTGATTTCTCTGTCAGCCTTCTATTGGAAGGTCTACTGTAATGCCATTCCCTTCAGGGTGACTCCATAAATGTACAGCTATTTGTTATAGGGGTGTCAAATTCTTGCTTCTTGAAAATAGCACCAAAAGAAGGCAAAGCTGACTTTATTGCTTACTGTGGTCATCGATGATTACCTTGATGGAGCCTTAAAATAATATCTTGGAAGGAAGAGGATGAAGGTAGGATATTTGTGAGGTTCTTGTGGGGGTCTGGATTAAGGTGAGTTTTTAATGTAAGGACTTGATTTGGATTGGGCAATTTTCATGATATACTAGTTTAGAATTGGTGGAAACTAACGAGGTGGGAACTTCAAGGCTTGTCCTAAAGCCTTCACGAGTCTGGTTGAGTTATCTGTGTTACTAGTTGAGTACTTTCAGTAAGTTTCTGCAATCAACAGGAGGCTTAATTTTTTGATGTTAAAAATATTGGGAATAACTGTTGTATATTTTAAATCCTGTTTCAGCCCTGTCTCATGTATTTTCAGGCCAAACCCTGAATTTTAATCCCCATATATGTCTTTATTTTTTGTGGTTTCTAAAGTTCCTTATGCTTTTTTTTTATATAGTTTATAGTTGTAGCATCCTGTAAAGTTATTTTTCTACATAGGGAGCCACCATCTGAAAAATGATCCTAATAGGGAAAAAGTTGGAAAGGAAATTTCATGTATGACATTTGAGCATTTATAGGAAAACACACAGTTTGAAAAGAGATCAGCAAATGATTTATCCATAGAGGGATTACTGATAATAATAGCTACTTTTACTGAGTGTATACCCTGTGCCAGATACATATAGCGCTTTAATGTTAATCTTCAAGATTGTCCTGTAACCTAGGTGGCATTAGCCCCATTTTTTTTTTTTTGACGAAGAAACTGAGATTTCAGAATTTTAATAGCTTGCCTGAGGTCAAAAAGTTAATAAGAATTGAAATCCTGAACTGCCTGAGTATAAAGTCACATGTCATTCCTATCCCATCTGCCCTCTCCCTGCCACCAACCAGTGTCATTTTGAGATACTACGTATGGTTGTTTGTAGACATTTGAAAGTGGGATATGCCATTTGAATCTATGGAATGAAGAGCAACCAAATATTTCGAGGGAGAAATAATGGTGATGTGAGCATCTACAAAGAACCCCAATTTTGGTGCAAGGGCTATTAATACAATGTAAAGGTGAATTACACTTCCTTTCTCTGAAGTTCACAAGTCTCAGCAAGTTTAAACTCATACCAGATTCCAGCCTTGGGCCTTCAGCCTAAGTATATGTCACAATGATGGCAGAGTGAATGATGAACACGTATCTGTTACCTTCACACCAGTTGGAGAATGGAGACACTGTGATCTATAGTGTGCATCTCTTCGCCAAGAAATTATGACTATACAAAGAGAATGTGATAGTTGCTGGGACAGAGCCATGCTCAGTGCTTCCACTTCCAAAGGTGGATAGAAATAAATGTTAATCTGGTGGGGCCTGTCTATTCCTTGTACTAGTCATTGATGGAGTTGAAGCATCAGTCTCTTTGGAGACTATATAGAGGAGTTGGGTTCAGCTAGACATGAGTTTCAGTGGTTCTGTGAATGTAAATTCATCCTCCTAGTAGAATAGAGGGGCAACTGTGTAATTGCTTTTGAGCAGTTGCTTTCTCCTGTCCATCTAAGAAGCAGATACATTTAGAAATTTGAGTGAGGTTTGGAATGGATATTGAGAGTTGGTAGAAAAACAAGCTCCATGGATTAAATCTCATCTCATCGTATCTTTGCAAAGATCATTCCTTGGAATTTTTTCCTCTTGCTTTTACTCTCTTCAAGGTCTGTCACATGATGAACCCCTTTCATCTCCTAAAAGTCCCAGGAAAAATACCGATTTTACTAAAGACTGAAGAACTTTCCAACCATTCATTCTTCCATCTTTTCATCCATCACTTGTCTTCAGAGCCAGCCAGTTGTTTATTAATTTAACGTGATTGAGTGTCTGCTATGTGTTAGATAGTGTATTAGGTATTGAGTGCTCAAAGATGAAGAGGATTTCACTTTTTCTTTCCAGACAATTACAATCTATTGACTTGGGTGTATTTATTAAAAATAAGCCCAAATCAAACCATCCTGTAACATTTTTTGTGTGTGCCCAGTATGTGATAATATGTGCCAACTATAAGCTATATGATATTATACAAAGTCCAAATGTATTGAAAAATAGAAATAATTGTACAACTCAAAGGAAACCACTGTTAACATGATTTGATATATTTCCTTCCAACCTTTTTTTTTCCCCATATTCACATATAGTAATATAACTAGGTAGGATCACCTTCTGTATGCAGTTTTTGCATTCTGGTTATTTTCATTTAACATATTGTGAACATATCTCTGTTTCATTAAAAAGTCATTGAGGGCTTCCCTGGTGGCACAGTGGTTGAGAGTCCGCCTGCCAATGCAGGGGACACGGGTTCGTGCCCCGGTCTGGGAAGATCCCACATTCCGCGGGGCGGCTGGACCCGTGAGCCATGGCCACTGAGCCTGCATGTCCGGAGCCTGTGCTCCGCAACGGGAGAGGCCACAACAGTGAGAGGCCCGCCTACCACACACACACAAAAAAGTCATTGAAAAATAACTTTTATTAGCTGCATAATATTTCATCAGTATACTATGATTTATTTAATCGTTTTTCTGGAATTAAAAATGAACACTGTTTTCAGTTTGCACTATTATGAATAGTATAACAAACATCTTTGAAAATTAATCTTTCCTTGTTTATCTGATTATTTCCTTGGACTAAACTCATAGATGTATAATTAGTGGGTCAAGGATACAAACAGTTTAAGGTGTATGTGTGTGTGTGTGTTGCTAAAATACCTCATAAAAGTCATGTCCTAATGTCCTCTCCAGCAGTACCTAGGTGTATATCTTCCTGCACCAAAACTCTTTTTCCATTTGAGAATATTGTTTTCATTAATGCTTTCTTCTGAAATTGAGCGTCTTACGTATGTGTATTAGCCAACTGTGTTTCTTCTGTAAATTGTGTTTTTCTCATTTTTCTGTTGAGTGGTTAAAGTTCTCTTGCAGTCTGTGTATGAAGGATAATAATCTTCGGCTGTTTACATTAAGGTGTGTTTTTAAACAACACTGAAAAAAGTGCTGTGTGTGCAGTTTGATCTTGGTGTGTATATGGCACGTTGGATAATGGCAGAGTTTGCTGAAATCCCATGTCTTCTTCCAATCTTTTCTCCTCAAATCTTGATCCAGACATATCAACTAAGAAAAAAGCGAGTCAACACTGTCAGCTCCCCAGTTTAATTGGTCCAAGACTTTTCTTTGCTTAAGCTCCTCTCTTCCTACCTCTGACTCCTTCGTTGTGAGACGGTGACTTGGACCTGCCTCCACACTAAAGGGAAATTACTCTTTGAGTTTCTACAGTGGCTCTTCCCTGCCTCTGGCTCTGTAGCCTCCCACCTCTCTGTCTTCTCAGGCATCCCTTTCTCTCTTGGCTCAGAGTGCGAGGGCCCCTCCTGCTTTCCAGTCCTGATCTTCCACTGGGGCTCTTGCGCCCATCCCTTCCTACCTCTCCTCCTTCTGCATTCTGGATGTTCAGTTTCTTGTGGCCAGGCATCGTGTCCTCACATCTTCGAGGACAGTGTCTTGCACGTAGGAAACAGTAAATATTTGACCAAATGACTAGTCTTACACTCTCTGATTTGAGTATCCATGTTCTGGAAGATGAGTTCTATGATCTAGAACTTTGTACCTTCCTACCTGGGTCTTCATTTCTATTTTGAAGACAGTACATTCAGTATTCACTTTTTTCTTTCAATGATAATGGTGAAGTGAAGGATTTATGATAAATCTAAAGAGGAAGAGACTCCAACCTGAAGCATTTTTAAAGGAACGGGTGAGGAGACTTCATAGTAGCTGTGTGAAGAGGCTGGGGCATGGGGGTGGTATGAGCTCCGACTCCTCAAGGCCTCACGGGATGACGGCAAGTCTAAGAATGCGTCTTCCTGCAGCATAGGAGGAAGAGAGAGGAAACATTAGTGAATGTTAAAGGAATAGCCTATTTTTTTTGAATTTTATTTATTTATTTATTTATTTTTATACAGCAGGTTCTTATTAGTTATCTATCTTATACATATTGATGTATATATGTCAATCCCAACCCCCCAATTCATCCCACCACCACCACCAACCCGCCGCTTTCCCCCCATGGTGTCCATACATTTGTTCTGTACAAGAAATATCCCATTTTGTCAGTAAAATAGAATAAAATGTGAGCGTTACAGTATCTTAGAATATTTCCTGAACTTTTTTGTCTTTTTGTCCATTATTACCTAGGGAAATTAATTTTTTTAAAAACTGGTATCTGTGGGTCTGCTACTGTCTTTGTCCCTTTCCTTGTTTCTGCTTCATAGCTCCCCCCACCCCCTTTACTCTTCCATCCCTTGTCCTTTCCCTCATGCTTCCATTTTCCCTGTCATTTCCCGTCCTCCTTAAGCTGCCCCTCTTCCATTCCCATCAGTATCTCGATACAGCAGCCTGTTTCAGTAAAGTAGCATAATTCATTTTCATTGCTAGCTTGGTCTCTCCTCAAATAACCGTCACAGAGTTCTGTACTGCTAGATATTCACAAAATATCCTTTGAATGAATTGATTGCACATTTTGGCACCTTTTAGATGTCATTCGAATGTTCAGTTTGGAGGGTGGCAGTGCTTTTGTGGTCCTGTGAATGGCTTCAATTACCACCATTCCCTTTGAGTGGAATTTTAAATGGTACCACTTGTTTAGTGTAAGCAGGAACGTATTTACATCACAGGCAGCACGGTCCTCCCAAAGATAGGAGGATGCTGGACCACAAACACACAGGGGAAGAATGGGAATGCACACATTCGACCTTGTCTTCTAAAGCCCATCTCTGAGCCTACACTGAGTCACAGCAGTGAATCATCCTTTCTAAACCCACCTAAGTTCTCTAGCTGTGGTTCAGAAGAGCCAGCTGGAAATATATATCAAGCAGACTTTGCTCTTTGGAAAGGGGACAGGCTTCCAGGAGCAGGGTGAACCTTCTGTGTAAGGAGCACCATGAAATGTACAAACAACCTGGACTTATATCCAGTGTCAAACACATCTATCACATAATTCTATGGGCTTCTTTTTGCTCTAGTGCCTTTCTTCTGTTCTTCCTGATACACATAACAGAATCAGATAATGTGATCATGATTAAAAATATTATGTTCCAGATGTTCTGTGCGAGGACTTTGGAAACCTCTGAATATTGCTGGTGTTAAACAAAAGAAAAAAACCCCTGTATTCACGGTGAATAAAAAGAAAGGCCATAGTTTTTGTCCATGACGTTCTTTTAGTGGGAGGGAAAGGTACCAGTTTCATTTTTGGTCAGAGTAAATTTATAATGTAGTCAAACATCAATAAAGTCAGTTACTCATTATGAAGGAGTATCCTGGGCTTATACTTTAAGCACTAAAATTCAATAATAGAAGTTACATTTTAATTTCAAAATGAGTATGAAAAACTACCCTCACCACATCATTAATACTGATCCATATCTTTATTTTTTTCATGCCTTAATTTGACAAAATAAGTTTTTCATACACTTTCACATTTTTGTTGTGGAGCTGTGTTGATGCCAGGGTGCTTTTTCCTCACTGATCCGAGCTGAGGAATGTGATTGGTAGATGACAGGAGTGACTGGTCTTGACAGTGGTGGGAAATATGTTTCTTTTCAGTTTCAAGTTCAAGAAAAGGAAAGGGAGGGAACTCTTGAGAAATTTTGGTTTTGTTATTAGGTTTTCAGCATCCATAATATTCATAAACAATGGACACAGCTGTCTTTAATAACTCAGCCCGCTAAGTGCCAGAAAAACATCAGGCTGGAATAGGGTTTTTTCCCAACACAAAAATTTTCATATATTGAAGCAAGATTTCGTTTATAATCAAACTGGATGTTGACCCTAAACTTCTATCTTTAAGTAAAATTGTTTGACCAAGCACTAGGAAAAGTGCAATGAAGTTTTTGGTATTTTTTAAAGTTTTGCTTTTGCTACTACACTATATTGTTCTGAGTGGTTTTAGGCATGCAGATGTGTTCTGTATCCCTTAGGGGGCATTGTTGTGGGCAAAAGGCCACCGGTCTGGGTGTGAGGAGACCTGGGGTGCTGCCCTGTTTCTGTCACTGGCTTGTTATGTGACCTGGAACCTTCCCAGTAACCTGAGACTCAGTTTCCCCATAAGTAAAACAAGGACTTCTTAGAGCCTTCCCAGTTCTATAATTTCATAATTACCCAACTCAGAAAAGGCCTTTATTTTCCCAGGAAGCAAGTTATAGGACAGACTCAAAATACCAGTTAATAGAAATTATTTTTTTCTAATATACTAATAGATTATCATCACCACATTTTAAATTTTACTTTTTTAAAAAAATTAATTTTTAATTAATACACAGTAAAATTCACCCTTTGGCATACATATCTATGAGTTTTGACAAATGCACAATGATGAACATTTTTAAATAGTTAATATTATTATAAATTACATTAAAAATGCAAAAAGTCTTTACCTATTGTTCTAGCTATGCCACAACTTATTAAAAAACTATGAAGAGAAGCTATTTTTGACTGTTTGACCATAAAGCTTCTCTGCAATATTAAGACATGTCTGGTGCCTCCAAAATGTCTATAGAATGAGGAGCAAGAGACTCTCATCCATTTTGGATCACATGAAGTTCTTTGCTCCTTAAATGGACTTGCGGGTTTTGATTGTAGAACAATGATTGGAAGCAGAGGAATCTTTTCTTTTTCACCCCAAGGCAAGGGTAAGGCGGTAAAATCAGCTGGCAGTGAGAGTCAGGAAGAGAACTCCAGCTGCAGGCTTCCTCACTTACGTTGATGAATGGGTCGGGCTTAGTGTGTCTGCAATTATTATACAATCCTAGATTCATAGCTCAGAGATGTAAAGTCATTCCAGTAGCTTGACGTGCCTCCATATTAGTATAAACGCAGGCAGTGGGAGATTGATGGTTTTCTGGAAGAGTTTTGAGGTTCTCTAAGAAGAGAGCGTGTCCCCTGGCCTTTTCAGCAGCATTTGTTCCTCGAGGCCTGTGCAGATGTGAGGGTGTTGCTTCCTTCTCCATGTTAACCCTTATTGCTTCCCCATTCCAAGCGTTGTCCAAATGTTGGTACAGAAGAGGCCTGAGTTTGCCATGGGGTGGGGGTAGCCATGACCAGAGCATTAACAGAGTCAGTGGCCAACCGTGGGTTCTGTATATCTTACTTGGGATCTGGCCAGTGGGCCCTGGTGGAAGGGCATGGTCTTTGGAGTCAGTGGGGCAGGGATTTAATTCAGCTCTGCTCTTCCATCAGTGGATACACTAGACCTCACTTTCTTCGTTCATACAATGGGGAATTACTTCTTGGCAAAAGATACTCAGGAACCTTATGTTTTCTTCCCCCATCTCTAGTATGCTTGCTCTAGAAAACAGGACCTACAAAGCTATTCCCTGCATGAAGAGTTTAATGCAAAACAAAAAGGATACAGGTTCCTTGCTTCTTGTTGTAGAAATGAAATAGAAGATTTCAGAGAAACCTTGGAGCTTTGGAGCCAGAACACCCCACCCCCATTTTTTTCTTTTTTAAGTTAAAGAAGTCCCAGGTTTTGAGGATTTCATGAGATGATATGTACAAAGTGTCCTGCCTAGTAACCAGCACTTAGTAGATGCCTTCCCTTTCCTGCAGGGTGGAATAATTTTTAGTTATAGTCCTTTCAGTGGTAACCTGTTTGAATTTAGGACAGTCATTTGTATGTCGAACCTAAACATTTTTTTTAAAGTCTTTATTGAACTTGTTACAATATTGCTTCTGTTTTATATTTTGGTTTTTGGCCCTGAGGCATGTGGGATCTTAGCTCCCCGGCCAGGGATTGAACCCACACCCCCTGCATTGGAAGGCGAAGTCTTAACCACTGGACTGCCAGGGAAGTCCCAAACCTAAACATTTTAAATTAGTTTCCTGGATTGGTTTTCTGAGGAGAAACCTACCAGGTAGCTCCTTCGTGTCTGATTATTGCCCTTTACACAGTCGGCTACATGAAGAAGCTGCTTCTTTGCCTTCAAATTCTAGGGCCTTTCTTTTTTGTCCATTGGGAGACAGTATTTTGCAGTCTGAGTTATTCTTTCTCTTCACTTAAGGAGCTGCTACCCTTTATCTGTTGCTCCTTTATAATGGGAAGGTCTAAGCACTGTTCTAGTAACACTCTAACCCTGCTCTGTCCAAGGGAAGTATAATGTGAGCCACATATGCAATTTAATAAAAAATTAAAAATGCAAAAATGTTAATTTTCTAGTAGCCACATTAAAAGAAGTAAGAAAGAAACAGGTAAAGAGAATTTTAATACTACACTTTATTTAACCCAGTGTATCCAAAATATTATCATTTAAATATATAAGCATTATAAAAATATTAATGGGACATTTTACATTCGTTTTTCTTTTTTCATACGAAGGCTTCAACGTCCAGTGTGTATTTCAAACTTACAGTACTCCTTGTTTCAGGTTAACCACATTTCAGTTACTCAATAGTCCATGTGGCTAGTGGCTACCACGTCGGACATCGTAGGTCTAGTCAGTGCTGCCAGGTCAGGAGGGAGCACGTCCCACATTCACATTCACAGGACCTTCCCTCCTGCCTACTACTACCACATGCCACATTCACATTCGATGTGTGGTCTTCCCAGTGGATATTGTGCCAAGAAAGAAGGCTGAAGGTGAAGTCGTTAATTCCCAGTCAGAGTAATCCTTTCTAAGGGTTTGCCTCCCTCTCCTCTGAATCCTCCAATGGCAACCCTTCTTTTTGGAGTGAAAGCCAGAGCTCCCTCCCAACTTCATCTTCCAAGACTCTCCCTCACATAAATCTTTCCAGGCACACTGGACTCCTTGAAATTCCTCAAACATGCCAGGCACACACTCACTTCAGGTTTTTTGTATTTGTAGAAAGCTCTGCCTGGACTGTTCTTCTGCAGATGCCTATGCCTGGCTCCTTTTCCTCCTTCGAGGCTTTGCTCAAACGTCAAATGTTCTTTAGTGAGGTCTTTCATAACCCACCAATACTATCTAAAATGGTGACTCGGGTCTTCCATGGTGGTGCAGTGGTTGAGAATCTGCCTGCCAATGCAGGGGACACGGGTTCGAGCCCTGGTCTGGGAAGATCCCACATGCCGCGGAGCAACTGGGCCCATGAGCCACAGCTACTGAGCCTGCGCATCTGGAGCCTGTGCTCCACAACAAGAGAGGCCAAGAGAGTGAGAGGCCCGCGCACCGCGATGAAGAGTGGCCCCCGCTCGCCGCAACTAGAGAAAGCCCTCCCACAGAAACGAAGACCCAACACAGCCAAAAATAAATAAATAAATTTATATAAAATGGTGACTCTATTTTGCTACCAACTCCCTCTGCCACCTGACACTCCTTCTCAAACCAACCTTGTTTATTTTTTCCATAGCTTTTTTATCGCCATCTGATATGCTTGCTTTTTGCCCTCTGTCTTTCTCTTTTCTCACTATCTTCCTCCTGCCCTGGTAGAATATAAGCATCATTAGGACAGGGACATTGTTTTGTTCATGGCTGTATCCCCAATACCTAAAACAGAGTTTAGCACATAGTAGGCACTCAACAATTATTTGCTGAATGGATGAATGAATGAACAATATCAAAATTTGATAATTCTAAGAATTCAGAATGCTAATTGGTATTTACCGACAGTTGATGAACATTTGTGAAAGTTCTGACTACTACCCTGCCCAAGATTTATGGAGTTATCTTGCTTAATTTGGAAAACACAATCAAATCGTTTATGCATTTGGAAGACCCACTGATAAATGAGCCCTTGTGTTGCTGTCCAGGTCAGCTCGACCCCACTGGGAGTCTGGCCAGTGCCCTCAAACACAAGCACTGATCACTTTTCAATGGTGACTTGTGGGAATGTCAGAACAGATTCAGATCCATTAGTTCTTGAATGCTTTTCCTTCTTTGGAAGTAGATATTTAGGAATTCTCAAAATTTGGGAACTCTGAACTTGAATATTTAATGGGGACAGGTTGGATTACCTCCTCTATCTTTACAAATCCACAAAGCCTCCCAAGAGACCTCTCCTGTTCAGTTTTAGCAGAGTCCTTGAGAACATCATGAACATGTGCACAGGGTCAAGGCTGAATGGTAAGTGGGGTTGCTGTTGTTGGCAGGATGCACATGGGGAGCAGTGCTTACCATGGGCTTGTGCAGCCAAACAGTGTGATATGATCCTCCGGCTGCCGAGAGCCTGGCAGACGTCAGAGTCTGATGCAGCGGCTGCCCAGCTCTTCAGAGGAGAGGCCAGTCTAATTTAGAAGCCAAACAACTTTCTTTTGTCTTACTTGTTTTCTCTCCAAGAAGGTGAAGTTTTGAAGGCCTCAGCAGAAGGGAAGTCTCTGGTGTCAGAGGGGCTCTCTCAGGAATTTGAGACTCATAGTGTGGAGGTTAGCAAGGAGCTCTCAACATCTCTTTCCTCTCTGCCGTCCTGCTCTCAGTCCCCGAACATAAAATTGGCAATGACTGTAAATATATTTCACACTGTCATTCTTTCTAACAATAGAGCGGCCTCTTACCATTCTCTTACATGTTCCCAGAGAGAAAATAAAATTGTTGTCAGCAGCTTAAGAGTCAGAACTCAAGGTGGAAGTTTCTAGGAGATGTCTCTTTTTTTTTTTTAAATTTATTTAACTTATTTATTTTTGGCTGCGATGGGTCTACGTTGCTGCACGCAGGCTTTCTCTAGTTGTGGCAAGTGGGGTCTACTCTTCGTAGCGGTGCGCGGGCTTCTCACTGTGGTGGCTTCTCCTGTTGTGGAGCACGGGCTCTAGGCATGTGGGCTTCAGTAGTTGTGGCACGCGGGCTCAGTAGTTGTGGCTCGCGGGCTCCAGAGCGCAGGCTCAGTAGTTGTGGCACATGGACTTAGTTGATCCACGGCATGTGGGATCTTCCCGGACCAGGGCTCGAACCCGTGTCCCCTGCATTGGCAGGCAGATTCTTAACCACTGTGCCACCAGGGGAGCCCGATGAGTCTCTTTTTGACTTCGAGTTCACCTGGGTTCACAGTGGGTTTTGTGGACTCAGAGCATGCCGTCTGGTGAATGAGAACTTAGAATTCTAAGTCAGGAAGGTCTTGTGGTTAGTTTGAAGTTTGGTAAGATAGTTTTGGATTAAAACCAACAACCTTAAACTTTAACAAGATATGTCTTCTCCCCATAAAAAAGAATCAACTATACGAAGGTTTGTTCTTGGGCCTTATTTTTATTATGTAATAATTTTTGTACTTCCAAATTTTTATTAATGTGAAAAAGATTTTTCTGTACTTACTGGTTTATACTATTCCAGTATTTGCAAAAGATATAGTTTGACAAGAACTTCCAAGTTCCTTCAGAGAGAGGATATTTTGCCTGAAATCAGTTTCCCCTGAAATCAGTTTCCCCTTTCTCTGAAAGAGCCTTTCCTTCTGGAACCTTCATTCTAGACTTTATAGTCAAGATGAGAAGATGGTATTCAGTCTGTTGACTGCTTAGTTCCTGACCTGCCCACAATCCTCATTGAACGAAACCAAATGTGTTTTAAAGGCTGATGTTGAACTATACGTAAACCTGGGGCTTCGGGGTGATGAAAAGACATGATTGGTGGTGGGGAAGGAGGCCACAGAGAACCCATTTTATTCTCAGTTGTTTTTTTTTTCACTTTTCCTCTATTTCCTTCTTTCAAATATCCCTTTGGTTTCTTCCGCTTCCTCAGAACTTCAAAGGTAAACATGGTTGGAAGTGAATTGGAGACCTCCACAAACCCTCTAGTGGAGCGGGTCATATCCAGAACTTCATGATCAAGATCTGTGAGAGTTTTGTATATGTCTGTCACTAATTGGTTAATAACTGTGTTCATTTTTCTGATCTACTAAATGACCCATTTGTAATCCTTTTCTGTAACAAACCCATATATCTCATAATACTCACACGTTGAGCACCCAGGTGGAGAAGTGACAGTGGAAAAGAGGTTTAGGGACAGTTTGATCAAGTTATATTTGAAAGGAAACTGTGTGGCTCAGATATCCCCAGTCTCTAGTGCCCTTGTGACTCTGGCACATTTCAGTGCAGGAGGGGAAACCATCCATCCATTTATTCACTCATTTGTATATTAAAAATTTTTATTGCATACCCGCTAGAACTGAGAGCCTGGCTGGGAGTATAACAGTGAACTACAAAGATAAAATTGCCCACCCTCATGAGGATTACATTCCAGTGGGGAGGTAGGTAACAACCAGGAGAAATAAATGAAAATATGTATGTTAGCAGGTGAAAAGTGCCAAGGAAAAAGCACAAATCAGAGAAGAGGATAAAAATGTTTTGGATAGGGTGGATAGTGATTTTAATAATGGGATGAAGAAAGGGCTCACCATTGCCACAGTAGAGCATTGTACCTCAAACCCTACTATGCTTGCAACTAATGAATACTCATATCCATTTAATGAAAGGAAGAGCTGACAGCTAAGAAATCCCCAGAGATTTGTATAGACCAAATCATGAATTTTAGTGCATGTAAATATATGGATTTCACATGGCTTATCTGTTTTTGAACTGAGAACTGACGCTTTGAGTTATGGCCATTTTAAGGCCTGGTGTTCTGTGATTTTTTTTGAGAAATTACTGATGCAGATGAATTTTGGATAAACAGGCTTTTGATAGCTTTCCTCCCCATGTTTGCACAAAAATAGAGAAATAGCACCACCATTCTAAAAACAAACCTGCCATCTTAAGTAATAGTTGAAACATCACCTATGTGGTACTCTACTCAAAAATGTTTAACCTGAACCTTATCATGAGGAAGTATCAGACAAATTCATATTTAGTTCTGGTCTAGATTTATAAAAAATGTCAGTGTTCTGAAGGAAAAAAGAAATTTCGGCAGCTGTTCTAGATTAAAGTAGATGAGAGAGACATGAAAACTAAATACAATACTGGATCCTGGATTGAAAAAAAAAATACTGTAAAAGACATTATTAGGAAAACTGAGGAGATTTGAAGATAGACTGTATATTAGATGATACTATTGCATTAATATTAAATTCCCTGAGTGTGATAGTTAACTTGTGGTTATAATGGAAAAAGGAAAATGTTCTTAGGCCTGGGAGGTACCTACTTAAATTAAAGTAGAGTGTCTACATATGAGTCTTATGTGGTTAAAAAAAAATTAAATGGTCTCCCTCTTGCTAAAAGTATTGCAAAATGCTAAAAACTGGTACTTCTAGGTGAAGGGCATGTAGGTGTTCACTGTACTATTTTTGCAACTTTTCTGAAGGTTTGAAAATTTTCAAAAATTGAATGTTGGGGAAAGAATAGAAAGTGGTTGCAAAGGCATTTCTTGTCATCTTATCAGCCAACCCGTTTCACCATTAGTATGATGTCAGCTGTTAGTATTTTGTAGATACCTTCATCAAGTTGAGGAAATTCTCTTCTGTTTCTAGTTCATTGAGTCTTTTAACATGAAGAGGTGTTGGATTTTGTCAAATGTATTTTCTGCATCTATTGAGATGATCATGTGGTTTTGGTTCTTTGTTGTATTAATATGGTGTGTTATATTGATGGATTTTCATATGTTAAACCAACAAATCTTGCATTTCTGGGATAAATCTCACTTGGTGTATAATCGTTTTTATATGTTGCTAGATTCAATTTTCTATGTTTTGTTGAAGATTTTTGAGTCTATATTTGTAAGGCATATGGGTCTATAGTTTTCTTTCCTTGTGATGTCTTTGGTTTTTTATCAGGATCATACTAGCTTCATAGAATGAGTTGGGAAATATTCCCTCCTATTTTTTGAAAGAACTTTGTAGAAAGTTTGTGTCAATTCTTTAAACATTGGGTAGAATTCAACAGTGAAGCCGCCTGGGCCTGGTCTTTTCTTGGTGGGAAGATTTTTGATTACTAATTCAATTTCTTTACTTGTTATAAGTCTATTCATATATTTTATTTTTTCTTTAGTCAGTTTCAGTAGTTTGTGTGTGTCTAAGAATTTGACCATTTCATGTGGATCATCTAGGTGGTTGGCAAATAATTGTTCATAGTATTCCCTTGTAAATTTTTTTCCTTTCTGTAAGGTCAGTATGATGTCCTCACTTTTATTCTTGATTTTAGTAATTTGAGTCTTCTCTCTTTTTTTTCCTGTTTAATCTAGCAAATAGTGTGTCAATTTTGTTGAACTTTTTAAAGAAGATACTTTTGGTTTTATTGAATTCTTTTATCTTTATTTTATTTATTTCCATTCTCAGCTTTATTTTCTTTCTTTTGATTGCTTTGGGTTTGATTGCTCTTCTTTTCCTAATTTCTTTTTTTTTTTTTTTTTTTTTTGTGGTACGCGGGCCTCTCACTGCTGTGGCCTCCCCCGTTGCACAGGCTCTGGATGCACAGGCGCAGCGGCCATGGCTCACGGGCCCAGCCGCTCCGCGGCATGTGGGATCCTCCCGGACCGGGGCACGAACCCATGTCCCCTGCATCAGCAGGCGGACTCTCAACCACTGCGCCACCAGGGAAGCCCTCTTTTCCTAATTTCTTAAGGTGGAAGGTTAGATTATTGATTTGAGACCTTTCATCTTTTTTAATATAGGTGTTTACAGGTATAAAATTTTCTTTAAGCTCTGCTTTAAAGAAACTCCCATAAGTTTTGGTATGTTGTATTTCTATTTTCATTTACCTTGATGTATTTTGTAATTTTTCTTGTTGTTTCTTCTTTGACTGACTGGTTTTAGGAGTGTGTTGTTTAATTTCCATGTATCTTTGAATTTCCAAAATTTTCTTCTGTATGGTTTCCACTTTTATTCCATTGTGATTAGAGAACATATTTTTATGATTTCAGTCTTTTAAAATCTCTTGAGACTTGTTTTGTGACATAACATGTGATCTATCCTGGAGAACTTTCCATGTGCATTTGAGACAGAGTGTGTATCCTGCTCTTTTGGGGTGGAGTGTTCTGTATACATCTGTTAGGTATAGTTGACTTATAGTGTGGTTCAAGTCTTCTTTTTTCTTATTGATATTCTGCTTAATTGTTCTATCTATTATTGAGAGTAGGGTAATGAAGTCTCCAACTATTGTTGCTGAATTATCTGTTTCTTCAATTCTTTTAGTTTTTGCTTCATGTATTTTGGACCTCTTGTTAAGTGCATTTATTTTATAATCATTATGTCTTGACCCTCTTACCATTATAAAATGTCCTTCTTTATCTCTAGTAACAATTTTTATTTTAAAGTCATTTTTGTCTGATATTAGTATAGTCCCTGCTGCTCTCTTTTACTTACTGTTTGCATAGTATGACTTTTTCTGTTTTTTCCTTTTCACTTATTTTTGTCTTTGAATCTAAAATTTGTCTCTTGTAGACAGTACTTTGTTGGATCATGCTTTTCTTTCTAATCTATTCTATCAGTCTCTGAGTTTTGATTGGAATGTTTAGTCCATTTACATTTAATGCAATTTCTAATAAGATAGCATATATGTCTGCTATTTTTTTCTTTGTTTTCTGTATGTCTTATATCTTTTTTGTTCCTTGATTCTGCCATTAACTACCTTCTTTTTTGTTAAATAGATATATTCTAGCATACCATTTAAATTCTCATTTTGTTTTATTTACTATATATATTTTTAGTCATTTTCTTAGTGGTTGTTGTCCTGGAGATATTAATTAACATATTAACTTATAAGATATCTAGTTCAGAATAATACCAACTTAATTTTAATAGTATATAAAAACTTTCTTCCATAAAGCTGTTTCTCTCTTCCTTTCTACTATCAATGTTAATATAAATTATATTTTTATAAGATAAGCCTATCAACACAGGTTTACAGTATTATTTTATACAGTTTCTTTAAATAATATAGTAATAAAAGCAATGAGAGACAAATATACACTTACACTGTTTTTTATATTTACCTATGTAGTTACTTTTAATGTGGACCCTCATTTCTTCATGTGGCTTTGATTAGTGTCTTCATTTCAGCCTGAAGTACTCCGTTTAGTATTTCTTAGAGATCAGGTCTGCTAGCAGTGTATTCCCTGAATTTTTATTTATTTGAGAATGTCTTCATTTCTCCTTTGTTTTGAACAGTTGTTTTGCTGCATGTCGAATTTTTGGTTAACAGTGTTTGCCTTTCACCACTTGGAATATGTTTCTGGCCTCAGTGGTTCTGACAGGAAATCAGCTGTTTATTTTATTGATGATCCCCTGTATGTGATGAGTCACTTTTCTTTTGCTGCAGTCAAGAGTCTCCCTTTGTCTTTGCTTTCCATAGTTTGACTATGATATGTCTGGTTGTGGATTTCTTCAAGCTTGTCCTACTTGGAGTTTGTTGAACTTTTTGAATGTGTAGATTAATGTTTCTCATCAAATTTGAGAAGTTTATGGCCATTATTTTTTCTCATATTTTCTTCTGCCCCATTCTCTCTTTTCTTTTGTTTTTTTTTAGAACTCCCATTATTTGTGTGGTGTCCCATATATCTTTGAGGCTTTGTTTATTTTTCTTTATTCTTTTTTCTTTCTGTTCTGCAGACTGTTGTCAATTGATCTGTCTTCAAGTACACTGATTCTTTTTTCTGCCAGGTCAGGTCTGCTGTTGAGCCTTTGTAATGAATTTTAAAATTCTGATTATATTTTGCTTTCCAATTCCACTATTTCTATTTGGTTCTTTTTTTTTTTTTTACAATTTTTCTTTAATGATGCTCTCTCTTTAAAGGAACAGCATTTTTATACTTTTCTGTTTTCTTTAAACATGTTTTCTTTTAATTCTTCGAACATATTTATAATAGCTGAATTAAAGTCTGTCTAGTAAGTACAACCTCTGGGCTTTGGCAAGGACAATTTCTGTTACTTGCTTTATGTGCATATGTGTGTATAGGTCATACTTTCCTGTTTCTTTGAACATGTCACACTGTTGTTGTTGAAAACTGGACAGTTAAAATAATGTAGTATAACAACTCTGGAAATCAGATTCCCCCTTCCCTAGGGTTTGGTTTTGCTGGTTTTTTTTGTGTTTATTGATGCTTTTTGTTTATTTGGTGACTGTTGGACTAATTCTGTAAAGTCTGTATTCTTTGTCATGTGTGGCCACTGAATCTCTGCTTAGTTACTTTAGTAACCAGCTAATGACTGAGTAGAGATTTTCTTTAATGTCTTGTATCAATATGTCTTCCAACCTCTGCCAAGGGGCTCTGTGTGTGTGTTGGGGAATGCTTTCAACACTGTAGCAAGAAGTTTACAACACCACCTTATCCTCCACTTCCTGATGGAGCAGAGGCTCATGGTCAGCCAGACTGAGAGATGTGGACCTTCTCAGGTATTTTCTGGGGATGTATACCTGGTCTTGCACATATGTGTGGCCTTTGGATTTCCAGGATACTATAGGATCTTCTCAAAGCTCCATATAGGCATCCATTCCTCAGCTTTTCCTTTTAAGATTTTTGGTCAGTATCTTGTTAACCCCAACTGGTAATGCTGCTTCAGGCAGTTACTATGTTAAACAATCACTACTGATCATTTTTAACCAAATACCTTGGGGATAGAATAGAATGAGCTCTTAGGTGGAGATAAATAAAGACAGATTCTGAGAATGAAGCTTTTTACTTTTTTATTAAGCTGCCAGGCAGATACTCTGGGATGAGATGATTGGGGAACTCCAAACTCATTCTTCTTGCTTTAGTGGCTGCTAGGCAACCGTAGTTGTGAAGCTATTGGTTTTCAAGGCTACTGTAGAGCTGGTTAGAGAGGAACATCAGTGTAAGTTAAAATTAAAGCTTGCTGTTCTTATTGTAATTCGAGTATTGTTCCTTAATAAATACTCCTTAGATTGTTGTAAACCTTTAATCTACAGAGCTCTGAAAATGTTGATTTTGATAATTTTTGTTGGTGTTCTTATTGCTTTATGGAGGAGTGGATTTTCATAAGTCCTCACTCCACCAATCTAGAATCTGTAAACTGTCCAGAATCATTTTATGTTACTTTTGCATTTTATTTTATCAATTCATTTTACTTAAGTACTAGGACAGTCCTTGAGGTTAAATCTTTTGTTGTGTCCTCAAGTTTTTACCTAAGATAATAAATTTTTAGAAATATGATTGTTAGATCAAAATATATTAATATTCTTACATTTTTTGTTATGCTTTGCCAGTTTGTGTTTCACAAAGACTCTCTCAGTGCACACTTTGGCCATTAGTATATGTAAAGGTGTATTATTTTCCTGCATGCTTAGCAACTCTAGATACTGTAATATATGCATTATTTTCCTATCAGGAATTTAGAAAATACAAAGTTCTAATTGACCTTTTCCAAAAATTTAAATAAACTATAGTAACAACTAGGATAGTGGCCAAAAATAAATCTAAATAAATAATTTTTTCCTGAAATAATCATTGTATTCTTTTCTATTTAAAAATATGTGCACAATACTATTTTCATTTTAAGTGCCTTAGAAAAATATAGATAAAATATAACATTTTTAAATATTGAGAGAAATTTTGGTTTATGTCTTCTTAATTAAGGATTAAGATTTACAGTGTGTGAGTGAATCCCTAAGATCATCATGTATTTTTGGCTCGGTTTCACTGGAAATGAGGTACCTTATTAAACTCTGTCATTTGCCAAGGAAAAGAGGAGGAATAATGATAAAACCATAAAGTTGCGCATATGCAAACAGCAAGTGAAATTTAATGAGTACTCCAGATACTGACATTGCTAGTCTGTGATATTCTCTTTGGGTGAAGCTGCTGCTGCTGGGAGCAGGAGATGCTTTTTAGGAAGGATCACTGACATTTCATGCTTAACTAACAATAGGGTAGATTTGACAGATGGACATCACTTAGTCACCAGGAGTTCCCAGGAAATGTGTGATAATGTTGGTGTATTATTTGGAAACAGTGATGTTTTTTGGACACCTGTACTTTGTAATTTCTCTCTTCTTTTTTTGCAATTGGAGAGAAGTTCATGAATTTGGTAATCATAGGTTGACCTTTAGTGCAAATTAGCACATTAACAAAGAAACCAATCTATGTTTTATGTGATCATTCCTTTGCGTTAGAAATGGAGAACAGGCCAGAAAGAGGGAGATTTGAGAAGCATATCAGGCTCATCCACCTGTTTCAGAGTGGGCCAAGGCACTTCTCTGCCAAGGCACCTTCTCTATACAATGTTCTGAGAATTTTTTTTTATGGTTAGGTCAGAATTCAATGAATGGCAATGAAATCTTGCCCTCCCATATCTAATTCACTATATTCCATAACACAAATAAAATAAGATAAAATCTTAGAACCTTAGCCTTGGAAAGGGCATTGAGATAATCTAGTGATCCTGGGCAGGTTGCTTAATCATAGATGAGTTTTCTTATCCATGAAATGAGGGAACTGTAGTACTCAGTAATTCTCAACCCTTTTTATGCTCTGCTTTTAAGAAGGTTAGAAACTTTATGCACATTTTATTAAAATTAAATTTTTAATTTTATTTCTTTTGCATAGGTTTCATATGTACATGTACATTCCTAAGATACAAGATGGTAAATGGTGGAAACGAAATCTCCCACCCACCCCTGTCACTCAGTCTCTTAGTTTTCTCTGGAGGTAACCACCGTTACCGGGTTTTTGTATATTCCTCACAAGTGACCTATGAATTTATAGCCATAAACATATTCATTTCCATTTACATACACATATTATCCTTACAAGTGGTAGTATTTTATATATTTTGTTCTGTGTTACTTTTTTCACTTAATTATATATCTTGTATATTGTTCCAAATCAGAGTATTTAAAAGTTGCCTTATTATTTTAAATGGCTGCATATTATGGCATTTATAGATATAGGATAATTTACTCATGGGTATAGGGTAGTTTATTTATGAATGTAAGTATATTTCCAATATTTTGCTTTTCTAAGCAATGATATAAGTAATATATATTTGTACCTATTTCATTTCAACATGTGAAAATATTTCTTTAGGATAAATTCCTAGAACCAGAGTTGTTGGTACTGCCAAACTGCTCTCCATGAGAGCTGTAGTGATTTTAACCTCCACTAACAGGGTTTGGGTGTGCCTGTTGGTTCATAGCATGCCAAAAGAGTATTTTTATTGCTTTACTTTGCCAATATGGTTGGTGAAAAATATTATTTCATTGTGGTTTTAATATGATTTTCTCTTACTACGAGTGCAGTTTGGTATCTTTTCATGTACTGAAATTCATCACATTTAAGAAACCATTGAGCAGAAGCGAGAAGAACTACAATCCTGTAGCCTGTGGAACAAAAACCACATTCACAGAAAGATAGACAAGATGAAAAGGCAGAGGGCTATGTACCAGATGAAGGAACAAGATAAAACCCCAGAAAAACAACTAAGTGAAGTGGAGATAGGCAACCTTCCAGAAAAAGAATTCAGATTAATGATAGTGAAGATGATCCAGGACCTCAGAAAAAGAATGGAGGCAAAGATCAAGAAGATGCAAGAAACGTTTAACAAAGACCTAGAAGAATTAAAGTCAAACAAACAGAGATGAACAATACAATAACTGAACTACACTAGAAGAAATCAATAGCAGAATAACTGAGGCAGAAGAACGGATAAGTGACCTGGAAGACAAAACGGTGGAATTCACTGCTGTGGAACAGAATAAAGAAAAAAGAATGAAAAGAAATGAAGACAGCCTAAGAGATCTCTGGGACAACATTAAACACAACAAAATTCGCATTATAGGGGTTCCAGAAGGAGAATAGAGAGAGAAAGGACCAGAGCAAATATTTGAAGAGATTATAGTCGAAAACTTCCCTAGCATGGGAAAGGAAATAGCGGCCCAAGTCCAAGAAGCACAGCGAGTCCCATACAGGATAAACCCAGGGAAATTACGCCAAGACACATAGTAATCAAATTGGCAAAAATTAAAGACAAAGAAAAGTTATTGAAAGCAGCAAGGGAAAAATGACAAATAAAATACAAGGGAACTTCCATAAGGTTAACAGCTGATTTCTCAGCAGAAATGCTACAAGCCAGAAGGGAGTGGCGTGATATACTTAAAGTGATGAAAGGGAAGAACCTACACCCAAGATTACTCTACCCAGCAAGGATCTCATTCAGATTCCATGGAGAAATCAAAAGCTTTACAGACAAGCAAAAGCTAAGAGAATTCAGCACCACCAAAGCAGCTCTACAGCAAATGCTAAAGTGGGAAACACTTTAGTGTTTCTCTTAATGGGAAAAACAAGAGAAGAAAGGACCTACAAAAACAAACCCAAAACAATTAAGAAAATGGTCATAGGAACATACATATCGATAATTACCTTAAATGTGAATGGATTAAATGTTCCAACCAAAAGACACAGGCTTGCTGAATGGATACAAAAACAAGACCCATATATATGCTGTCTACAAGAGACCCACTTCAGACCTAGGGACACATACAGACTGAAAGTGAGGGGATGCAAAAAGATATTCCATGCAAATGGAAATCAAAAGAAAGCTGGAGTAGCAATACTCATATCAGATAAAATAGACATTAAAGTAAAGAATGTTACAAGAGACAAGGAAGGACACTACATAATGATCAAGGGATCAATCCACGAAGAAGATATAACAATTATAAATATATATGCACCTACCATAGGATCACCTCAATATATAAGGCAACTGCTAACAGATGTAAAAGAGGAAATCGACAGTAACACAATAATAGTGGGGGACTTTAACACCTCACTTACACCAATGGACAGATCATCCAAAATGAAAATAAATATGGAAACACGAGCTTTAAATGACACAAGAGACCAGATAGATTTAATTGATACTTATAGGACATTCCATCCAAAAACATCAGATTACACTTTCTTCTCAAGTGCGCATGGAACATTCTCCAGGATAAATTACATCTTAGGTCACAAGTCAAGCCTCAGTAAATTTACGAAAATTGAAATCATATCAAGCATCTTTTCTGACCACAACGCTATGAGATTAGAAATTAGTTACAGGGAAACAAATGTAAAAAACACAAACACATGGAAGCTAAACAATACATTACTAAATAACCAAGAGATTACTGAAGAAATCAGAGAAGAAATCAAAAAATACCTAGAGAAAAATGACACTGAAAACACGACGATCTGAAACCTATGGGATGCAGCAAAAGCAGTTCTAAGAGGGAAATTTATAGCTATACAGCCTACCTCAAGAAACAAGAAAAATCTCAAATAAACAATCTAACCTTACACCTAAAGGAACTAGAGAAAGAAGAACAAACAAAACCCAAAGTTAGCAGAAGGAAAGAAGTCATAAAGATCAGAGCAGAAATAAATGAAATAGAAACAAAGAAAACAATAGCAAAGATCAATAAAACTAAAAGCTGGTTCTTTGAGAAGATAAACAAAATTGATAAACCATTAGCCAGACTCATCAAGAAAAAGAGGGAGAGGACTCAAATCAATAAAATTAGAAATGAAAAAGGAGAAGTTAGAACACACACTGCAGAAATACAAAGCATCCTAAGGGACTACTACAAGCAACTTTATCCCAATAAAATGGACAACCTGGAAGAAATGGAGAAATTATTCGAAAGGTATAACCTTCCAAGACTGAACCAGGAAGAAATAGAAAATATGAACAGAACAATCACAAGTAATGAATTTGAAACTGTGACTAAAAATCTTCCAACAAACAAAAGTCCAGGATCAGATGGCTTCACAGGTGAATTCTATCAAACATTTAGAGAAAAGCTAACACCCATCGTTCTCAAACTCTTCCAAAAAATTGCAGAGGAAGGAACACTCCCAAACTCATTCTATGAGGCCACCATCACCCTGATACCAAAACCAGACAAAGATACTACAAAAAAGGAAAATTACAGACCAATATCACTGATGAATATAGATGCAAAAATCCTCAACAAAATACTAGCAAACAGAATCCCAAAACACATTAAAAGGATCATACACCATGATCAAGTGGGATTTATCCCAGGGATGCAAGGATTCTTCAATATACTCAAATCAATCTATGTGATACACTGTATTAACAAACTGAAGAATAAAAACCATATGATCATCTCAATAGATGCAGAAAAAGCTATTGACAAAATTCAACACCCATTTATGATAAAATCTCTCCAGAAAGTGGGGATAGAGGGAACCTACCTCAACGTAATAAAGGCCATATACGACAAACCCACAGCAAACATCATTCTCAATGGTGAAAAACTGAAAGCATTTCCTCTAAGATCAGGAAGAAGACAAAGATGTCCACTCCCACCACTATTATTCAACATAGTTTTGGAAGTCCTAGCTATGGCGATCAGAGAAGAAAAAGAAATAAGAGGAATACAAATTGGAAAAGAAGAAATAAAACTGTCACTGTATGCAGATGACATGATACTATACATAGAGAATCCTAAAAATGCCACCAGAAAACTACTAGAGCTAATCAATGAATTTGGTAAAGTTTCAGGATACAAAATTAATGCACAGAAATCTCTTGCATTCCTATACACTAATGAAAAATCTGAAAGAGAAATTATGGAAACACTCCCATTTACCATTGCAACAAAAAGAACAAAAAACCTAGGAATAAACCTACCTAGGGAGACAAAAGACCTGTATGCAGAAAACTATAAGACACTGATGAAAGAAATTATAGATGATACCAAGAGATGGAGAGATATACCATGTTCTTGGATTGGAAGAATCAATACTGTGAAAATGACTATACTACCCAAAGCAATCTACAGATTCAGTGCAATCCCTATCAAATTACCAGTGGCATTTTTTACAGAACTAGAACAAAAAATCTTAAAATTTGTATGGAGACACAAAAGACCCCGAATAGCCAAAGCAGTCTTGAGGGAAAAAAGCGGAGCTGGAGGAATCAGACTCCCTGACTTCAAACTATACTACAAACCTACGGTAATCAAGGCAATATGGTACTGGCATAGAAACAGAAACATGGATCAATGGAACAAGATAGAAAGCCCAGAGATAAACCCATGCACCTATGGTCAACTAATCTACGACAAAGGAGGCAATGATATACAATGGAGAAAAGACAGTCTCTTCAATAAGCGGCTGGGAAAACTGGACAGCTACATGTAAAAGAATGAAATGAGAACACTCCCTAACACCATACACAAAAAAAACTTCAAAATGGATTAGAGACCTAACTGTAAGACTGGACACTATAAAACTCTTAGAGGAAAACATAGGAAGAACACTCTTTGACATAAATCACAGCAAGATCTTTTTTGATCTACCTCCTAGAGTAATGGAAATAAAAACAAAAATTAACAAATGGGACATAATGGAACTTCAAAGCTTTTGCACAGCAAAGGAAACCATAAATAAGACGAAAAGACAACCCTCAGAATGGGAGAAAATATTTGCAAACGAATCAACAGACAAAGGGTTAATCTCCAAAATATATAAACAGCTCATGCAGGTCAATATTAAAGAAACAGACAACCCAACCCCAAAATGGGCAAAAGACCTAAATAGACATTTCTCCAAAGAAGACATACAGATGGCTAAGAGGCACATGAAAATCTGCTCAACATCATTAATTATTAGAGAAATGCAAATCACAATGACAATGAGGTATCACCTCACACCAGTTAGAATGGGCATCGTCAGAAAATCTACAAACAACAAATGCTGGAGAGGGTGTGGAGAAAAGGGAACCCTCTTGCACTGTTGGTGGGAATGTAAATTGATACAGCCACTATGGAGAACATTATGGAGGTTCCTTATGAAACTAAAAATAGAATTATCATATGATCCAGCAATCCGACTACTGAGCATATACCCTGAGGAAACCATAATTCAAAAAGACAGATGCATCCCAATGTCCACTGCAGCACTACTTACAATAGCCAGGACATGGAAGCAACCTAAATGCCCATCGACAGATGAATGGATAAACAAGATGTGGTACATATATACAATGGAGTATTACTCAGCCATAAAAAGGAACAAAGCTGGGTCATTTGTAGAGATGTGGATGGATCTAGAGACTGTCATACAGAGTGAAGTAAGTCAGAAGGAGAAAAACAAATATCATATATTAATGCATGTATGTGGAACCTAGAAAAACAGTACAGATGAACTGGTTTGCAGGGCAGAAGTTGAGACACAGATGTAGAGAACAAACGTATGGACAGCCAGGGGGGAAAGCCGTGGGGAGGTGGGGATGGTGGTGTGCTGAATTGGGTGATTGGGATTGACATGTACACACTGATGTGTCTTATATGGATGACTAATAAGAACCTGCTGTAAAAAAAATAAAATAAAATGAAATTAGAAAATTAAAAAAGAAACCATTGATTGTAAGACATCCAGATTTCAGAAAAGTTAAAACACAACAAACTTAGAATCAATGAAATATGATATTTGACCCATATGTATTTTCATTTTTGTGAGATATCTTTTGTTTATTTCTCTACTGGTTGTTTGTCTTTTATATTTATTTTCAAAGGCTTTTATAAATTAAAGAAACTGACCATATGTCTGTGATATGTATTACTTTCCCCAATTTTTCACTGTCAATTCTGTATTTTTTTTTTCATGCAGAATTTTTTAGTTTTTATGTAGTAAAATTTAGCCAGTTTTTCTTTATCAGCTTCTGGATTTTGTGTCACTATAAGAAGGCCTTTCCCATACTGAGATTAAAAATTTATATACTTTCCCAGGTTTTTAAAATTATTCTGGTTGTTCTACCTTAATATTATATCACTCATCTTTTTATAATTTTCCAGAATTTTCTTATTATTGTATCAGTTTTATAAACAGTCTGTTTAGTTGTAAATTTTGATATGTTTGTTGGAGTTATGGTTGGCCTTCTTATATAAATTAACCTATCATCTGACAATAATAATTTTTACTTCCTCTGTAAAGTGTGTATATGCTTTAGTTTTTCTCTTGTACAATTGCTGACTCACACCTCAAAAACAATGTTAAATGATACTGGTGATAGTACACGTCTTTGTCTTGCTCCTAACTGGAGTGACAGTGTCCTACTGTTTCTCCGTCACTTATTGGGCTGTTTTGGGGGTTGATATAGCATCCTATTAAGGAAATATCTATCCAAATCTATTTTATTAGGAGTTAAATTAATGTATTAAAGCAGAATTCTTAAATATGCTCATTATCAAATGCTGTGAGATTAGGCTCTGTTTTTTCTGAACTCTCAAGGACTAGAAAGGGAGATGAAATAGCTTTTCTAAAACTACCCAAACTGTGCTTCATGAAGGTGATCTATTTGTGGAAGGGAGGATTTACTTTTGCGGAAGACTCTCCATTTGTTCTAAGAAGGGCTATCCTGGTCGTTTCATGCAAGTGTTTTGACCTTATTGGCCAAGTCTAAATGCGAGGAACAGACTTGGCTGTACAGTAACATCATTACTATCCTTATAATAACAATTAGTGCTTAATATAATGAAATATAAGAAATAAATATAATCTGTTTTTTTCCAGCCACACTTTTTTGCAGCCACAGTCCTGTGGCTGGAAAAGTGTGCATCCCTACACAATGTTTATAAATGGGAGAGATATGTTGTTTTCTTTGGTTGCCCTTTCAGGAGAGAGGAGGATTCATAGGATTGAGCGAGATGTGATGGAGAAAGCTACTTTTAAACTACGGATAAAATTTGCAAGTCTCCTCTTTCAGCTTGTTCAGCTCACTTCAGGTTTTGTTTCTAGAACATTAGAAATTCCTGAAACATTTTTCTTCAAGAGCATCACCTTGTCTGTATCTCTAGGCTTGTTCTGTGATTCTGTGTTGACTTGGTTGCTTGTACACGAGAGCAGGAAAATGATTATCAAGCATTTGTGTTGAAATAAGTCAAGCTCAGGAGGAAAGTCGTTTTCCAGGTAATTCTAAGATACCATGTTTCTGCCTACCCTCTTCCAGGGTGAGCAGGTTAAAAAATGACTTCCAGATGCAAATATTTGTATACATCTACCCTCCCTCACACATCTTATAGACCACACTCTTCTTCAAGCATGCCATGTCTTCTTATCTCCATGACTCAGGACATGTGGTATCTTACATTTACAATATTTTCCTTCAATTTCTCTTCTATTCCCCTTTGAAATTTAGCTCAGATATCATCTCCTGTGAAGCCTTCCCTGGTAACGCCAATTACTTTCTTCTTCCCCTAAATGCATTTTGCACATAGTTCACTATTAACCTCTATCACGTTGTTGTGTAGTTTTGTTTCTCTGTTTCCTAAGTATTAGGAATATTCATATATGCCATGGTATTAGTGCATCTACCTTCCATATTTTCAATGAGAAAATTCAACAGAAATTTTTTGGTCAACTCGAATAAATTTATTTTGGGTGGTGTGGATGGGATAGTCGAAAATCTACTTTAATGTTTAACATTAATTTAGTTTTAGACACATTTAAAATCACTTATTATATAAAATGTCATTTAAGGAACATAGCTGTTCTATTCTCACATTTCATAAAACAATTTTATTCAAACGAATTCCATGCAGCTTCTAATTAATTACAGCTTCAACACAGACCTCTGACATCACTAGGGCCAATTCATCAATCACAGAGGAAACCATCTTCATTTCCATTTAAGCTGTTTGAGATCAGGTACTTGTTAAATCCATGCATGATGTTGTCCACTGATATAACATTAGGGATATTGGTTTTTTTGCATTCCTCCCTAGGGTTATGTTCATGAATTTCACAATGTAACCACATGCTGTACTACATTTTAATGTGATCTTTTAAAGTTTTGTTTATGACAATATTCTATGCTTATTAAATGTCAATTTTTGCTTCAAAAATAATTACCATATCCTTGTTAAATTTCTTTTCTTTTTTACTGATTCCACTAGGTGACCTCTCTCAACTAATATTGATCAGCATACATTCAGACTAATGGGACTTATTAAGTAGTAATTTGGTGTTCAGAATAAAGTAAATTAGAAAATGCCTTCTTATTATGAGAGATTTGTGAGTACTTGAATTTAAGAAAATCTCTTTTTCTGAAGTATAATTTTTGGTAAAAAAAAAAACCCTCCTCAACTTATATTGGGTACCTATGGTGTCTTCTTTGAGAATATGATTCTGTCTTATGTTTCTTTTTATTCAGGTACTGATTCTAGTAAGGTTATCTGATAGAAATTAAAGAGATTAATTTAACCACTGTTAACATGACTGTCTTAGATCATGGGAGGAAGTAAAATGAGAGCCATTTTTTTTTCTGAGAATTGCTTTGGAGTTGGCTAAATCTAGCTTTGATTTCATGCACAGTATTGATTTTTTGTGTGATTTTTAGGTAAGCTACTTAACCTCAATGAACCTCAGTTTTCTCCTCTATAAAAAAGTTGAAAATATATACCTTACAAGATTGTTATGACATTTAGAAATTTTAGTATATGTACACACATGCATACATACATGCATGCGTGCCTGTGTGTGTGTGTGTGTGTGTGTGTGTGTGTGTGTGTATGTAAAAGGCCCTCATTATTATTCTCTTCCTCCAGAACTTCTTTTTCTTTCACTAATATCCAAAGCACCTTTCCCCAGATTCCCTACCTAATGGGGTCCAAGATTGCCTGGTGTTTTTATGCTGCCTTTGGAGATGCACTCTGGCCATCTCTTTCCTACAGTCCCACTGTGCTTTTTCTCCTTCCACCCTCCAGATTCTGGCATCTCAAGAGTGTAGTCCGTGGACTACCGCAGCAGCAGCAGCACCGCTACCATCAGGAATCTTGTTGCCTTGCTTCTCAGACTTTAACGTGCATATGAATCATCTGAGGATCTTGTTAAAATGTAGATTCTGATTCAGTAGGTCTGGGGTGAAGCCCAAGATTCTGCATTTCTAATAAGCTCCCGGGTGATATTCATGCTATTGGTCCATGGACTACACTTCAAGTAGCAAGGACAGGGAAGGATGCTGTGCCTTTAAGAATTTATTAGAAACTTGTTTGGCTGCCTCTGAAGGTATCCTTGGAGGGAAATAAAAAGCATACTTTGCATATGCAAAGTTTCACAATATGACTGAGCTCACTCATCCCCATACCACTCTCTGTGGAAGATGAGTAAAAGTTTCCATTAAAAGAAAAACTTTAAACCAGAATATAAATAAGGGCTTTGCTGCTTTCAGTTGGTCAGGCAAGAAAAGAAAAGCAAGTTTATACTATACCTTGAAATTCCTTTGGAAAGGAGAGCAAGTGCATTCCAGAGATCCGGGCCCTTCTTAGAAAAGACTCTTACTTTACTGAGATTTTTACATTGCTGGAGATATGAAAAATGAAAGCCAAATTCAAATTGCAGCCCAGAACTCAGTGCTTGAGGTTTAAAGCCAGTCATATTTTCCCTGTAAAATCTCTTTGGAAAGACTTTCAAAACTGAGTCAGCTAGAGTGAACCCATTTTCCGAAATTTTGTTTCTGGAAGCATTTAATTGAAAGGAAAAACCCCAAGAATGCATCCAGAGTTGAATGTCATGCAGCAATTGGGAGGGCCTTGAAATAGTAACAATGGGAATAAATGAAGCCAAATGAAATCTGCAAATTATTAGTGTGAAATTGGTAAGAGGCATAGACATTTAATAAGAGGGAAGTAAGAGAAATCAGTTTTCCAGTACAAACTGTACTGAGATGTTGTACAAAGGAGGACAGGGAAGAAATTCCTGTAAGCTAAAAAGATGGCAAAGGCCAAAAGTTCAAACAAGATTGAATGCCTCTCATTTTAGTTTGATTTCCTATGAGTGATTTTAGCTTCAAAATCTCATTTAAATGGTAGTCCTCAATGCAACCTCTTACAACTTCTTACAAAAAGAACCCCTCCAAACCTCACAGAATATAGTCTCAAATACTCTGAAAATTGAGATAGACAGGAACCTAATGCTGGTATCCAGAAGGAACTGGAATTAATCATAAGGCAAATAGGTCCTAGTTAAGGAAATTGATGATTTTCAGTTTACTACATATTTAATTAAAAAAATATCTGCCAGAAGAAGAGCAGAAGATGTTCTGTAACTCCAGTTCCCCATTCTACTACCTGATACAACACAGATACAGAAAACCGATACCATTTCTTTCTACATCCCTTCTTCAGGGTGCTCCCATGTGAGATGGGAAGGTACACACCATCTCAAAACCTGGAGAAAAATAAAATCAAAGAAACTGTTGATATTACACTTAGAAACAAAATATACCAGCAGCAAATTATACCAATAAACTATTCGCATAACAACAGTCACAGCCAAATAAAATGATCAAAGAAGTATGAACAAGAAGCTTAGAAAAGACTTATAGATGGAACATGAAAGATATCAGTCACAACAATAAATCTAATTGGATTAAACTCTCCTTTAAAAATGTCAAATGGAATCAATATTAAAAATTTGGCAACCTATTATTTCTAAACTATTTAAAAAATTTACTAGCTGAAATTTTTTGAAAGGGCAGCATATTTTGTTGCCATGTTTTAGTTGTCAGATTTCTGGAATCCCCAGATGTCTCAGTCTGGAAACCCTGGCTCAAAAACAGGCAGGCATTGCTGAAAAGGACATTGCATGTAGGACACTGCGTTGAGCCCTCTCTTCTGGACTCCAGCTGCTCTAGTTCATCTCTGCTTGTTGTTCCTCTGGTACCAGAATAGAAACTCATGATCATCCTCCACCAGCCCTGCTTCTCTACCGTTCCCTGTCTCAGCAAGTAGCACAACTCTTCGTCCACGTTAAAGCCAGACACCTGGGAGTTCTGCTGTACACCTTCTTCTTCCCCCCCCAACCCTGATTTTACTGAGAAATAATTGCTATATATCACTGTATAATTTCAAGGCATACAGCATGGTGGTTTGATTAACATATATTGCGAAATGATTACCACAGTAGGTTCAGCTAGCATCCATCATATCATATAGATACAATAAAAAGAACAAGAAGAAAAAAGATGGAAAAAAATCTTCTTCTTGTGATGAGAACTCATGATTTACTCTCTTAACAGCTCTCCTATATGTCCTATAGCCGTGTTAGCTATAGTCACCATGCTGTACATGACATCCCTAGTACTTATTTATCTTAAAACTGGACATTTGTGCCTTTTGCCCACTTTCCTCTCATACTCCCTCCCTACACCCCCTTCTTCTCCCACCTCCCAGCATCCACCAAGGCCTGTAGAGTTTGCATCATAAATATTTCTTGAATGTATTTCTCTCCACTTTCATGGATTCTGTTGCAGTTTAAGCTCTTATCATCTCTCAGTTGATCTTCAGTGGTACCTACTAGACTGCCTAACTAGTCTCCTCATCTTTACTATTTATATTTTATTGGTTTTAAGTTTTAATAGGCAAACCTCTTATTTTACGTTCTTTTTCAGAAACAACTCTTGAAATTTAATTTATATGCCATAAAATTTTCTTGTTTCAGTGTACAATCCAATGATTTTTTAAAGCAAATTTAGAGTTGTGCAACTGTTACCATAATCCTAAATTCTTTTTACAAAATTTATATTATGCAAAATTAATAAATACAAAAGGAGAGAGAGTAGTATAAGGAGCCCCTATGTACCATGTTTAACCATCGACACAGAGCCCATCTTGTTTCATCCATACCTCCACCTACTCTCTTCATATGCACCGGAGTATTTCAAAGCACATTCCAGACTTAAGATCATTTCCTCTGTAAATACTTCAGTGTGTGTTTTAAAAATAAGGACATTTAGGGGCCTCCCTGGTGGCGCAGTGGTTGAGAGTCCGCCTGCCGATGCAGGGGATACGGGTTCGTGCCCCGGTCCGGGAGGATCCCATATGCCACGGAGCGGCTGGGCCCGTGAGCCATGGCCGCTGAGCCTGCGCATCCGGAGCCTGTGCTCCGCAACGGGAGAGGCCACAACAGTGAGAGGCCCGCATACCGCAAAAAAAAAAAAAAAAAAAAAAAATAATAATAATAATAATAATAAGGACATTTAAAGAACATAAATACATTATCACATCTTTAAAAAGCTACCAATAATTCCTTAATTCCTTATTAAATGTTCCATCAGTATTTAAACTTCTCTCTCTCTTTTTTATATGATTGGCTTGTTTGGATTCAAACAAGATTCATTCATTACAGTTGGTTTATATGTCTCCTAAGTTTCACTTAATTCAAAGTTTCCTTTTCTGTCTTTTTTTTTTTTTTGTCATTGTAACTTATTTGTTGAGGAAATCACATTGTTTTTATACTAGAATTTCTCAGGCTCTAGGTTTTCTGATGGCATCCTCACAGTGTCATTTAACATGTTCTTCTGTCTTTTGGAAACCAGTTGTTATATCTAGAGGATTGATCAGACATAGGTTTGACTTTCTAGAAAGAATACATCATACTTGGTATCATGAATTTCCATCAGGAGGCATCTAATGTCGGGTTGTACTTTTTTTGGTGAGGTTAAGGTTGATCTGTAGATTCAGGTGTTGTTAGCCTGATCTATTCATTTTAAAGTTTCTCATCCACCTTCCATCTAAGAATTATAGCAGCCATTGATAATCATTGCCTACAGCCCAAATGCAGCCACCGTTAACGTTTTTTTTACACAATGAACTTTTTGAAATGAAAGTCTGATCATATCTTTCTTCTGCTTAAATCTTCTAGACGCTTCCCATAGCTCCCCCTCCTTTCCCTCACTGCACTTGCCACTGAATCTCAGTGTAGTCTGGTGGGATTACTTCCCTGCCCTGTGATTACTTTACAAGCCCCATGAAGGTATGGACTGTGTCTGCTGTCCCTCATCAGTGAAAGCCTAGCTCAGCGTCCGACAAATACTAGTGCTCATTTAACACTTGTTGAATGGATGAAATGGATGAATAAGCTCATGAATTAAAGCAAAGGAGGATTACAGCATCTACAACAAAAAAGGCATATTGTGCCGTTCTCTTTTTTCCTGAATGTGGGGAAATATGGGAAAGGCAAGTAGAGATCGAAGAAACCAGAGAGAGCAAAGCCAAGTGGAGAGGGTTTTGGCAGAGTCCTGGTGTTTCTGACAGTGGTGACAGTGCGTTCAGAGATGTGGAGCAGCACTCACTGTTTACAGAGAAGAGGCGGCAGACGCGAGGCTCCCTGGAATGCATAGGGCAGCATGAATGTTCAGGGGGCAGAGCAAGGAGGGGGACTCTGGAAACAAGACGTGCTGTGCTCTGTGACTGTGTGAAGCTGCCCCGCGGCCCATTTCAACGGCCCTTGAAGGTATCATTGTGACGCAATGAATTCAGGTCCCTCAAAGCAGCCCATTCATCTGCTGTTGGTCTGTGGTGTCTCCTCACCTCACTGTGCAGTACTGTGCCAGGCCAGTACTGTGGAGCATGGAATCTCCTCACACCTGGGGAGACTCAGGCCCTGCAGACACCTACTATAAGAATTCTTGCTTGGGCAACTTAAGGTCTTATAGGGAAATGCTATTGGGGAATGAAGGTTGTGAATAAACCTTCAAAAGCCTTTATAATTGTTCATATGTTCACTAAATAAAAGAGTCAGGTCAGTGCAATAGAGAGACTATTTGTACATTTTATACATATTAGCAAAAATAGGTGTCAAATGATTCATTTTCATTTATCATTAACTTTGGTTTACTGGCATGTTTTCAGTATTTCTCGGTGTTTTAAAGGATGCTTGCAGATTTGTTGTGCTTTCTTACCAGTAGTACGCCTATTAAGAAGGAGTGTTTCTATCCCCTGTGATGCCCTCTCCCCTCCGGGGGAAAGCAGAATATTGAATACCCTTGTGATTTCACAATAAGGAGCCTCTCATTTCATGTTTTGTATGTCATGACTGTGTGTGTACTCTGAAGATTCATCTAAATGTTCACTGAAATTCTTCCGGTTATAGGGCAAACATACAGAAAGAAAGACGAGTTAGTACATAGGCTAAGAAAATGGGCTGTGGAGTCAGAGTACCTTGGTTTGAATTCAGATTTCACCACCAGTTAGCTGTGTGACCTTGGACCAGTTACCTATGTGCTCTGTGCCTTCTTTTCCTCATCTATAAAGTAGGAAATAATAATAGTGCATCACAGTGTTGGACAAAGATTGAATGATTTGTTAAAAGTGCTTAGTAGAGCGCCTAGTACATAGTAAGAGGTATGCAAGTGATACCTGTTAAGATTGCTATTGTTATCAGTGAAGTAAATCCATGCCTGTGAGAATCTCACCTCCAGGGAATCTCAGATGAGCAAGGGCTGCTCACTGTACCTAACAGCCTGTCCATGTTTGTGGATACAAGCCCCTTAACAGTTGCTGCTGTGATGGTGCTGCCCACTTCCCCTCAGTGAGGTGCAAAAAGCAGAAACACAGAGAAGTTCAGTTAATCGTAAAAGGGCAAATGCACATTTCTTTTACATTTGAGCCCGTGAAAACTTTGATCCATTCGAGTAGCATCAGTTTTCCTCTATTGTCCGCTAATTCTGACCAGAAAGGGCTTCTGTTGAAGATGGAGAGCTTTAAACCTATGGGGCTGAACACCAGGGCATATTTTCTGGATCTGGAGCTCCTAGACCCTGCCCCAAACAATGCAGCTCAAGCAGAGATCTGAGGGTGAGCCCCACCTCGGTCACAGTACCTCTGGAAAATAATGCTTTTTTTTTTTTTTTGCGGTACGCGGGCCTCTCACTGTTGTGGCCTCTCCCGTTGCGGAGCACAGGCTCCGGACGCTCAGGCTCAGCGGCCATGGCTCACGGTCCCAGCCGCTCCGCGGCATGTGGGATCTTCCCGGACTGGGACACGAACCCGTGTCCCCTGCATCGGCAGGCGGACTCTCTACCACTGCGCCACCAGGGAAGCCTGAATAATGCATGTTTTTATGAGAAGTTACAGTAGCATTTTGGGAATAATAGCTTTGGTGTTTCATTCAGATATGACATTAACAAGCTGTCCCCTTCCCCCCTGCCAAAAAGAAATGCTAAAAAGTTTTAAAGCTTTTAAAGAAAATTCAATCAGGACCATTATCCCTTGATCATATTTATTGCACTGATGAAAACTTTTGTTTTGGGTAGCATTTAGCATTCATCTCACTTTTTTTTCGTCTTCTCTCCAGGAATATAACGGGATGTTTGCCAGTTACCTTACTAAAATAAAGAAAAAGCACAGCTCAAATATCCTTTTGATCCCCAGTGACTATATAAAACAGACCTGAGAGGCTTTTCTGCTGCGATTGGTTCTTTAATAATCATTGCATGTGCCCATAATCATTTTACTTTCTTGAATGTTCAAAACTACCTGTTTAATGCAATATCTGGAAAAATCTTTAAAGCAAATCCTTAAGCTCATTGGTCTGAAATTTCCAAAGTTCAACTTTCCCTTCTTTTTCAAAATTAGGGCAGTATTTGCCCTTGTCTCATCTCTGGCACTTTTTTAGCTCTCTGTGATTTCACAGATTACTGACTACATATTAAGGTTATATCTGCAATTTCTTTGAGTTCTTGGGATGGAATTAATCTGGATCTGAACTGAGACTTAAATGTACTTAAAGTGATTGGGTTACCTTTTTATCGCCTCACTTATAGTGGAAGTTAAATTCTTCATAATGTATTGTCCACTGAGGTTCCCAATTTTCCAGTTTTATCTGAATAACTTCCCCCTCATACAAAATATCTTTGTTCACCTTGCAACTCTCCTGACAAAGGCATTCTTCCAGCTATTAGGGAAAACCTGTTTTTTAGGCGGGGTGGGGTGGGGGGAGCAATAGGCAGTTTATCACATAATATATATTTATGGCAAATTCAGAATTTTCAGGTAAAAGTTGGTGTTTGTCAGTGTTATTGTTTTATTGCAAGCAACAGAACTCAATTTGAAGTCAGAAATCAACTTGATATTAAACCCAGAAGGGATTTGGGAGACTTTACTGAGATGGGATGAAGCAGAAATTGCAAAATTGTCAGCATCCCTGTGGAACACCAGGCACTCTGTATTTTCTGTTTACTGTGCTGGTTGAGTAATGTGAGTTAGTCAGTGGTCTCTATTGAAGGCTAATCATTTGAACTTGGGGAAATTCCGGTTCCGTAGGTATAAGGTGGCACTTAGAAAGTTTTTGCGTGCTGCCTTGTGATACTGATGATGAGCCAGATTTGGGAACCACTGAGTGAAACTGTGACTTTCAAACTTTAATCCCCTGAAGCGCTTGTTAAAACACAAATTGCTGGGCCTCACCCCCAGAGGCTCAGATTCAGTAGGTCTGGGGCCAGGCCTGAGAATATGCATTTCAACAGATTCCCAGGTGATGCTGAGGCTGCTCATATGGGCTTGGAGAACCACTGAGCAACAGTGCCAGCCAACTTTTGATTGGTATAGAAGCCTGTGTGTCTAACTGTTTGCTTATTATTTCTAAAATTGTAACCTTACTGCCACCTGTGTGGCTCTGTCCTGGGCGACCTAGGCTCCTCTGTTGAGCGCCTCTACCAAAGATACTTAAACTTGTCAATGAAAGCCAGCAGTTGAGTTTTATCACTGAGTATTGTGCAGGGGTGCATTTACTTCAGTTTGGCTTAAAATTCGCTACATATCTTGTCAGTGCTGGTATCCAAATCCACTGTCTGCGGCCTGGGCTGCATTTACCAAGTTTGAAGTCACCAGTGACCATTTCCAATTTACCATTCCACCTTCTCTGCTAGGAGAAAAGAGAGAACATCTGGGTTCAAAATCTCTAATTGTGGGCTGTAGAACAATAGGGTGACTTCAGGGCTTCCCTGGTGGCGCAGTGGTTGAGAGTCCGCCTGCCGATGCAGGGGACACGGGTTCGTGCCCCGATCCCGGAGGATCCCACATGCCGCGGGGCGGCTGGGCCCGCGAGCCATGGCCGCGGAGCCTGTGTGTCCGGAGCCTGTGCTCCGCAACGGGAGAGGCCACAGCAGTGAGAGGCCCGCGTACAGCAAAAAAAAAAAAAAAAAAAAAAAAAAAAAAAAAAAAAAAAAAAAAAAAATAGGGTGACTTCAAAAGAGAGACCTGGGAATTTGAGGGAACATTTCGTGTCTTAGCAACCGAATGGAAATCTCCTTCTGCTACTCCCTACACGTACTACCCTAAAAAACATAAAGGGAAATCCACCTTTAGCACATATTGAGAAACTTCAGATGGTTCTAGCCTTTTAAAGTCAGCGTGAACAAGCAGAGATCTAGTGCTGAAGCTGAGCTCAGTTTTATAACCTTCAGATCCTCTTTCAGAAAATGCGCCTGTGAACCTTACCATCACCTTGGAAAGGCTCTGGAAAAATTCTGACACCTCACAAAAGTTTCAAGGTGAAATCGGACACCAAGACAAGTTCCATTTTTAGTTTCCAGTCCTAAATGTGGCTCGCACTTGCTTCATGCTTCAAGTTTCTGATCCTTTTGATGCAGGTCTGCCTTGACTTTATCACAAATGCTTCCTGAGATGTTTCGGGCTGGAGAGAAACCACGTTGCAGTGGAATGTTTCCTTGGAAGTTGTCTCACTTTTCCCCTGTAAATCTGGAAGATGAAAGACAAATTCCCAGGAGGTAAAATCGCAAAACAAAACTGAAAATAAAAAGAAAAAAAAAAAGACCTCTGTGGTTTTATGCCTCGTGTTCCTTGCCTGACCTTGGAATTGAAATGTGCTGCTTGCCTTGACTCAGAAAGGGGTCTGACGGGTGAAAATAAGAGTTGGCAACAGGAAAGACCCCAGTGCCTAATCTACTTGTCAAATCCTATTCCGTGCTCAGGATGGGAAAAGAAAACTGCAGGTTTCCAGAGGACTGAAGAGCAGTAGCCCCACAGATGGATGATCTGCTCAAAAACTGATTTAGTTACTTTCTGGAAGATGCTGATCTTCAGGGAATGGGTGTCTTGTTTTGGAGATGAGTTGTCTGCATGATTGCATCACTGTCTAGAATATAGCTTTGGAGAAACTGAAAAGAACATCACTCTCCTCCCTTAACCTCCAAGCAGCTTGTATACAGTGGAGACTTGGGTTTTGATTCCTAAGTAAATCAAATGGTATAGACAGCTGTGATTAGGAGGAAACTGCACGTGAGTAGACCAGGAGCCATTCTTTGGTCAGGGGACCAAGATCAAGGACTCTACTATCCAAGGTTGACTCTTGTCTCAGCATCCCCCACTCAGATTTTACTTCTGGGAGCCAAGACACATTAAAAACATTTCTCCTCCTCCTCTGATCTGCATCATTTGTACTCTCAACCTCAATAAAGTCCTTGGAGAATGAGCTCACGCAGCCTTCATGGAAAGCTGCCTGATGTTGCTGAGTTTAGCCTCCTCCTTGGCGTGATGTCACAGGGACAAAAGCAACTCTCCCATATTTGAGGGGGTTTAGGCAGCAGGACCCACTCATCTGCTCATTGGTTCATTTCACAAATATGCATGGAGCTCCATTGTGTGCTGGGTCTTGTGCTTCACACTGGGGGTACCATCATTGTTGATAGGACAGATGTAGTTCCTGCTTCATGGACCTGTGGTGAGGAATAAAATTAAATAAACTAGCAACTATAGAACAGTCTAATAAGGACCATAAAATGGTATGAAGTACTTAGAAGCTCTACACAGGAGTAATTGGTGCTCAGAGACTAGTAGAAGGTGCCAGTGAGACTACACAGAAGAGGAACTGGCCTTACTGGGGACAAGGGGGAGGAGCCGTCCTTTAAGGCTTTCCAGATGTCATGGCCAGGCTGAAATCTGGCAAATGAACATGGAGGTCCCACAGGAAAGAAGAATTTGGAAGGGAAGCCAAAAGAACAGCGTGTGCAAAGGCACAGGGACCAGAGAAAACACGAAACATCCTGGAAATAGTTTAGGATGAGTGGAGGGGGCAGTGGAAGCAAGAGGTAGAGAGAAGTAGATGGAGATTTCTTTACTGACTTTTATCCTGAGGACAGAGAGGAGTGGCCACTGAAAGATTTAAACAGTTAAAAAACCTGATCAGATTTCCCTCTGGAGTGGAGACTGTGGATTTGGGAGTGGGACAATGGCAAGTGTGTTTGGTTTCTTTTTTCCACTGGACATCCAGGTATAGAGGTCACTTGGCAGGTAGCTTTAGGGGAGGGAGCAGGGTCTTGCCTGGAGTTACAGATTTCAGGGGAGTTCAATTTGTCTCATGGTTGAGGCCATGGGAACAGATGACAGTCACCTTGGGAAGCATGTGCAGGTCGGCAGTGCTCAAATTTTAGTCTGTTTAAGAATCACATGGGGTGCTTGTTAAAATGAAGATACCTGATCCCCACCCCGGAGATTCTGATTCTGAAGATCTGGGCATTCCATGGGAATCTGCATTTTACCCAAACTCCCTGTGTTATTCTAATGCATGTGATCTGTGGGTCGTACTTAAAGAAAATAAACCATGGGGGTAAAATGAGAAGTTCTCAGAGAGAACTTGAGGGGCAGGATGACTGGACTGAATTACCCAGAATTTTACTCCCTTAGGGACGTGTCTGCTGAGTCCCAGCAGACAAGAGTGGCAGTCAGTAATGGGCAAAATGAGAAGAGAGCAATTGTCTTTCAGTGGGATTTTACCCTGTATAAATGCATTTTCCCAAGCAGGAAATCATCCCTCTTCCCTGAAGAGCACATTTCTTTAAAAAAATTATATATAGATATACATATACATACATACACATACACACATGAGTATTATAAATACCCATGTTTGATGTAGAGGGACATGTTTCACAAACCTTGATGCAGTGGAAGAAACGCTCTTTATTTGGACAAAGCTGATGGAAACGTGGGAGGAGGATTGAAAATTTTTTTTGAAAGTTTTGGAAAAATATTTTAGGATGACCAGCTCTTTAACATGAGTTCCAAACACTGATGTTTATTATCGCTGAAGTCTTTGACAATATTGAATGATCAATTGTAATGAAGTTTTCTTTTATCTAATTGAGACTAATTATCTTGTGTGACTTTTTTTTTTTGCGGTATGCGGGCCTCTCACTGCTGTGGCCTCTCCCGTTGCGGGGCACAGGCTCCGGACGCAAAGGCTCAGTGGCCATGGCTCACGGGCCCAGCCGCTTCGCGGCATGTGGGATCCTCCCGGACCGGGGCACGAACCCGTGTCCTCTGCATCAGCAGGCGGACTCTCAACCACTACGCCACCAGGGAAGCCCTTGTGTGACTTTTTAATAGCATGTGTTTTTTTTTTTAATTCTAGACATTTCCTTAGTCAAAAAATTTTAAGCTGACTTAATGAATTCAAATCTAATCAAAATGAATAATTTTTATACAGTCATGACCCTAAGGAGAAGTAGTATTTATTGGGCCTTACACATGCCAGAGACTTCAAATGAAGGTTTTGGTGAGATATTTTGCTTAGCTTTCACAACTATCATTTTACAACATCACAACAATGGCAATGGTAGATATTGCCATTTTCAGATGAGGCATTTATACCTATGATCACATAGCAATTAAATGACTGAGCTAGAACTGGAACCAAAGGTTAGTTCCCAAGCAACCCTTCAAAGAATTTGTTGGAGAACTGTGACTCTTGCATTCATTTTCTAATGCTCTACCCAAGACAACAGACTAGCATTCTTTTCGCACTAACTTGTATTGAGGCAGTAGAAACATAAAAGATGTGTTATCAGGTCTCTTGTTACTACTTCGTTATTCTGGACATGAGTATCCTAAGGAAATGCCAGGTTGTCTAAGCTAGGTTCATCCTTTGTGTTTGAAGCATTTGTTCATTCATCCATTGAATATTTATTAAGTGCTGGACACTATGCAGACGTTTAAGCGTACCAGTGAACATAGAGATGAGCCCCTGCCATCAGGGAACTTAATTTTCTTGTGGAATATTGCTGCTCTTGAGACGTGGTGGCAGTGGTGGGATGCTAGTGAGCCAGAGGGAGTGCAGTGAGTTCAAAAAATTTAATGATTGTACTGCTCCATGGTGCTTTATCAATCATGGCTTCTAGAGTCATCTTGACATTCATGAAATTTGTCGAACTTTAATTAAATGAGCCTTTTAGGGATGCTTTCCAAATTACAGGACTCAGGAAGCTGCTTTAATTTTGAAAACATAAGAGACTTGCAACTGAAAAATTTCCCATTCAGTAGGACTCGTTATTCTTGTCTCCTTTTGCTGGGCATGCTCTGTGAGCGGTTACTTCTAGGGATCATTGCCCATGCTTTGCCTTCCCTCGTGCTGTGCTAGGTTTGGAGGAATTCACAATGAAGGGAGGTACTCAGGCAAGCTCCTTCTCAATTTCCACGGTCTCTTAGAGGAGATGAACTCTTGATTCTGTGGAGACTTCAAACATTGGAGACTTCAAAACATTTGATGAAGAATCTGAACTCCTTCATGAAAGTTTTCTCAATCAGGAAACTCCAACTCAGTATTTAAATCAAATCTTTTTTAAAACTCTACAGGACATTATAGTGGACTTTTCGTTTTAGCCAAATTTCTGAGTTCTATTGCTCAGTCTGGAAGAAGAAATATCCTGCAAGGGTAATTTAGATTTGGCTTCACTTAACCACGTTAGGATTAGGTGGACCAGTTCCTTTAACATGTGGGGGTGGGGGTGGGGGAAAGGCAAGAGAAGAGGTGGAGAAGGATCTATCACACTGGCAAAATGCTCAAACATCCCTTTCCTTTTCCCAGCAATGGTCCAGAGTTTGTTTCAGATACAGTAGTTGTCTCATGCTGTCTGTGGTGATAATGTGACTAATCACCCTTCTGGGCTTCCTCTTGGAAGTCAGAAGTGAAAGATAATGTATCTCTTGTCACAGAAGTTGATATGTGATCTGAGGGGCTTTGAGCCAACTTGGAACACTCTTTGAAACTAGTAGCAAAATGAATTAAGACTGTTTGAGAAGGCCACAGAGGAAAGGTATAACCTGATGAAGCTTGGGCTGCACTTTACACAAGAAACGTCTTCTCGAGAAAGTTGCTTTAGTTTGGAAGTGTCCGATTAATCCCCTTAATGTGTAGATTTTCCCAGGTGACACAGAAGAAATAATGGCTTAGTGATAGATAAATGTTTTATCCTGTTTGTACCAATATCCACAGCTGTCACAGTTTGTCGCCTATGGCTATTCATCATACATCTTTGGGAACTCAGACTCTTTAGCTAAAACATGTTCTGATTGTAATCTTTGATTGGCACTGATGAAGTATGGTAGACCAAAGGTGAAGAAAAATAAGCTTACTCAGTGTAGGAAACAAATCTGATGTCATTGGGTTGTGCACCTTTCTGGGTGGTTTTTGTTATTGTTGTTTTTTGTTTTCTTTGCTGTTGGGGGACACTGCTGCTACAGTGACTGGGAGGGATGTTAGTTTTAGTCTTGAGTCTGCCCCCCTTCTTAGCTGTCTGTTTTTCTCCCATGTTTCTCCTGTTCTCTGGCTCTCTTCATATTTCTTTGTCCTGAGCACATTCCTCCCAAGTTCCAACATCCCTTGCCAAACTTCTAAATAATCTCAAGTCTCCTGAGGCCCTAAACATATGGACTCCAACCCCTATTATAGAAATTTGACATAAAGATTAGGTAAAGAAAAATTACAGAACTTTCTAGAGAATCTTGAATTATGCCATATGGTATGACATTTTAGTAGGAATTATGTGACCATTGTACTGAAAATTTGAAGTGGTCCAAGTTATTATGTGTAGAATCCGTTTTTAATCCCTCGTAGGAATTGAGTGGTGTTTTTGCCCGTTTTATTTAAAGAGAAGGTTCTGTGAAATTTCTTTATTCATTTAATGAAGTAGGCATTCAAGCTAAGGGACAAAATAATATGTTGGTTTATTTTGTCTTCAGCCAAAGTGAACTGACATTGAAAAAAGTCATCCTTGATTCCTATTTTTTTTTCAAGAAGTGCCATTTTAGCACCATAGATTAAAAGTGATAAGTAGGATGGAAACACTAATCTGAATAAAGTCTGAATAATAGAATAAATTAGTTTCTTTTTATGTATTTTCATTTTTAATTAAATTAATCTGTGAGTATGGAAAAAAAATCAAATAGCGCTAAAAGTTTAACAACAAAACCAAATACTACCCCCTACTCCCACCCTGTATCCTTTCCCCCTTAAGTGACCAATTCCAATGCTTTAAGCCATTTCTTCTGGCATCTTACTCCATATTACTCAATAATATGCATGTACTGCTCATTCTTTTTCTTTCTTTTTTTTTTTTTTAAGAAGATGTTGGGGGTAGGAGTCCACCAATTTATTTATTTATTTTTGCTGTGTTGGGTCCTCGCCTCCGTGCAAAAGCCATCTCCAGTTGTGGCAAGCGGGGGCCACTCTTCATCATGGTGTGCGGGCCTCTCACTGTCATGGCCTCTCTTGTTGTGGAGCACAGGATGCGCAGGCCCAGCGGCCGTGGCTCACGGGCCCAGCCGCTCCTCCGCATGCGGGATCCTCCCGGACCGGGGCACGAACCCGTGTCCCCTGCACCGGCAGGCGGACTCCCAACCACTGCGCCACCAGGGAAGCCCTACTGCTCATTCTTGATTCATCAGTTTAAAATGTTACCTATAGGGCTTCCCTGGTGGCGCAGTGGTTGGGAGTCCGCCTGCCGGTGCAGGGGACACGGGTTCGTGCCCCGGTCCGGGAGGATCCCGCATGCGGAGGAGCGGCTGGGCCCGTGAGCCACGGCCGCTGGGCCTGCGCATCCTGTGCTCCACAACAAGAGAGGCCATGACAGTGAGAGGCCCGCGTACCGCAAAAAAAAAAAATGTTACCTATAGACTTCCTATAGTGGTTGATTAGGATTATTTGAGCTCTTCTGCATGTTCCTCTCTCTACTGACCTATTATCCCAATATGTGACATACTCATTCTACTAATAATACAAATCCTGAATATGAAAGCATTCATTAAACTCCCAGGCTCTGCACTCAGGTGCAAGGTGGCCTCATTTGTATGCACTATGCATTTTTAGCAAATGACTGGGTAATTCTGATGCAGGTGCCCACAGAAGATATTTGGAGAAAGTATGGCCTAGGGTTTCACTCTTGATTCTTCTCTAGGTGTCAGGTAATGCAGGATTTCCAGAATTGTGGAAGATTCAAAAGCATGGTCATTTGTAGGTAATGACTCAGGACTTCCACTTTAATGAAGAGATGAAATGAATCTGTAGACTGCATGCAAATTGTCTGTATATAGTTTTGCAGTTGTGGCTTATAAATAAGGTTGAAAATGGTTTGCTCCCCCTAAACATAACAAACATGTACTCCCCAAAATGGTTTGGCTAGGAAAGCATAAACTTTAACTTGACCTGTTAATCTAGTGATTTATAATGTTTAAGATGATGTTCTGAATTGCTTTCTAAATGTGTTTGCATTTGTTTAGGGGGCACAGCAGCTCCCAGTTGTGACAGCAGGGTGAGGAGGCAGAGCATAGGCTCAAAAAGTCAAGGTGCAGCCAGGCAGAGGGGCAGGCACAGGAGAGTGAGACCTCCACAGCCCAGCTTCAGGCAAATGGTTAGCGCCCGGGGTCTGAGATGAGTCGGGAGAGAACACTACGCCCGCAAGTCCAGGGAGACAAGTGTCAGATCCTCTTTAGCAAGTTCTGCTTACAAGGAGGCCTCTACCCCTTAGCCTGGGTTCCAGGGGCAGAGAGAGAAGTGGTTCTAGGTCACAGATGCTAGGTGGAATAAGTGTTCAGTGATTTAAAAAGAGACTGAGGCAGAAACCCAGCCTGAAAACATCATTCAATTTGGGTGAGAGCAGATGGGGTGGACTAGTACCCATTTCAGGTCCCAGGTATGTTTTTCCATGAACCAGATTTGGGGCATAACAGGAGAGCCTGGAGTGTGTTCAAGTGCTGCTAGTGCCTTAAAGGAAAAGCTTTGGAGGTAGAGCTGCCAGGATATTTCTGACTACTTATTAGGCTTTTATGTTTGTTTGGACGCTGAAACAGGGTTTATCAGTTAGCTTGTCCAGCTCCAAGGAGTTTGAGAAGGCAGGGGATGCCCATGACAAGGAGGTGTCAGGATAAACGTTCAAGAACACTTGGAGTGTCAGGAGCAATTCCGGATCCCCTCCTTTGGGTTGAGCATTACAATGCAAACTCCTGGTCTAGGCTAGTAAGAAAGGTGATCATGTACCAAGTACCTCCAAGGAGATGGGTAGGTAAAGGTCTTAAGACTGGTTGACCCCCTACTTTCTTTTGCTCTGATTGGTCTGGCAAGTGGGATGGGGCCATGGCTCTGGGTAGATAGGTAGATTTGGAGCAGCGGTGGGGGAACAGGACCAGGCAGAGTCAAAGGTTGACTTTATTAGATAATCAGACATTTCATCTACCCTCATTGTTATGAATCATAGGCTCTCCATTGGATTATTTCTTCTTTGTGTGTCAACTTAACACAAGGATTGCTTGGATTTTGAAATGAGGGGTGGACGGAAACTTACCATTCAGTTTTCCTTAGGTAAACATTCTAAGCAAGTAGCTGAAGGTGCCATGCCGTTGAATTCAGCAGTAGGTTCTGGTTTACTTAAGACAATGACCATTGTGAGGACACCCTGCCTAAAGCATATTGGAGAAAAGTCAGCTGGCGTTTTGCAGCCATCAGATTGATTACCAAGAATTCAGAGTCACGAAAATGAAAATGGCCACTGTGTTTATTTATAAAAGTACTTTGTTGGTCTTCTAAGTTGAAGTTGATGACAGATGTGTTTTTAGAGAAAAAGTACAAACTCTAGAAACATAAGCGTCTGCTCTTTCTCAGGCTTGCCTCCTAGGTTTATACTTCATTTTTTAACCCACACAAAGGGCTTTCTTTTTTCTACCGAATACCTGAAAATATGGGTGTAAATGACTAATATGGATTCTTGACAGTTTTACTGGAACAAAACTGGTGTTTTCAGGCTTTGATTGCTCAATCTGGCTGGCTTTGTGGGTGGTGTTGATTATCCCTTTTTTTTTGCTCCATAATCCATATGGCATTACAGTCTACTAAGTGAACTTGCCTATTTAAGTGATGATGTACAGTGTTGCCCTGGGACCATAGAGTTCAGTTCTGTGACCCAAATGTGCTGCTGTACTTTGGTTTATTTATCATGGTTATAAGAATTACTTCATGGAGGTAGACCTCAAGAATGTAAAAGTCAAAGCATTTGAGTCAGCGGTTCTCAAAGTGTAGTCCATGGACCCCTGGGAGTCCCAAAGACTGTTTCAGAGGGTTTATGAGTACGAAATTATTTTTATCATAATTCTAAAATATTATTTTCCTTTTGGGGGGGGCTGTGTTCACATTTGCACTGATGGCGAGTAAAAGTGCTAGAGCCTTGGCACTGATCAAGGCAATGGCCCCAAAGTGGTCATTGTATTGGTCACCACTGTGTACTCTCAATTTTTAAAAAAGCCATTTTTAGTTAAAAATGTTCATGATGAAACTAACTATTATTTGTTTTTATTAAATCTGACCCTTGAATACACATCATTTTAACATGGGAAGTTAAAAAAGTCTGCTGAATATTGAAATATAGTGGATATCTAAATTAAAAACCACTTAGGTGTTTATTTGAATTGTGAGCAGAACCAACCACTTTTTTTCTTTTTGAGTTTTTGCTGACTTTATTGAAGTTTTTTTTTTTAACATATTTATTGGAGTATAATTGCTTTACAATGGTGTGTTAGTTTCTGCTTTATAACAAAGTGAATCAGCTATACATATACATATATCCCCATATCTCCTCCCTCTTGCATCTCCCTCCCACCCTCCCTATCCCACCCCTCTAGGTGGTCACAAAGCACGAGCTGATCTCCCTGTGCTATGCGGCTGCTTCCCACTAGCTATCTATTTTACATTTGGTAGTGTTTATATGTCCATGTCACTCTCTCACTTCGTTCCAGCTTACCCTTTCCCCTCCTCATGTCCTCAAGTCCATTCTCTACATCTGCGTCTTTTTATTCCTGTCCTGCCCCTAGGCTCTTCAGAACCATCTTTTTTTTTTTAAGATTCCATATATATGTGTTAGCATACGGTATTTGTTTTTCTCTTTCTGACTTACTTCACTCTGTATGACAGTCTCTAGATCCATCCATGTCTCTACAGATGACTCAATTTCATTCCTTTTTAAGGCTGAGTAATATTCCATTGTATATATGTGCCACATCTTCTTTATCCATTCATCTGTCGATGGACACTTAGGTTGCTTCCATGTCCTGGCTATTGTAAATAGAGCTGCAATGAACATTGTGGTACATGACTCTTTTTGAATTATGGTTTTCTCAGGGTATATGCCCCGTAGTGGGATCGCTGGGTCGTATGGTAGTCCAACGACTTTTTTTTAATGGAACTCCATTTTTACTTGGGCATTTGGAAGACATCTTCTCGAAAAAAATTTGTGAGCATGTCAGTTTAAAGACATAAATGACAGTCTAAGTCACCAGTGATAAAAGTTTAGTTTTCATGTGAAAATTTGACTTTTGGAAAAATTTATTGCCCCTGTGAGCTTGACAGATTTTTTTATACTTAAAGACTTTTTCTGAATAGGTAAAAGATGATAATAAATGTTATTTCTTTTTGATATTTGATAATGAAATATACTAACATTTAGAAGATCTGCTTAAATCAATACTTCCCAAAGGACCAATGCATAGATTTAAAAAATCATGCGTGAGAAAAATTTCCACTGAAAAGACAAGATATGGTTTTTAATTCCATATTACAACCAACCTTTAAGATTTTTGAATTTTGGTATAATATCAAAGAATAGTATCCACAATTATATGAAATGGCTCTTAAAATCGACCTCTATCTTCCAACTACGTATCTATGTAAAGCTGCATTTTCTTTATAAACTGCACCCGAAATAGCATTTTGCAATAAATTGAAAGAAGCAAATAGAAAAACCCAATATCCTCTATTAAGCCAAACATTAAAGAGATTTGCAAAAAGGTAGAATGGTGTCACCTTTCTCACTATTTTTTTGTTTTTGTTTTGGAATGTATAGTTATTTTTCATAAAAGTGTGTTATTTATGTTAACGTAGTGAATTTTTGTTATTTTAAAATGAACAGGTTTTAAAATTTCTCAGTTTTAATTTCTAATACAGTAAATATTGATAGATAGATATAACCCATGTAAACAAAAATTCTTTGGTAGGTTCATTAACCTTTAGAGTGTAAAAGGATCCTGAGGTTAAAAAGTCTGAAAACCATTGGTTTAAGCTATGTTTTCCACATATGGTCCAGATTAGGAATCCATATCTAGTTTAAATATAAAGCAAATCATTTTTAATTTTTTTCCCCCCAGTTTTCTTAGCATTGCCATTGTCCTTTTGTTTCTGGATGTCTGTCCAGAAGTGCCCATAAGGAATCTTTGCTGGTCCCAATCTAGAGGCTTTCAGACTGGCACACTGTCACCCGGGAGCAGGCATCAGCCACGAGTCCCTCCTACCTGAAGGGCAAGAGAGGAGCTGGTATGCAGTCACAGACAATTGTCTTTGTCTTTCACATCTGGCTAACTCCTTTATGAGGATAGATGCACAGCTAGCCGGGGCTATGGTCGCTGGCCTGAATGATTCTGTGTGTTAAACCTATCTTATCTGGAGACAGAATTGGAATTTGGAGGGGGTGTTTATGAGTTCATCATAAAGAATATCATCAATACAATGGACTATTAAATGGGCAATAAAACGTTAATTATGAAAAATCATGAAAACTTCTTGCTGGGATTCTAAGTGAGGAAGGCGGCTTACCCAGTGGTATTGCAGTTTATCAACAAAAGCTGTAATTATTTATTTATTTTTTAAAAAGACATTGTGGTAGACACTGGGAATATAGTGGTGAACAAAAGAGACAGTCCTTGACTGTAGATGTAAAATTTGTGTGCTCGTTGAGACAAATTTGAAGGTCACGAGTAACAGTGAAAATAGATTAATGAGGAAGCTGCTTCAAACCTTTCATACTTTCTAAAAATAACGTCTTGTTGATATTATTATTTTAATTTCAATATCGGGCCAATGAGGGGCTAGAGATGGGTGTGAAATTCATGCTCTTTTGACCCCTGCCTCTTTGATACAGTGGAGGAGAGGCCCTGGGAAGGGTGCTGATCCTTCTGGCTGATCCCAGCCTGGTGTCCTTGCATGATCCTCAAAGCTCCTGCCTTGTTTTACTCTGTTTAAGTAGCTCCTTGGCCTAACCCAGTTCAGGGCTGTCACAGCCTCCCTTGTGGTCCCATGAGGTCCCACTGAAAGGGAGCTACAGAGTAAACATGGCCTTTCCTTGGATCCTTGTTTCTGCCATTACCACCTACAGAGGAATCTATCAGGGTTCTATTTGTTTACAACGTGTCACTTTTTTAAGGCCACCCAGAGGCAGGGATTGGGGGGGCAAGTTTGCTAGGCAAAAAAAAAAAAAAAAGACAAGAAAGACATGGCTGAAATATTCCTCAACATATCCTACAAATACCCCTTTTAAAGTCATGGAAACCACATAGCCCACAGAGCATGCCTGGGGAATTTGTAGCCAGCTATGTTTTCAGAGGCTGTGGGAGATGGAGTTTTCCTACTATGGTATTTATAAATATTTTCGAAATGCCAGACATTGGTAGGGTGACCTGGTTTACAGAACTGGAAAAGAGCCATGTTGAAGCCTAGAATTCTTGTTTTTCTATTGTAACATGTATAAAAGTTCTGAAAAAAATCAAGATAATCCTGAAAAAAATCAACAAAACCAACCAACCAACAGACACTGTCAGTGTGGTTTTTGGAATCTATAAAAATTAAATCTTAAATTGAATTTGAAGAGCATATGATTTAATATAGTAATTATGGAGGGGAAGGCTTTGGGGAGTAGAATTGGTTGTTCAATTAAGGAATACTGATTGCTCAATATAAGGACTTGTTTAACCTAAAATTGTCATCAAGAAATTTGCAACAAGGAGGAAGGATTCTATAGCTGTAAATTCTTAGGATAGACATACAGTAGTAAGTTGAAGTTGACTAGCATTTTCCAAATTGTTTTCCTCCTTATATTGTACCAGAATATGTCCAGGTGCCATGACAAAAGGGTTCTGTGGTCAAATAAGCTTGAGAAACCGTCTCCTATATTCTCCCTGTTGACTATTCATATGAATTACAGGATAAGAAAAGACCTGCAATAAAAAATCCTATTTAACTTTGTTTAACACAACCTTACTCATTTCTTGGCAGGAGTCTCATGTCATGGAACCCCTAGTTAACCTCTTATGAAACAGGGTTCCACAAAGTACTAGTTTAGGAAATGGTATAGGAGATAATTGAATATCAATTACCTTGATACTTTTGATGGAGAGATTTGGCCAATCCAGAAAATCCTTCCAGTGGTCTGAAAGAAGGCTGAGGTAAATGTTGGCGTGTGTTGGTAAGGAATTGCCATTGTCTTTCACATCTGGCTAACTCCTTCATTGGAAAGATGGACAGCCAGCTGGGGGTATGACAATTTGCCTGCGGGATTCAGTGTGCTAGAAATCACAGCCAATTCTTATCCTTCCCTCTAGACCTCAGGTGGATTGTGGTTATGGCGCCCATCAATGCTGTTTTTTACAGAAAAAGCATTTTTAAAATGGTTGTACAGTGACCTACTATATCTGTGGGGTTGCCTCACGTATTCATAGTGAACACCAGCCTATGTGTGATCATGGAGCAAGGGAGCATACCAGCATGTATTACCTTCTAGAGGGAGATTAAATGATTATCCCTACCAACCCCCAAACACACCCCTCCTTAGGAAAACAAACATTTGCAAGTTTATTTTATAAAATCCGCACAGAACTTATATAAATACTTTGTGACAGAGGCTGTCATACTGCATATGTCAAGAAAGTGCTTTGAAATTTTATGCAAATACATGGGCGATGCATACACTACTGTGCACCCCAAAGACTACTCCATGTGTTCCTGGTGCCAAGGAAAACACAAATGTTCTCCAACTAATTCAGAGGAAAAGTCACCGCAGCCCTGTACCTTTCGCAGCCCTGTACCTTTCACAGCCCTGTTCTCTGGGCCAGTGAAACATACTTTGAATGGCTAATCCTAAAGAGAGCAGGGTGGGGTTGAGGGTGCCGAAGGTTCATTTTTATCAGCAACTTTTATAGATTAAGTTCTGCAAGACACTTCAAGTACATTCACTTGTAAAATTTTCACAATAGCTTTGTAAGGAAAATGGCATTGTTTAGTAAATGCCATTCACTAAATAACCAAGACTCAGATTAAATAAACTGCCAAGGTCACACATTTGTTAATTTATGGAGCTGGCTGGGATTTAAAATTAATTTGACCCTATGTATTCGTAAGGACTAAGCATTTAATGAGCACTTATTTGTGTACCAGACACTGAGCTAAAACCTTTACCTCCATCATCTTATTCTTTATATGAACTTGTGAGAGTGGGCACTGTTGTTTTTTTCTAATTTACAGATGAAGAAATTGAAACTTAGAGAAGTAAAGTAAATTGAGTGCAAAGTAGTATGGGATCAACCGGGGTGGGAGGGGGCCCTTAACCCCAGGATTTGTTCCTTTGAACCATGTGGGTTTCCAGTTTTCCTTCTAAATTTAGACTCTGGAAACTTCCCGTGTTTGTACTGAGCTTAGGCACAGGGAGGCAGTGAAGGTTCATGCCTTCATGAACTAGGATTTCATAAACATTTAAAAAGTCATTATTTTCCCCCAGATTTTTTTTTTTTTTTTTTGGCGGTACGTGGGCCTCTCACTGTTGTGGCCTCTCCCGTTGCGGAGCACAGGCTCCGGACGCGCAGGCTCAGCGGCCATGGCTCACGGGCCCAACCACTCCGCGGCATGTGGGATCTTCCCAGACCGGGGCACGAACCCGTGTCCCCTGCATCGGCAGGCAGACTCTCAACCACTGCGCCACCAGGGAAGCCCTTTCCCCCAGATTTTTGATTCATCACCCATTATCAGGAATTTGGTATCATTTCCACATGCATGGATATTGTTAGTTCTACAACTCTAATAATAGATCAGATTTGGAGTTCTGAGAGACTGTTTCAGTGCAGAGACCTCACATCTAAGTATTCGATGAAGGAAATGGCCTCTTCATTAGGGTTTGCAGTCTTTTGCCCAAAACATTGGGATACATGTGTATCTGAGGCTCTCCTCCTTCATTCCTGTTACCCTTTGGAGTTAGGAATGTCTGTGAAGAGAATCATTTAAAATATTTGCTATGCACAGTTTTGGTGCAATACTGCTCCTTTCATTTGCAAGTGTTAAGAACTTCTCTGTTTTTGAAAGTAAAACTTATTAGACCCTTTGAGGACTATGGATTTTGTGGTTGCCCATAGCATATTTTATTAAATGAGGGCAACCATTTTCTAGGCAGAATTGATCCCAGAGAATGGGCCATTTGTGACTTCAAACTTAGTCTCCCTGGGAGGGTTTGCAAAAGAGGGAGTGAGACTTGAGCCTAAAGGCTACCTCAGGCTAAACCAGTTAGAAGGTCAGTGGATCATAGTCTTTGTCCTAAACCACTGGAAACATCTTCCCAGCACAAAAACACAAAATAGTCATTGCACGTGAGTGTATGTTTTTGCACAAGATTTTTTTTTTTTTCGGTACGCCGGCCTCTCACTGCTGTGGCCTCTCCCGTTGCGGAGCACAGGCTCCAGACGCGCAGGCTCAGCAGCCAAGGCTCACGGGCCCAGCCGCTCCGCGGCATGTAGGATCTTCCCGGATCGGGGCACGAACCCGTGTCCCCTGCAGCAGCAGGCGGACTCTCAACCACTGCGCCACCAGGGAAGCCCCACACAAGATGTATTTTAAGTAAAATGTACAACATAAATGTAAGTGTATTTTCCACCTTCGCAATTTTTGGAGGGGAGTTGGAAACATTTTGTTTTGGTGTCTCACTCACAGAGTCCCTGAACAGACCTTATCAGATAGTTACTTAGAACACATAAAATTTTATATCTTATGTAAAAATTAAGGGAAATCCTTCACTGCAAAGGCATTATCTATAATCTACACAATTGAGAATATGCCAGACACTCTTCAGATTAAAAATGTATTCAACCAATCTGAACTAGGAATGTTCTTGTCATGAGTTGGTCATATAGTTTGAGCTTCTTGTTTATATCAGTTCTCTGACCTTGGCATCCAAACTTTAGTAGTTGATGAAGCTCTTTATACATAGCATAGATCAATTTAAAAAGTGACATTCTAGATTTCCTGGTCAAAAAAGGGCTGGATGTTCCACCTTCAGTATGTAAACTTTCACTTAATCTGCTTGTTTTCAAGACACTGCCATCATCCTCTAGTTGACCTGGTATAATAAAATGGTGGATATTTCTTTTTTTTATTATTTTTTAAATTTTATTTTTGGCTGCGTGGGTCTTTGTTGCTGCCTGTGGGCCCCCTCTAGTTGCAGCAAGCAGGGGCCACTCCTCATTGCGGTGCGCGGGCTTTCCACTGTGGTGCCCTCTCCCGTTGTCAAGCACTGGCTCTAGGCACGTGGGCTTCAGTAGTTGTGGCACACGGGCCCAGTAGTTGTGGCTCGCAGGCTCCAGAGCACAGGCTCAGCAGTTGTGGCACATGGGCCTAGTTGCTCCACGGCATGTGGGATCCTCCCGGACCATGGCTCGAACCCCTGTCCCCGGCACCGGCAGGCGGACTCTTAACCACTGCACCACCAAGGAAGTCCCTAAAATGGTCGGTATTTCTGAAACACTGCCTCCCTGAGTCTTGGACATTTACTCCTCAAATATTCCTCTTCAGTACTGGTCTTTAAAGAGAGCCCCTGTGTGTGTGTTCTGAGTTGCTTGTCTCTGGTCCACTCACCGCTAAAGTCCTGACAGGTATTTTAAGTGGATCGGCCTTCCCCTGAATTCCAATCAAAGGTGGCCTTCCACTCTTCTGCCATTAGCTTCACAGGAACCATGGAAACTGTCCTTGGTTTTCACTGAAGCATTTAGGGTAGTTCCAGAAAGCCCCTGAACTTTTGTCCTAGCTATTGCCTGAACTGCTGTCTTTTCTGTATCATTTTCTGAAATAAGGTACTAATCGTGTTGCTCAGGTAGAACTTTTTTTTCATTCCTTTTACTAGGGTTAAGGATTTGACCTGTCCCATCTATTGTTCTTCGTCCTTCTGAGATTAAAAACCTCGGGGGTTGCTAGGCATATTGTCGTATTGTTATAGAGCTGCTGTCCACGCAGACCTCGTACATGACCTGGTAAAGTGTTCACCCAGCTGCTGCCTCTCTGAGGTACCTACTCTCTTCTGGCTTCTCTGAAGCATGTTCTGGCCAGGACTATAAGACAATGCTTCTGAATGTCACCTAAGATTATTCCAGGAGAAGCTCGATTTAACATAATTCATTGTTTCTACAAGAGGCCAAACACTTCCTCTTTCTGCCTGGCCAATATATGAGTCCATTTGCCAGAGAATATACCTATACTTTGTTTATAGGTGCCATTTTATACTAGATATTGCCCACACTGATCATCTTTCTAGGAAGATGGCCAGCCTTCCTAGAAAGTAATAGAGGAAATATCTCTTTTCTGTGCTGGACAAGATTCCATCTTCTCCCATGTCTGTCTGCCATTGTCCCCGCTGTTTGGCATTGCCACCATTTTTCCAGGCACTTTGATTCTCAGCCTGGCATAGATACTGCTTACCCCCTCTTGAATTACACAATACCACTAATATCCTGGAGGCCTCCAACGACAAGCAGTGTGGAGGGGAAGTGGGAAAGAAGGACCAATTCCATTTTCCTTTTTGTGTGTTTTACTCAATTATAGGAATCCCAAATCAGTGGGCCTGTACTTGAATAATTCACAGTTCTTTTAGGCTTTACTTTCAGCATCTTTCTTCCCTAGGACCAACATGGACATCCATGGCAGTGGACTTGGGATGACTTGAGTGACAGATGCCAAGCTATGTTTACAGTAATACCTTCCTTCTGTAACTAGGGGATTCTGTTGTGCTGCATCTCTTCCTCCCTTAAGATGGGGTTTGCTGTCACAAGAAGACAAACAGGTGAACCTCTCTTTTTCACTGGACTTGCCCAAACATGTCAGAACACGAGCTGGGAGCCCTCCATCACAGCTGTTTCCAACAGCTTGTACGCATTTCCTTTGATCATATTGGGCCTAGATTGCTGTTATCCCAAAAGCTTGCCAAGATTGAGTTACAGCCTGATTGTCTCAAAACACAAACTTAGAATTGGTTGACAAGACCAGTACCCAGGGGGCATCACTAGTTTGAATGAATAGTTCCAGTAACCTCTAGTCTCCCTGGACAGTGTCCCCTGATGGAGGCCAGAGTGTTTATTGGACTCCATGATTATTGTACTCATGGCATTTTAGATTTTGTTAGAATTTTAGGGAATTGTCACTTGATACAAAGTAGAGAACTGCACATAGTAATGTATATTGAATGGAGATTCTGAAAATTTTCATTTAAAGACCACAGTGTCTAACGTTACAGACACTCAAATGTGTGTTGCATGGATGAACAAAAGCCAAAATGCTGTGCCTCATCAATTGCTATTCAGAAATTAAAACAAAGTTTAAATGTAATCTTATTTTTCTGTAGTGTGTTCAGTCATACTATATTTATGAAATATCTCAAAGACTTCTAAGTCTCATTTTGTCCATACAATAAGGGGATCCAAATTTATCTTAATTAAGATTAGTTTATTTCAAGGCAACAGATATTTTGGGGCCTTAGGAAACATTACTGGAGCACAAACGTTTTTGAGTTATTCCAGTTTTAACTGTCAACCCAACAAGTAGGTGTTTAACTGAAAACCAAACACTTCTGACGTTACTGTGGTCTCGCTGTGGAGCTGGGAAGACAGAAGTACTTGAGAAAGACAGAAGTACTTGAGAAAGTCAGAAGAAAGATGAACATAGCTTCTACCCTCAGTGAACTCTCAACCCAGTTTGGGCAAATGATGCCAAAATCCAAACGAAAGATTGTGGAAACAAAATAAAACAATATACGAAGCATGTGGTATCCATAAAGTATTTCTGGTGGCCAAAACTTAAAGGTCAACGGAAAGGTTTTAGAGGAGCAGTCCATCAGCAATGCTTGGGTTTCCGTCTGTGGGTCAGTATTTCTAGAGACGCTTGCGTCCGTCAGAGGCTTTCGTATGGCTTCCTCCTTATTGCATATCCAGCTTTGCTGCGGTGTAGACAGCCTGGGGAACATGAAAAATGCCCTTTCTCCTGCACAATGGTGTTATTTCCTTCCTTTCAGGAATGGCTCATAACTCACAGGAGGTGTGAGTTCTGAATGATCGTGCTTTTCATCTCCCTGGAATTGGGCCAGACTGTAGATAAAGCGTTTGATGTGTCAGCAGTAGGCTTGTAACAGCTTTGACTACCTACATGATGATGAAAGGTTGAACTTTGATAAAAATGGCAAGAAAAGGAAAAGGGCTCGTTTTCTTTCTTTCTTTTGCTGTTTTTTTTTTCTTTGGATGGCAGTTGAGAAATGTCCTACTGGGGTGGTCTGGGAGGTCTCTGGGAATCTGAAACATCAGGAGGGTGTTCTCCTGTGGATTTGTTTGTTTATTTATTGATTGTTTCAGAGAGGGAACCCCCATGCTTGCCAGTAAGGCAGGGCCAGATTCTCAGGGCCCTTATCAGCAAGTCCTACCTCTTTGCTCACTGAGCCCTGGAAAGAGGCATCGCATCCTTCAGGGCAGATCACTTCTGCTCCCAACTGTCCCTCAGCCTTCAGTACCTACCTACAGACACCAAACGAACCAGGGCTGGCAAATCTGCTCTAATTCCCAGGGCTTTCTTTCCTTATCCCTCATGTTTCAGGGCATTTGCTCAGAGATCTCGGTCCTCTAGGGTGGTCTTATCTTCCTGCTTCTATAATCGACAAAGAAAGGAGTAAAATATTTGTGGAAACCCCCAACCAGTTGGAATTTGCCTCTAGCAGTATCCCAGTCTTATCAGTGATTTGTGTGTCTGCCTGCGTGGAAAGCTGTGTTTGGGGAAGAGGAAGAAGTTTGAAATTTTCTTTTTCAACGCAGAAACATTAAAAGCAAACAAACAAACAAAAACAAAGCCCTGCCATTCAGCTAAGTGACAAGAAAGAGCTAAGAACAAGGACTCAAAGAGAAAGACATGAATTTTACCTTTAAATATGAGGCTTAAGCAAACACAAAACGGAAACCCCCTTTGAAAACGGTGTTAGTGAAGGAATAATAAACACATTTACACCACCTATTTATTTATGACTCTAATATTTATTTCACAAAATTATGACCTTTGACTCCGCCTCCGTGGGCCCTTGAAGTCCACTGCTGTCTCCACAGCTGGGCTGGGCCTGCTCACCTGGGCAGCTGCTGAAAATAAGCCTTGAGCTGGCAGCAGGGGAGGCCTGGCTGTGGTACCACACAACCCACCACCCCCACCCAGCTGAGGCCATGCAGGAGTTTCTCTGTAATTCCCTGCAAGTATCTCTGAATAGGATGAACACAGTCAAACTCTCTGGGAGTCATCTCTCTGGCCATCAGAGGACACTCAAGTTCCTGCAGGGCTCACTGGCATGGACCAGAGGGTGACATGTCATACAATTTGGTGGGAACTTCAGTTTAAGGGCCCTGAAGAGACCTGTTGGCAAACAGGGTGGGTGTCCTCCTTCCTTAACACGAAAAAGTTGCTTCTGGGGCTTCCCTGGTGGCACAGTGGTTGAGAGTCCGCCTGCCGATGCAGGGGACACGGGTTCGTGCCCCGGCCCGGGGAAGATCCCACATGCCGCGGAGCGGCTGGGCCCGTGAGCCATGGCCGCTGAGCCTGTGCGTCTGGAGCCTGTGCTCCGCAACGGGAGAGGCCACAACAGTGAGAGGCCCGCGTACTGCAAAAAAAAAAAAAAGAAAAAAAAAGTTGCTCCTGAAGACGTCCAGCAGCACTTACGATCGCGGCCTGTGACAATAAGGAGAGAGTGAATAAGGTGAGAAAATCAAATTGTCTGGATTGAATGTCACCTTCAAAGGTGACCTTCAAAGGTAGAATGAAATAACTAGAGATGAGCATAGGAAGAAGAACACACAGGAAGTGATGAATTTGTTCAGTTCAGCAATCATATGACCGGGGTTTAAATTGAGATTCCTGGCTATCTTTTCCTTTCTGAAAAACTGGCTTGTTCAGTGAGGGAAAGGCTGATAGAACAGGTTATTCTAGTGTGTTGTAGTGACATTAGACCTGGAATATTACATCTGGGACTGTACAGTGAAATTAAATGTCATTTCTTTACTAATAATTTTGTTGGGCAGAATAATGGCTCCCTGACTGCCAAGATGTCTACATCCTAATCCCCCAAACCTGTGACTGTCACATTATATGGCCAAAGGGATTTTGTGGATATGATTAAGTTAAGGATTTTGAGATGGGGAAATTATCCTGGATTATCTGGATGGGCCCTTTTTACAGGCCTCCTTATAAAAGGGAAGCAGGAGGGTCAGAGTCAGAGGAGATGTGGTAACAGAAGCAAGGGCCAGGGTCAGAGAGAGATTTGAAGATGCTACACTGACGGCTTTGGTGATGGAGAAAGGAGGCCATGAGCCAAGGAAGGCAGGCAGCGCCTAGAAGCCAGAAGAGACGAGGAAACAGATTCTTCCCTAGAGTCTATAGACGGAATGCAACCCTGCCGACGCTTTGATTTCAGCCCAGTGAAACTGATTTCAGACTTCTGACCTCCAGAATTGTGAGATTATAAATGTGTGCTGTTTTAAGTCACTAAGTCTCTAAGTCTGTATGGTAATTTGTTACAGCAGCAGTAGGAAACCAAAACAACAATATGAACAACAATACAATTGGACTTAGAAACATTAATTGATGGGAAAAATAAAAGGAATTTGGCTCAGGCCAATTCTTAAAGCAGGTCTTGATTTTCTGACTGTGAAGGAAAAAAAAGGTTTTTGTTTTTATCAGCCCAGTGGGCACCTCTCAGGGGTCATTGTTTGCACAAGATTTTCATGGGACAAAATAAATGTCTTGGCCAAGCTTTGCTGACATATCCTTGACTCTCTGTGTAGAATCAAAGTTGAGTTTTGTTTTATGACTTGGAAACAAAAACCCATGCATAGCATAATGTTCAGCTTCTCGGGCTAGAACGTCTCCAGGATCCACACAGATGGTGATGATAAAGGCTGAGTCGGACTCAGCACAGATGCCTTGGAGAAGCACAATTCAACCCCATCCATCACAGTCTCCCATTCCTTCCCTCCTGCCCTCTTCCTCCACAAGCCTGAATAAAAGTGGCCTTCAGCTACCAGAGAGGTGAAATGGGGCCCGATTCTTCTCTCAGAGAGAACTCCTCCACCTGAAAAATGTTCTCCATCATTCAGAACACGTGTCTTGATCACATGTTACAAGCTATGATGTGCACTAGCTGCTGGAGAAACTCACAAGAGAAATAAGCCTTAATCCCTGCTTGCTGGAAGCTCCTGTTAGTGAGGCATTTGCAAAATGCAGTGCCTTGGACAGCAGCATCCAACTCAGCTGGGAAAGTTATTAAAAATGCAGATTCCTGGACTGTGGCTTGCGAAAACATTGGTCTAGTGCAGTCGTTCTCAACTGGAATTGATTTTGTCCCCCAGGGACATTTGGCAGTGTCTGGAGACGTTCCTGTTTATAACAACCAGGGGATGAAGGGAGATACTGGCATCTAGTGAACAGAGGCCAGGGATGTTGCTAAACATCCTACGATGCACACAATGGCCTCCTGAAACAAAGACTTATCTGACTCAAAACATCAATAATGCCAAGGTTGAAAAGCCATAGTCTAGTGGGTAAGTCTCACAACCTCCCACACAAATTATTATGCCATGTGGTGTATACATACATGCCTATGTAGTGTGTGTGTATCTATGTATACCTTTCTCTTTCTCTCTCTCTCCCATCATAGTGGGCTTATCACCCACTCTAATTTGCAGTTGACCTCTCTGCCTTTGTCCACTCTACTTCTGCTCCCTCAGCCTCACAGCTCTCCTGCTGCCTCTCTTCTGCTTGGATTTCCTGTTCTGCACTGGCCAAGAACAGGGGAAGCCAAATACCAAGTCCTTTACCCCTGGAGTAATTGTCATGCTCCGCAACTTTACCAAAATAAATTTCCAGGTTGAAGAGAGGCATGGATCCGGACATCCATTTCTTTGGGGAAAGATTTTTGACCGAACCTGGAATTCAGAGTTGGTACTCTGCTCACAAGTCAGCTTTATACCACTGGCTATTATGATGTCAGAGTTATGGGTCACACATGAACTCTTTGCACCCAAGATGTATTTCTCCGCTACACTAACCCCTCCAGTTTTTCTCTCCCGTTTTCCCCATGTTTATCTAGAATCAATGGAGAAGTCCATTTTCTTCAAGCAATTGCACATTGGGAAAAAACTTCTCCAGAATGTGGTTGAGTGTAGCTGATTGGTTGTAACCGGTTAGCAATGCACTGCTGTGCTTCCCCCCGCCTCCCATTAGGGGCCCAGACTCTGTTTCCCGGTCAAGGGATGAGTGCCATGCCACATGCTACAGAAAGGTTTCCAGCCCCCAATTCTCAGCAGCCCTCAGGGGTGGGAGAAGCATCCTGCATGCACATGGCTGTGGTTTTATCATCTTGCACTCATCACTATATTCAGGAAGATAGTTTTTTTTTTTTATTACACAACAGAACTCTTGCTCTAGGGTAAACTTTGACACAGAGCAATTGTGTTCTTGACTAAATCAGCTAAAACAAAAATAAGAAAATAGACCTGGAACAAGTTTCATGTCTTTCTTTTAAAAACAGCTACTTTTGGAGAAGCACTCACATATGTAATTAGAACAAAGGACCACTTGCCTTCTCAAGGAATGGCAAATGGTGAAAATTGTAACTCACCAGTATGGTGGAAGTTCCTAGCTTGCCTTTTCTTGTTGACCAGATGGGAATAGTCATTAGTCCCTATGCATTTTAACCATTTAGAAATTTTCAAACATTTGACAAAAACATGGGATACTAAGAATCCTACCAGCTTTACAAATTGAAGTTGAGTGTTGCTTTTTGAAGTATCAGCACCAACATTTAATTGGTACCCAAAATATTCAAAACCCAAGGAGATACAAAGGTAAGGGGATGCCAACAGCCCTGAACTCTGCCATCTGATCAGCACCCTGTAGTTAAAGTGCTCTGAAAAATTCATCTGGATTCTGGAGCTCATTCTGTGTGGCGGCTTTTCATTTCGTTCAACAAATTTTTACTGAGATGCTTCCTTGAGCCCATTACTCTCTTTTTTTTGCGGTATGCGGGCCTCTCACTGTTATGGCCTCTCGCGTTGCGGAGCACAGGCTCCGGACGCGCAGGCTCAGCGGCCATGGCTCACGGGCCCAGCCACTCCGCGGTATGTGGGATCTTCCTGGACCGGGGCACGAACCCGTGTCCCCTGTGTCGGCAGGCAGACTCTCAACCACTGCACCACCAGGGAAGCCCCCATTACTCTCTTGAAAGATATTAGGCTCAAAGGACTGGTTCCTGCCCATACCATAGTCTAGCTTAGAGGCAAAACCAGTGTTGTCTCTCAGGGTTAAACGTTTATGTATGTGTCAAAAATACAGGAGTACAGATGAGAAATGAAGAGGTATGGGAAGATGGAGGAGGTTACTGGGAAATGAAGGCATCTAGAAGACTTCACAGATGAGAAGAGGTGTGAAATAGACCTTGAGTGAAGCCCGATTTCCATAGGGGTTAATGATGGGGGAGACAGGGAAAGAGGCATGTAGAAAGAAGATAGAAGGCATAAGATGTGCTTGGGGACAGGAAAGAAACAAGATACACAGGAACCCTCTCTGTGTTGGTGTTGGGAGGAAAGGAGATGGGAGAGAAGATTATGGGGTATCTTGACAAAGTAGCCTAACTGCAGTAACGAAGAACTAATGCATCTGCGTGTTTTAACAAAATAAAATTTATTTCTTGCTCATTTAACAGTTCCTTGCATGTGTTTAGTGGGTAGATTTCCATATGGTGACTCAGAGAAGCAGGCTCTTTCACTTTGTTGCAAGGTTCTTGCTGCTCTCACCATTCAGCTGGCTCTCCTTCCAGTTGGGAGAGAAAGTGAGAGCATGGTGCTTTGAATGGGAGAGATTTTTAGGAGTCAGGTCTGGAAGTGTTTTACATTATTTCCATCTACCTCCCGTTGACCACCCCTAGCTGCAAGGGAGTCTGAGGAATGTAGGTGGGCTCTGTGTCAGGAGAAAAAGAATTCTACACACACATACTCACTTCTACATTGACTTTTAGCTTAAGTGGGCTGAACTTCCTCCTGAATGCAGTGGTAAGTCATCTTCCAGCTTAGCATGGGGGCACGCTCCATAAAGAATGATTTTTGTATGTTATATTCACTGCTGTATCCCCAACATATGGTGGACCTTGAATAAATCTTTGATCAAAGAATGAAACAATGGTTGGATGCTGGAAAGGAGTCTTGGAGATATTGAACCTCCCAGGATGGTTTAGTGTAGGAGAGTTGAGGCAGGGAAGCCAATTAGAAAGCGATGGCGATAATCTGATAGAGCCTGAGTTAGTGCGGTTACAATAGGAATTAGTACATTTTCAGAACCAGAAATATTTATTTCTGCTATTTTAACTTTCTTAGTTTACAGCAGAGCCCCAGCTTATAGTTTAACCAGAGTCCCTGCTGAGTTGAAATCACAGAAGCAGGTTGTGAGCCGAAAGGGCCTGGGACTTTCTTTGGAGGTATTAATTGGAATGCAGCCTTGGGACTTGGGCTATGCTACAATACTGCAACCCAAACAAAATAAAACCTGACCAAATCAGCAAACCCAGATTGGAGTTCAAGTTACTTTAACAGACTCTTGGGAAACACAAACTGCAGTTGTATTATGTATGCAAAATTCGCTCTTTGACCTCATTGTAAGGAAAATTACTGGAGTACACACAGTCTTTGGCCAGCTTTCCAGTGTGTTGGACAAGTTAACGGCTATGCAGTTATGCAATATTTTTCTTAAATTTTAATTTTAAAATATGGTTGAAAAATAGATGCTTATCCAACAAGAACAGAGAATATCCATGAAAAGAATACATTCTCTGTGCACCTAAGAGAAGCTGACACCCAGGCAACCTCGTGTGGCCCAAGGCTTCATGATTTTAGGAAGTTGCTGGCAGATGAACTTCTTTGAAATTAAAAGCTAAAGAGAGCATTCTGTCCTCCCTCTAGATTTGACTTTTGTGGTTTATGTATAAGCTGGGGCAGACCTCACAGTAGGACCTAGACTCAGGTTATGCGCCTCTGAAGTCTGGTGAAAGGCCAGACTTCAGGATTATGCAGAGTTGAGTGAGGAACCTCACTGAGAACAGCCAGGGATTCCTAGGAGATTTTAGCGATTCTTGCTGATCTGGAAATAATGTAAAAACAACAGAAGAGCTTTTTGTGGTATTTTCGTGTGTTTTCTATTGGTTTGGGGAAGAAGCCAACATTAAAGTGGCTTAAAAATAATAAATATTTAAAAAGACATAACGTGCCCTACGCTTTTCATCCATTCCTACCAAAAAATAAACTATCATGATGAAAATGGTAAGAACAGGAAGGGAAAGTAGAAACAACAGGCGACAGTAGTATGCTAGGACGGGAAGGATCCAGACAGCTAATGTCTGGCGTTAATACGGAAAGTGCTGGAGAAGGTGTGAGGAAACGCCACGAGGGAATCTTTCCCTTGTGAGGCCCAGGACTCTTTGAAGCGTGAGCTCCTCATTTCCTGAGGTCTCTCGAGATAAAAATTCCAGGCTTGAGACAATGGGTACTTTTTAGGATCTACTAATTTGGTTTCTAGCTCAAATCCTAGAGAAGCCAATTCATTGAAATTCCATTTGCCTAGTGATCTATCTACCAAATTTACTGATTTTTCTAAAGAAAAAACCTTAATTATTCCCAAATTTGATAGCAATTCATAGTGCACAGGATAGTTTTCACACGAGCCAAAGTTATTGGATGTAAATTGGCTGGAAAGCACTTTTTTTTTTTTCTGCTCCAGCTTTCTGAAGATTCAGTTACAAGTTGCTGAGGCTGGAAAAACAGGCGTCCCTGCTGAGGGATAGGGAAGGGGGAGTTGGTATGCTCATCTTCACATGCTGGAGAGGCGAGAGATGCTGACGGGCAGAGAAGGAGGGATGCTGAGGAGGAGAAGAAAGGAATGGATGTCAGAGGTGATAGATGCTGGAGGACAGAAAGGGTCAAGGATGAGGGGCAGGGAAAGAATTGAAGGCTCTAGAACATCTTCCAAGGCTGCTAAAGCTCTGCCAGTCCTTCTAATATCGATAATCATAAAACTTCTACTTACTTGATTGAAACAGGTTTGGTTAGCTGGGCGACTTCAGTGGAATGGTTCTTCCGAACACTGGCTTTCAGTATATCTGTTTTCAGCAGATTGGCTAACTTCCCCAAGTCCGAGCCTTGCTGAGCCACTCTAGCAACACCTTTAAGGTGTGGCCAAAAGGGAAGCCTTCATGGAGGAAGCTGTCAGCAGGACAGAAGAGGACACATCTCAGTAAAACCCCAATAGTTGCTTTGTTGCATTGGGCTTGGAAAGAGAGCCCAACTTGTTTGGGTTTGCCTGAGACTTCCCTGGTTTTAGTATTGAAAGCCTCAAATCTCAGGCAAACTGAGATGGTTGGCTGGTCTTAAGAAGGAAAAAGATAAAGAAAGGTGGTGGTGACTGGGGAGAGGTGATGCTGAGGCCATCTCTTTAGGTGTGGTCGGTCTTCTCACGGGTATCATTCATGGGGCTTACAGGGAAGATCAGAGGATGCCTGGGGACAATTGCATAGATCTAAGCAGTCACCCCAGTGACCCAGCACCAGGAAAGGCCTAGGTTTGTTCCAGATATCTTGGTTAGACAATATATATATGCAAGTACTTTTCTAAATGTGCTTTTTTCTCTTTCTCTTTTCTTCAGGGAGGCAGGACACAGTGCGTGAGAGAAGTCTGTCCCATTCTCTCCTGTCCTCAGCACCTTAGCCACATTCCCCCAGGACAGTGCTGCCCCAAATGTTTGGGTGAGTGACTGTTTTCAGGTCAAGGAACAATGTAATTTATTCTTGGAGTTTCTGCTGAGAGTCGTCATCCACTTTGTTATCTTGAGGTTCTCAAATTGTGCTATTTCGTGGCTTCTTAGAGACAATGCCTTCTTCTGATTACCCGAGTGTAAGGTGTGTACAGAGTTTGTCTCTCTTCTGGGCCTCCACAGAGCTTTCTTTTCTCTTGTCTTCCCATGTATCTGTAAACCTGGTACACTGGACAACCTGGGATAATAGCCCCTTGTGGGGAGAACAGTATTGAAGAAACCATCTTTAATTGGACATATGATGATTAGTAGGAATATATTTTTGTGGGGAGAACAGTATTGGGAAACAGTCTTTAACTGGGCATCTGACACTTAGTAGGAATGTATTTTAAAGGCATGTGAAGTAAACACACGTGGAGGAATATAGTGTGATTGAGTTGGCCAAAAAGTTCGTTTGGTTTTTTGTATATGATGGTCTAGTAGTGCTTAGTTGTCTTTAACTTCATTCGAAAATTTTTGTTAGATTGTATTGTGACAGCTGTCATATCAGCGTGCATTTAAAAAAAAAGTCTTATCAAAACTGGTGAATTTTTGTATAGCCATTTTAATATTGAAGATGGAAGAAAAAAGCAACATTTTTGGCATATTATGCTTTATTGTTTCAAAAAAGGTAAAAACACAACTGAAACGCAAAAAAAGATTTGTGCAGTGTATGGAGAAAGTGCTGTAACATGAACGTGTCAAAAGTGGTTCGTGAAGTTTTATGCTGGAGATGTCTTGCTGGACGATGCTCCACAGTAGGGTAGACCAGTTGAAGTTGATAGCGATCAAACTGAGAAATTGAAAACAATCAATGTTATACCACGCGGGAGATAGAGGACATACTCAAAATATCCAAATCAAGCACTGAAAGTCATTTGCACCAGCTTGGTTATGTTCATCGCTTTGATGTTTGGGTTCCACATAAGGTAAGCGAAAAAAACCTTCTTGACTGTATTTCCGCATGCGATTCTCTACTTAAATGTAATGAAAATGTTCCATTTTTAAAACAAATTGTGACGGGCAATGAAAAGTGGATACTGTACAATAATGTGGGATGGAAGAGATCATGGGGCAAGCGAAGTGAACCACCACCAACCACACCAAAGGCTGGTTTTCATCCAAAGAAGGTGATGAAGGTTATGTATATGGTGAGATTGGAAGGGAGTGCTCTATTATGAGCTCCTTCCGTAAAACCCAACAATTAATTCCAACAAGTACTACTCCCAGTTAGACCAACTGAAAGCAGCACTCGGTGAAAAGCGTCTGGAATTAGTCAACAGAAAACGCATGATCTTCCATCAGGATAACGCAAGACTGCATGTTTCTTTGATGACCAGGCAAAAACTGTTACAGCTTGGCTGGGAAGTTCTGATTCATCCACTGTATTCACCAGACATTGCATCTTCAGATTTCCATTTATTTCAGTCTTTACAAAATTCCCTTAATGGAAAAAATTTCAGTTCCCTGGAAGACACCTGGAACAGTTCTTTGCTCAAAAAGATAAAATGTTTTGGGAAGATGGAATTATGAAGTTGCCTGAAAAATGGCAGAAGGTAGTGGAACAAAACGGTGAATACGTTGTTCAATAAAGTTCTTGGTGAAAATGAAAAATGTGTCTTTTATTTTTACTTTAAAAACGAAGGAACTTTTTGGCCAACCCAATACTTCTAGAGGCAAAAACAAGCAGGAGGATAACATGCCAAAAACGAGAGGTTTGGAAGGGAATAATGAATAATAGTCAATAAAAAAGGAGGATTGGCTGTTACTTTTTGAGCAATTACTATGTGCTAGGCACCATGTGAAAACACTGTATATACTTTTTCTCATTTAATTTTCTCAAGAGGCTGTGACATACAGGTGCTAAGTATAGAATTCTGATGTGTACTGTAGGTGCCATTCTTAGTTTTATTATACTGAGAAGGAAGTAGATTCCTAGAAGGTAGCACAGCTATTGAGCTATGAAGTTGACACCTGTACATGAGTCTCTGTGATTCTTGAGCCCACACTCAGCTTCCCTGGTGACATGGAGAGCTGCACGAATGTTACCAACTGAAAGGAGACAACCCATGATGGAGAGTCTCTAGAGCATGACACTCTTTGGCTTTTGTTTAAACTTTATGTCAGCTTCTTCCATGTGATCCTTAGGTCCTTGAGTTAGTTGAGGTCAGACTCTTTAAGATTCAAATAAAAGTAGCTTGATCCATCACATGAATACAATAGACTATCCAGCATCCCCGCCAGAATCTCCAGGGATCCTTGGGGGATGGCTTATATTTTCTCTAGTCACCACTGGCTTTGTGTTTCTGCTTCTGCTGTTTTCTCTCTCTTTGTTCCCTTTCTCTTTCCTCTATTCTCTCCTCCCCCTCCCCCTTCCCTCCTCCTCTTCCTCTTCCTTCTTCTTCAACATCATTTTGTCCTTTCAGGGACAGCCCCCCTCTAGTCTTTTCACATTCTATCGTTCTATTGAGTCAAGGCTTGCGTAGCAGATTTCACTGAAGGTTTACCGTCAATGGGGATGATTACTTTTCAGGGAAGCACAGTGAATAACATAAAATGAACTATTAAGCTCCCTTTGTGCTTAAAAGGTCTTAGCTATTTTGCCTTCCGGAAAATTTCACTGTTTGCCTCTTTTGTTTGGGCTCCAATCTCCTTTCCTTACTGTCCACACTTTTTCCTTGAATATCTGTCTTTTCTTTTATAGCTTGCTTTCCCCAATTCCAAAACATCTGCTCATTTATTTTCCTCCTTCCCAGCTTCTCATGGCCATACCTTGAAGCCTTATCTTTCTACAACCAAATTGGCAAATAAAAGTATCTTGTTAAACTAAGGCAGATTTCTCCTCTTTGGAGGATTCTGCTGCTAATTCTTCATCTAACAATGTTTGCCTTCCTGCTGTGTATACACACACACACACACACACCCCTACTTTTAAAGTAAATACAAAGGTATTCTAAGAACAAAGCAGAATTGTTTAGACATGGCTGACTAAAGGCACTTCCACTGATTTGTGTGCTTCTTGGGTTGCCAGCTTGTTCTTGTGCCCCTAGGATAGAATTAGCCAGTTGGCTGTTGTTGAAATTCTCGTGCTGTGGGTCATGGTGGAAGCAGTGTCCTGTCTAAGTGGGAAAGTCATCACAGAGGAGGTGTCGTTTGGGGCCTGGCCTTGAAGATAAGTAGGCTTGATTAATGCTTTGAAGCTGGTATCATGGATATTCTGAGTCAAGTCAGAGGTTTCTCACATGAACAATGGCTGTTGTATTGAATGCAGATTTTTCTGTCTGTTCATGGTCATAAGACAGACTACAAAAGGAACATCGAGTCTTAGGAAACTTGAAAGTCATAATTCTTCCAAATGAGACCTTTTACAGTTGGGCTAAGCCCCTGTAGAACAATGTGGAAATGGCTTAAATTAGGCTATGCATGGAGTCTCTGAACCATTGTTTTGAATGTTTTATCTTATTTTGAGCCATGATGACTTTGGGATTAAAGTAAGATTGTATGTTTTTTGAAAGTAAAAAGAAACATACCCACAGAACAGAAGACAGAAAGGAATAAAAAGGAAACAGAGGGATGCTTACTAGATGCTGAAATCTTAGACTAATTAGACTATTGGCTTGTTGGACACTGATTTGCTGTTCAATTCTCCCTTGACGGAGATTCATTCACACAACATAACATACCTCTGCCTTTTGTATGACAACATTCTTTTCCTCTCTTTTCTCATTTTCAACGATAGCCTCATCAGAGGTTTGTGTACACAAAGTACCCAGTGCACCTCTTATTTATTTATTTGTTTTTGGCTGCGCTGAGCCACATGCGGGATCTTAGTTCCCTGACCAGGGACTGAACCCATGAGTGCTCCCTGCAGTGGAAACGTGGAGTCTTAACCACTGGACCGCTGGGGAAGTCCCCCAGTGCACCTCTTAGGGTGACACAGCCCAGGATCATATTTGAATTATACCACCTCTAATAATTATAACACTTATCATCTGCCACCTATTGGGTGTGTTTAACGAGTACCAGGCTCCGTGCTAAGAGCTTTACACCAATATTTTTAGGTAAAATTTACATTTTCTAGAGGGATAATTCAAGCCATTGGTCACATTTGTTCAGGGGGATAAACTCATTGAAGAGTCTTTTTGTTCAGCAGTCTACTGATGTATCAATCCACCAGTCCAACCATCTACAAAAGATAGGAAAAAGGCAAACCAGGTTATCACAATTTGAAAAAAATACTCAATTGAAGTGGAGCTATTTTTAATTCTTAAAAGACAGAAATGTCTCTCTGATTTGAACAATTCTAATTCTGAGAATAGCATTTAGCATGTGCTCATAGGATTCCAGCATTTCATTGGGCCTCCTAATAAATAGAGATTGCTTTTAACCTTTTTACAGGAAGAGTGTGGGTATAAATCTGATGAGTGATGATTAATCTTTGACTTCTCAACTTAGTCCTTAATTGAAGTAATATTTCAGGGATGTTTTATGTGATCCAGGGAGTAGAGACTCAAATACTGAAAGAAAGGAGGATATTGGATTGTACCCTTTATTCGGAGTTGCTTTTTTGGTCCTTTGGGTCCCCAGTCAAATCCTCATGTCAGGGGAAACCAAGGTAATTCTACAAGCGGTGTGATGCCAGTGGAAGGTTGGACCCTGGGGGAGTTAGAGTCTGCCTCTCTGTGCTCTGAGTTAGCGTCCCCCTTTATGCTAATGGACTTATCATTTCTTCAACTGAGATGCTATCTCATTAGTTCTTTTTCCTCATCCTAGTCCTTCCTGGGATATCTTGACTTCTCCTGCCTCTTCCCTGCCAATACCCACTTTCTGGATAATTTTATTTATTCTTTAAGATACAGCTCAGGCATCACATCCTCCAAGAAGTCTTCTTTGTCCTCCCTGTCCCCACAGTTCCCAGATTGGCTTCTTTCCAGAGCTGCCCATCCTGCTGTATTGAAATCATCTTTTGTGGGTGTATTTCCCCAGTAGACTGAGCTCTATCAGGATAGGATGTCTTAGTCATCCTGCTTCACTATGATGAACTCATAATAAAGATTTGCCGAACTTAAAGGATTCAGTGTGGAATCAAAGTCTCTTTAGCAAAAACTCTCTAAACTCATGACTCCTGGGGATCCCCTGGGAACATCTGACCCAAGGCTCTGTTTTTGTGCACCAAAATAGCTGGTCTTGTGAGAATGTTTAACACGCCTGTGATGTAATTGCTGATGATGAAGTGGGACATACCTGGCTTCTGTCTTGCTAACACTATGCCATTGCTTCCCTCTAGGTCAGAGGAAAGTATTTGACCTCCCATTTGGAAGCTGCCTCTTTCGCAGCGATGTTTATGACAATGGATCCTCTTTTCTCTATGATAACTGCACTGCATGTACCTGCAGGGTAAGGTGGTTCTGAGGGGCGGTGGTCCAACACTGATAGCATTTTTGGTTTTCAGTGTTAACATAGCCAAACATGATAATGTGTTATTTATGGGAAGGAGGCCTTATTGATGTCACTTTACGAGTAAAATCATACTTCAAGGTCACAAGAATGTTCAAACATAGGACCCAAATTACAACTCCCTGTCATCTTCCCAGGACCAATAAGTTAGCTCCTGGTGGTGAGAATTAAACTCTTAGCGGCTGTCCTTCCTAAAGGACTTTCTAAAAAAATCAGACAAATGCACGTGGCAATGTTCTCTGGCTCTAATTATTCAAGATGAATTCCTCTGATACACCTGGCAATAAAAATGGCTTTAATCGCATTCAAGAGAAAAGAAAGGCATGGATTCACAGTTTATCATAAAAATAAACCTGGTAGCTTGGGAAGAGAGTATTTATGTGTTGTTCGTTGTAGCATTTCTTACTTGAGTCATTGCACACTTTTCTCAAAAGGCAATCACAAGTCTAGTGACTGGTAAAGAAAGAATTCCACAGCTTCAGAAATTTAAAGGGATACATATCACACGTTTCTAGACTATGTTTATGTGGTGATTTATTTCTGAAACTGAGAAAATCATTTATATGGAGGACTTTAGGATCATTCATTAGTGAGTTAACCCAAACATCTGTGTGACGGGAGTTTAGAATACATTTTGGTGGTGATAGTTGCTGTTTTGTTTTTAATAGCCAGAGGGCTATAGAGGGAAGGAGGAGCTTTTCTCAATGTCAACTATGAGTCAGTATCTGGGATTAGAGTTCAGAAGTTCCTGGTTACTCGAGGCATGCTTTGTTAAGTAGCATGCACTTCTTCAGGGAGGTGGCCCAGTAAGGTCTAAACTGTCTGTTCCCTGGCACTGAGCAGTGAGTAATTCTGAAGCCCGGGAATACCTTCCTGAGGCTCCGTCCTCTCTTCCGTGGTTTGTATTATCCTGTGCTAAACATATAGCCACTCCTGCCTTGGCCTCCATCGTCAGGACTTCTCTTTCTCTACAGGAATTTCACCGGTTATAGCTTCCTCTTGGGGATACTGAGCCTTTGATGAAACACATCACATTTCCAATTCTCTTGATTACAGGAAAGCCAGGCATCCCAGGAATGGAAATTAGTTATGCTTGCAATATTTTGGGTCTCATTCTATTTTTTGTCTTTTTTTTTTTGCAGACAAATTTTTTTTTTAAATAAATTCATTATTTATTTAGTTTTGGGTCTTCGTTGCTGTGCGTGGACTTTCTCTAGTTGCAGCGAGCAGGGGCTACTCTTCGTTGCAGTGCACGGGCTTCTCATTGCGGTGGCTTCTCTTGTTGCGGAGCACGGGCTCTAGGTGCACAGGCTTCAGTAGTTGTGGCACGCGGGCTCTAGAGCGCAGGCTCAGTAGTTGTAGTGCACGGGCTTAGTTGCTTCACAGCATGTGGGATCTTTCCAGCCCAGGGCTCGAACCCGTGTCCCCTGTATTGGCAGGTGGATTCTTAACCACTGCACCACCAGGGAAGTCCCTTGGGTCTCATTCTTTAAGAGATTCTTTGAGAGATGATTAGGCAATATGCCCCAGTACTCAAAAGAAGTGCAACCATTCCTTCAAGATGTTTTTATCAGAGTATGAGTTCACAATCATTTCTGGGAAATTGGATGCTTGAAGAATCAGGCTGCAATCATTTGGGATGATCAGTATTGTTTTTTATCTATTTAGAGCTTCCCTCTCCGGCATCCCCACCCAATGCCATGGCAGGTACAGGAAATAGTTCTCTGAACACAGTATGGTTTCAGGTCTCCATGGCTTCAGATTTAAGGATTCTTCTGCCTGCTGTGTCCTCATCTTCTTTAAATTTGATTAGCAAACTCCTCTTCATCCACAGCAGCCTATCTCAGGTGTCACCTCCTTTAGTGAGGCTTTCCTGACCCACCTAGATTGGTAATTGTTCCATCTTCTCTACTACCCCTACACCTTTACTAGTTCTGTTTACATTATACTGCAGTCTTTGTTCAGATGGTTCTCTCTCCTCTTCGTGAGTTCCTTGAAGACAGAGCACATCCATCCATCTCTGTATTCTCATTGCTTAACCCAGTGCCAGGCAATGATCTAATGGGTACTGTGTGTGTGTTTGTGTGTGGGGGATGGGATGGGTGGGTGTGGGTGTGTATTTAATGAAAGTTGGGAAATCTACCATGAAGTATGCATTATTCGAGAGCTAGTGAGTGCCCTTGTTTTTCAAACTTGAAATCAAGACATACAGTTTGACAAAGGATTTTTTTTCCAATTTATGAGTTGACTTATAATAATTTCTATGTGCCAGGTACTGTGCCAAGTACTTTACATATTTCATTTAAACTGCACAATAAACCTGAGAAGTAGGTATTATCATCTCCATTTTGAAGATGAGGAATCTGAGGCTCAGGGAGATGGATTTGCACAAGATAACACACTTAATAAATGAACTGGCATTCTACCCTGGTCACCCTCAGAGTTTAAGTGGCCTCATTTAAGGTCACACAGTTTATGGAAGAGCCCTAGAACCCAGTCCCAGCTTTGGAACTGCTTGTTTGCTTCCTTTGTGAACATAGAACACAGTAAGGAATTTCATCTTAACGTGGAACATGAGCTCTAAATTTTTACTCTTTGATCAAAGATACGCTAAACCTTTACACTAAACTTCTAGAAGGTGTCATAAAGCCATGGAGGAGAACAGAGGGAGCACAGTTAATGAAGGCTGCAAAAGAGGAAAAGTGTAGGAAGAAAGAAGGAAGCTTCTTGGCCCACAGTGACCCAGGGCTTCTTGCCACACATTGGCTCTAGCAGAATCATCAGTCTCTTGAGCATTAAATAATAAACCCTTGGAAGGTGGGGAGCATATGTCACATAGCTTCTTCTTCTTCTGGTCCAGATACTAAGTCAGCAAATAACATTTTGAAGTGAATGAAAGATTTATGGCAACAAATTAAAATATGGTATCTTCAGGATATGTTGTTTTTTTTTTTTTTTTGCGGTACGCGGGCCTCTCACTGTTGTGGCCTCTCCCGTTGCGGAGCACAGGCTCCGGACGCGCAGGCTCAGCGGCCATGGCTCACGGGCCCAGCCGCTCCGCGGCATGTGGGATCTTCCCGGACCGGGGCACGAACCCATGTCCCCAGCATCGGCAGGTGGACTCTCAACCACTGCGCCACCAGGGAAGCCCCAGGATATGTTTTAAAGCAGTTAGTTGTGGGTTGTTAAAGGAAGGCGAGGTAGGGTGTTCGGTAGAGGTGGAAATGGTTTTTAATTTCCAGTTTGCCTTTGGGCCCCCAGGACTCTACTGTAGTGTGTAAGAAGAAGTGTTCCCACCCTGGTGGATGCAGCAAAGGCAAGGAGGCCTGTTGTGAGGAGTGCCTTCTACGAGTGCCCCCGGAAGACATCAAAGTGTGCAAGTTTGGAAACAAGATTTTCCGGGTATGTCACGAGCCAAGCTCATGGGAACTGTTGTACAATACTGAATTGTAAAAAGCTCCTGACAAAATGCAGATTGCAGTATTCCATCTTTTGTATATACATGTGTGTATGTGTATAAATGTACTTATTTATATTACAATATTATATATACATATGTATTTAGAATCAAGGACACACAGGGACAGAGAAGCAACTGTTTGAAAACGTGTTTTTCTTTGGCTTTACTTTTGCTTTACAAAATACTTTAAACCTGTAAAACATTATTGCCCTTTCCAAATGTGGTGGCCAGTGGCTGGGGTTGAGCTGAGGATGTCCCCCGGATGGTACAGCTGCGGGTGCCCAAATGCCCAGGGGCATCTCCAGCAGTCGGAGATGCTCAGTGCTCCTTGCCAAGACCCTGATTCTTTTAGAACTTTTCCACTGAAATTACCTTTTCGAAGAGAGATTTTCTCATTTGGAAGATGTTTGGGTGAGGATGTTCACAGGGTCTGTGGCCAGCAGAGCAGGTGAGTAAAGGTGAGAGAGCTCTGCCCCAGCCGAGCTAGAAGGGCTGTCTGCTGCCCATCTCAGGTATGTTTTACATCGTTTTCTAGCAGCCCGGGTGGGAAGTTGTGCAGCCACCATTTAAACATCTGGATGAAGATGGTTGGCTTTGTCCAAAGTGCTTCCCAACTAGTCTGTTTTCCCCAGGGGTGGAGGGAGTCTCTCTGTATCTGAAGGCAGCATCTCAGGATACCATGAGAATCGAGACCCTCAGAATCAAGTCAGAGACAGAGGCACCTCAGGCCTGCTGCACCTAGCTAGACTTCCTATTACAGAGGTGGAGGGAGAGTCTTGATTCTTACGGCATCTGTAAGAAGCCCTGATGTGTCATGCCTAAGGGAAGGCCGTCGTGTGTGTGTGTGTTGTGGTTACACCGGGCTTCCAGAGCCACTCACGTGTCCACTTTACACAAAGCCTTCCTCTGTCTCCAGACCCTCCAGACGCAGTAGGCTCACTCTGATAACAGTTTTGTGTGCAAAGTGCTTTCCAGGCTCCTCGCAGAAAGGTCCCTTCATATAAGTAGATGAGGCCTGAAGTAATTTACAGAGTCCTAGAAATGTGCACTCAGAGAATTTGCGGTAGTCAGATGCCCTTGGAGACAGACTCAGTCAGAGAAATAAAAGGCACTAGAGAGTAGGTAGTCCTTAAAATACCTTCAAAAAATGAAAAGGAAGAGAAAGGGAAATAGTCAACATCAAAGATCTGGGCTAGTTTTTCTGCTTTTAATAAAATTTGCTGCTTAGATCCATAAGCCCAGAAGGGAATCCTTGCTTTGCCTGTAACCTCTTTTCTCACAAACAAGGATGCACATTCCTGCATGTTCTCCAGAGGTACAGGGTTTTTGTGACTGGGCATTTGACAATTGCCAATTATAAATCCAGGGAGTCAAAGAAATTCCTCAAACAGCCCTTTCTGGACTAGAAAATGTGTCCCAAAGTGCTACCCAGCTTTTTGGGAGGAGAGTATCAGACAGGCAGGGACATGGGACAAATGGCTCTTGGAATTTTCTGTCTGGGCTCCACATTTTCAGACGGCTTGCTGGTCAGGTGTCCGCCTGGCAATGGGAGTCATATGAATTAGCCTCTGTTCTTTGCATGTTCGTGCCCTGTGTGGGCCAGAACCATGTCACATCTGGGAATGAACTAACCACCTGCGGATATCTCAATTAACTGCTGGCATCTGGGGCAGCTCAAACATTTCAGTCCTATCAGATGGAAAAATTAGACCCTTATGGTTGCATCATGTATGAAAACTCTTGTTTGTCTCCCAGGGTGGAGCTAAGTAAACAATGTAGGAGGTGCAAGATGCAAATATGACTTGGTTAGATGTACGAGAATTCTTTTCATATCCTGGAGGGGAAATGCACACACACACATACACACACACACCCCCTCCAATCTTAGATGTAGGTGAACGCCTCAGAGTAATTTAGTCTAATGATGGCATCCGTCACTCAGGGTAAGAAATGCTTTCCTTGGCAGACAAATCCCAGCCTGCTGGATTAGCTCCCATCAGCCTCCAGCTGATAGCAGAATCCTGTGCTCTCTCCTGTAGGATGGAGAGATGTGGTCCTCTGTCAACTGCACCATCTGCGCTTGTGTGAAAGGCAAGACAGAGTGTCGCAAGAAGCAGTGCATTCCCATCAGCAGCTGCCCTCAGGTATGTGTGCAGGTTGACTTTCTCTCTACCTGAGCATCTTGAGAACCATCCTGTGTGTGGCATGGTCACCTACCATCTTCTGAACACAAAATCCAGAGCCTCCAAAATTGCCAAGTCCCCAAACAGCCACATGTCCCTTGCAAAGCTTGCTCCTTCGCTTTTATGGTTCCCGCCCAGATTCTAGCCTAGCGAAACAATAGCTCTTACCTTGCTCCATTTCTTACGGACCTCTCCCAGTTCTTTGTTTCAAGGTCTCCAACTCCTGTTTGATCTGCTCCCTTGTTTCTTCTGCTGGGTTTTCTGTTGAACACCATAACCATCCTTTGCATTTTCTGCTTTCTCTCTCATTTCTCAAATCAGAGTTTTCTTCCCATTAACCATTCAAAGGAATATGTGGTTGTTTATTAGTAAATTTCCCAAGGGGTTTCACCTGCCCAGCAGCACCCTCCAGCCCCTTTACTGAAGTGTTCCCTCTCTAACCCTGGCCTCTGTTGTAGCCCCAAATGGAAATAGCATCCTTATGGAAATATCTCTTTTCAGAAACCCACAGTTCCAGCGCACTGAATAAAGCAACCATTATCTTCCAAAGCATGAACTTCATTGAATTCACCTCAGCAACTTGAAACCTTTCAAGGTTTTATGCATTTTGGGAAAATGTCAAGCCTATTCAATACCGTCCAGTGAATGAAAAATTGCATCCATATATTCAGGACATGTCTTCCCTTCTCTGTTAGAGACGGCTTTTAATTTTATTCACATCTGTTATTATTATAAACAAAAAGTTGCTGTTTTTACTTGAGGGCCAAATGAGGCACAAAAAAACAACAGCTGTTGCTATTGCACAACTGAATAAAAGGGGCAGAAAAAAAAGAAAAAAAAAACCCTAATTAGTCTTGCTTTAAAAAGCCTCAGACATAAAACTGAAAACCTCCTATAAAAGAAACAAAAAACAAAAAACAAAAAAAACCAGGCAATACAATAAGGAGACTTGAGCATGGTCTGCTTATAAATATTCATTGGGAAAAATGGGATCACATCATCTCTGCCCGTCCTCGGGGAACCCTTGCTGCTAATGAACTCTGGCAGCACATGTTAGTAATAATGGGCTTCCTTATTCTACAAGACAAAAACAGAGGGCTGTGCTGCAGGCGTGATGGTTTTCATTGTCCTCTTGCCATGGGGAGGTCACCGCTCTTTCAGTCACCAGCATCTCATTAGTGTCTCTTCTTTGTGGACCATATTTGGGCCAGGAGCATCCGTCCCTCCAGGCGGGCCTGTTCCTGCCCCACCCCTCCTCGTCTTGTCAGAGCCCATCAGGCAGTGCCCGGCTCCTGCCTCAGGGCTTACTTACCTTTCTGTTTCTAGGCATTTTTCCAACCATTCCTCTGGTTCATACTTTCCCTCCTCAGGGGCCAGCACAAGCACTTTGGAAGATAACTTAGTTCTACCATGGAAATCCTGTTAAACACTTACTTCCCCTCCCCTGCATTGCCTGGGGAAATTAAAAAAATTTTTCTGGAGAAGCAGGCTGTATTCCTGCTCTGTCCTTCCTGGCTACTACACATCTCTTTTTCCAGAAGTATGCGTGCCTTGTTGAAAAAGAATTCTGTGGTTGGATTCCCTCCCTGACAGTCCCCCAGGGGCAAAGGAGTGCCTTTTTTGAGAGGGACTGAGGGTTCCACTGGGGACAAGGTCGTTAGGACACTGTCATCTCATCAGTGTTAATATGTACTGAAACTTTCTCTGTAGTCACAGGACCAATCTTGTTTGTTGCTGAGACCACCCCTCTGAGGTGGGTGTTGTTACTAGACCCTTCTTACTGATGAGGTCGCAGCGGGTCCAGAGTTCCACAGCGAGTTTCATGTAACTCAGGAGCGCAGGCTTCATAGCTTGCCCTTGATTTATTCCCTGCCTAATTTAGTGATCTGACCAGCCCCATTCTCACTTCCTGAAGAAGGGAGCTGGCTGTTTCTGTCGAGGTGCAGATGTAGGGAATCATAGTCACCCTTTGTTGAGGACTTGGTTTATACAGCTCTGCCCCGTTCCGTTAGCGTACCTGATGCCACCCTCCGGTGCTATCATTTCATCAGCCTGAGCCAACCTCCTTTGGCTTTGTCCTCAACTGTTTTCAGTCACGAGAAGCCGAAGGAGACCTCTGTGCCAAATAGAAAGATAAGAGAGGTCTTGGCCATAAAATTGTCATGGTGCCCCAGCCATGGGAGGGCTGCCAGTTTTAAGTCTCATTCAAGGCTATTGTCATAGCCTTTAATGTACCTTTTAAGGCTTAGCTGATGCAAAAATGAATCAGACATGGTTCTAATTCTTCAATAATCAACTAGCATCTTGGGTTTTTTTTTTTGGTTAGTATGATTGTTTTTAAGTACCTAAATCTATTCCAGATGCAATTGACAGGTAGTAAACCAGTGTGTGGCCTTGACACAAGTCTTGGGCCACCTCTCTGTGGTCTGTTTCCTTAGTTTCCTATAAAGATGGGAAAAGGGCATCTATATTTAGAGGGTTGTTGTGAAGCATAAAACGAGATAAAGTAAGAAGAACGTATAACATTCTTTCTACTGTATAGCAGATACCCAATAAATGTTAAGTTCTCTTAAAGATTAAGATGAGACCTCTCTCATCTTAAAAATCTGGAGTGGAAAGAAGGTGGCCCATAAAGTCACACAAAATTAGGTTTGATTTTGGGTTCTACTACCCTTGTGTTGCGTGACATCAATTTCTTCATCTATAAGAAGGAAAATGCTCAGCTCATAAAATTCTGGTGCATCTTAATAACACAGATTATAATAACATAATATTAATTAAACCCTAATATGTTCTTAATATTAACTTATAAAATCCTTACAATTAACCTGATGTTAGATAACCTAGGGGAAATATCTAGTAGGATGTTTGTTTCATAGCATGTGCTTCCTAAATGTTAATCTTCTTCCACATTTCTTTTTCCCTGTGATTCCATTGAGTCAGAGATAAGAAAGATCCATTTTCTGATAAGGGTCCTGAGAATAAGCTTCTTCCTTTAAATGTCAAGCATCAGCAAAAAATTGAAAGAAATGCAGTAGAGGAGATTACACTGTATTTCCAGAAAGGTAATGGAAAATTACTCAGGATTTCAAAACCCTCAGCCTCATTGGCTTTGACTACATAATAGTGACTTAACAGGGATAGCATACTGCTTTCTGAAAGAAGAAATCAGACTGAATTTGATCTGTAGCACAGATATTGTTCATATGCATAGGCCCAAGCTTGGGTTACTGTTTATTTTTGGGCCCTTCCAATAAGCAAAGACAGAACGAAGGCCTTGCATGGATTGATAGCGTGACAGCCAATTCCCATTTCTGTGTGTGTGCACTTGGTCTCTAGAGGGCTAGATTGGGGTATCAGTGAAAAGGTGGAATCCAGACTGTCTCCATCTTCGCTCCATGTGAGAAAAATCACACCAATGAGGCCTTTAGATATTGTATTTCTCGGAGGATAAAAACAGGAAAGCTTTCTGAATGACTCTGCCTGGCCATAGAACCTGATACTTGAAACTTCATTTTTACCACCATCATCACCATCTGGGCATTGAGTTCAAATACAGCTGGGACTGATTTCATTGGTTTGTCTGGTATTAGATTTAAAAAAGAGTTTTGTCCTCAGCAGACCCTGTTTCTTAACACTGAAATCTTATTTGTTTTTCTCTTGATTAGGGTAAAATTCTCAACAGGAAAGGATGCTGTCCTATTTGCACTGAAAGTAAGTTTGTTAAAAATATGCTATTAATATTTATTTTGCATTTTATAGTGCAACAAGAAAAACGGTGGTGTAAGTTTTCAGCCTATTTTAGTTCTGTAGGTCTAGGATGGGATCATCTCACCTTCCTACAGACAATTTAAGTCAATGGTAATCCTCGAACAGAAGCACAACTGAGACAAATGTAGATGTTTCCTTTGGAATTTGTTGCTCTGAGAAATTTAGAAGACAAATGGTCTGATGAGGTTTTAGGAAGGACCAGATAACTTCACGTGCCTTTTAACTGCTCATAGCATTTGCAGTCCTAGCGGCTAAGATAATGACATCCAGTAAAACCAAACATTATATATAATCTAGGAGAGATTCTCCTTCTGTCATTATGAAGCCAAACAGTTAGGCTTCTTCCTCCCTCACCCCCACCGTTTTGCCCTTTCACTTGGGCACATCCCATGTCGCTGTTGGTAGAGAGAAAACAAGAGTTCATTAGGTTGGCAATGGTTTGGCCATCCTGTTATTTTTAACTGAGCTTTTGAAGGTTCTCTCTAACATGTCTTATTCCGAAAGCCGTCTGGGACTGTACTACCCACCACGCAGAGAGCATAGCAACAGATTTAATGTCATCCCCACATGTAGGCATGCCCGGATCTATTAGCAAACCACTGTTTTAGTCCCCTCACGTTCATATGCTTTCGAGATAGCTTTCTGAAGTGTTTTGTTAAAGGAGGAGTATTCATAATGTCACTGTCAAATTAGTATGACAAGCAGGATTAACCAAGCCATGGAGTCTATTAGAAGGTATTTTTGAGCCATTCAGGCCTAGAGAAGTGGGCTTTGATGACAGCTGAAAAGCAGCTTTCACATGGGAACAAGTGTTCCCATTTAGACAATGGATGCATAGGTTCGTTGTATATATTGCCATATATACATATATTACTATATATATATACACATACATATCTATATCTCACCAGTTTTTGAGACTGAGAGATATTAGACAATTATACACTATACACTGGATGAAAGTACTGGCTGAATTAATGAAAATTAAATTATAAATTTAATAAAAGAATTTTTATTTAAAGGTAAGGAAGTACATAAAATAACTCAAAGGAGGCCAACCAAGTATGACTTAGTAGAGCCTGGGAGTTATGCACAAAGAAGAATTAGCTATGATTAACACACCAGTTGATTTTAAAACATGTGTATAAACTATTACATTTAATCATCTTCCCAGAGACTCTCTGAGGAAATTTTGTTTAGGGATGGTTTGGAGGCCGCTTCCAGCTTCATTCCTTTTTGGATGAGCAGAGTTGAGTCTAAATTGATGAAGTTTTCCTCTGTATCCATGTCGATGAAGATGTTTGCATTTCCCTAGAAAGTACCTCCTGGTTGAAGCAGAGACTTCAACTGAACTTCTCATGAACTCCTCAGATTTTCTAGCTGACCCTTTCGATTTGCATGAACACAGGTTACATCTGCCCATCTCACTGCTGTCAGGCAGGAACACTGCTTATCAGCTTAATAAAAACATATGGCCAGTCTTGTACAGAAACAGCCTAAATCTTGAATTACCTGACTTTGTGTTGCAAGAATCAAGAAGGAAGATTATTGAGATCGTTGAGAGGAAAGCTACATTTCATTATTAGTTTATCCACTATGGGCTAATATAGAATACTGGTGGCTTATTAGAAAACAAAAAGGAAAGAAAAAGAAGAATAGAAGGATGGGCATGAGAAAACTAAACCAAGTTTGTAACTGGTCATATTAAATATTTATTGTACATTGTATTGTAAATATAAATGTACATGTGAATGGGCCTGTGACTTCTGTCACTGAGAGAGGCAAGTTGGCAAGGGAGAAGCCACCCAGCTGGAGGGGCACCAGGGAGATCACTGACTCTGTGCACCTGCGTCCAGCAGGTCAGTGTGCGAAGAGCCCAGGCATGTGGTTCTTGGTCCAGATCGAGATGATATCATCAGATGGTGATGTCTCAGTTTCCTTTGGTGTTCTTTCCATCTGTTTACTGTCTCTTGCTCTCCAGCAGTTCTTCCATCAATGCTGTAAAACACATTCTATTTGTAGAGGTTTATTTATTCAGATCGAGTTATGAGAAGGGATGACTTCCAGTTTTTTTAAGCAATGCCCAGATTTTTATAGCACATTCAGGTAGACTTATTCCAATGTCCTTTAGCTGCGGCCAAAAGACCTCCTGTTTTGAAATTCCTTTGTCATTATACCCAGGATCCAGAACAAACCTTAGAGCTCGTTTTTTCCTCCTACGTCAATTATGAAAGTTCTTCTGGTATATGGGTTCCTAGAGCAGACAAATGCAGGTTGAAGTCCAAGCTAAGGCTAGTGTGTTCTAAAACCAGAAAAATGACCAATTTCTGTCTCATTCAAACAAGATCACACATGCACGTATATACCCCATTAGTTACTGCAGAGTTTTCAACCTCAGGATTGCTGATAGTTTGCCAGATAACTCTTTGTGGTGGAAGCTGTCCTGTGCATTGTGTGATGTTTAGCAGCATCTCTGGCCTCTACCCACTAGATGCCAGTAGCATCCCAGCAGTATCTCCCGACATTTCCAAATGTCCCCTGGGGAGCAACATCACCCTTGGTTGAGAAGCATTGGTACTCCAAACAGGGGTAACAGTGTAGGTGAGTCCAGAAATAAACACCTGTGGTACTAGTAACAGTAACTTGACTCTTAACACAGGAGGAAGCAGGAGGGTAAACTGAGGCTGACCTTTGCTGATGTAAAAAGTGACAGGGTAGGGGAACTTCCCTGGTGGCCAGTGGTTAAAACTCCTTGCTTTCACTGCAGGGGACACGGGTTCGATCCCTGGTTGGGGAACTAAGATCCCACATGCTGCACGGTGTGGCAAAAAAAAAAAAAAAAAAAAAAAAGACAGAGCAGAAGCCTCTGGATTTAATTGAATGTATTTCTATATTTTCATTGCCTAGCCCTAGAAAAAAATTGCAAAGGCATATTATATCTCGATCGATTCAAGTCAACTAAACCATCTTTGCTTTAGTTGCTAGGAAGCTAGAAATAAATTTGTACCCCATCTCTGACAGCATGTGGTTCTTGAGTAATAAACTTTCTCCTGACTTTGTCTTATATGTCTACTACCTTTATGTGTTTTGGATTATTTAGCATGTATGTGTGTAAACTACTTGCAATCCTCTTTTGGAAGGAGACAGGAATAAATACTTAGATAGATATATATACGTACATACACAGATAAAATGGACTGATTACATAGCTTCAAATCTAAAACTTTGGTTATCTGCAGTGAGATGAGTGTTGCATCGTTTCCAACAGTGACCTTGCATTGTCTGTTTCTAAACTCCCACAGAATTCCTGCTTTATTGACTGGCTTAATCTGTCTTGGTAGTGTTTGGGGCTCTCTCAGACCTCTGAAAGGAATAGTGAAGAGAAAACTCGAAGTAAATGTGTAGAACATTTTTAGTCTTCTCTTTGCAAGTCAGTGATAACGGTCATTTATAATTTTGTAGGTAATAAGCAATAATTGAGGCACAACACTGTTATGTCCCTTATAGTACAGTAGTCTTTGGGTTGGTCTGAAAGGCCAATGATTATTCTATCAAAAAAAAAAAAAAGTCCTTTTAAAATCAGACCTGAAGAAAGTATGAAAAGGATTACTGTCTTTTAATAACATGGGAGATTCTCTCTTTCCAACTGAAAAGAATTAAATTTTGTTTAGATGATTTATTTAAAGTAAAATATTTGAAGTGAGCTAAACAAACTTTATAAAGCTTTGGTGCCAATGCTGTTTCCTGCCAAAGTATGAGCTATCGCCTAAAGCGAGTCCTGCTTTCCCTGAGCTGAGCGTGATGGGATCATGAGTTGGGGGCCAAGAAGGCCACTGTCTGTTGTATGTATAGCACTTGGTTTGTGTGAAATGTTATCTTACTGTGTGTTGGCAAACAGTAGGTGGAATCTTGACCTAGCCACCCAACAGAGACCTGAATCAGATAAATTCTTTGCTGGCCGAATGTCTGTTTTCAGACATGGAAATAGTACTTAGTGGCAAAGTTTTCCCTGATAGGGAGGGGTGTGTGTGTGTGTGTGTGTGTGTGTGTGTGTGTGTGTGTGTGTGTGTGGAGAGAGAGAGGGAGGGAAAGAGAGATTGACTTTGAGAAAGAATTTAGTTTCTTAACCATCTACAAGACCAGAGGCAACCAAAGGCAGTCCAGACATTGATGCCCCAGCTCCGGTCTTATAGATTCATTAAGCTGTGCCTGTAGCTACATCAATCCTCACCATCAGAATCCCAACCCCAAAACAAAGTTCACGATTACATAACACAGAGGAGGGCAGGGTATTCTGAGCACAGATGTGCATTTAATTGAAATAACCTCAACTACATGTCCCACAAGTAACAGGAAATATCAGATTTCAGCAACTCAGGGTACAAGGAGGCTCACAGTTGCCAGGTGACTTTTAAAAACCCCCAAGGGTTAGATTTCCAGCTATGTGCAGCACTGGGGTGCCTGCTGTCCAAAAGGGGCCCTGCCTGCTGCGTGCACCCACCACGGGCATGGTGGAATTGCCCTGCCTGGTCTTAGCACACTTTTTTTTAAGTCCCTGAGCATCCCTACAGCGATCTTCAATTAAAGAGTGGTTGTAGGAAGGGGAATGCAACAACTTAATGAAACAGTGACCTTAGGGCCCATTTTATGAGAAATCTCCACTGACAGAGGTTCCGCAAATTAGTAATTCTGTGTTTGAGCCTCCGAGACTGTAAGCAACTCCAGGTCCCTTAATGCCAAGAGTCTGTCTTTAACTCAGGAAAGCAAGGAAATTTGAAACCGGAGCTCAAGATGCTTGTAGAATAAGAATTTGTGGTGTTGACTTTAGCCCTGCCGAGGGGGAAGAGGAGGTGTTAAGCTAAGTGGCCACTGAAGTTGGCCTCCAGCATCTGGAGGTGGGTTTGTCACAGCTCCCAAGGCCCACCCAGCAGACGGGGTGGCAAATAAAACCCAACTGTACCACACGTGGCAGCTGGGAAACCCCACGCAGGCAGAAGCGGCATTGGAAGGGTGTGAGGAAATCAGTTTGTTTTCCATTTTATATGCTGCTCTGTTCTAAGGGATACTGTTACCTTCAATGTTCTGGCTGTAAATTGATGCAAAGTTGGAGGAGCCTGAGGTTATTGGGGGTTATTATCCGCCATGTATTGTCAGTTTCTACAGGGTGTCAGTAACTTCGTAAGTTCTGACTGTTTAGTTAACAGTCATCATCATGGAACAATAATGGCAGTAATTGTAATAGCAGCAGCAGCTAATTTTTATTTATATTAATAAACAGCCCAAACACTGTCCTGGGCTATCTTTGATCTTCTTTGATCCTCACATCCATTTTATGGTCAAGTAATGTTATTAGCTCCATTTTACAGCTGAGGGAACTGAGGCTTAGAGGTTAAGAATGATGCCCAAGGTAGGTAGTGGAGCCCAAATTCCTCCAATGAAGTCTGGCCCCAGGGCCTGGGCTGGAGTTTCTCCCATTGACTTCTTAGTCATTTTGTTCGGCTTGACAACCAGGTGCAGTTAGGAAGGGAAGAGAAGGTCCGAAGGGCTTTACAGCTGGTGGGGATTAGAGATTGGAGAAGGATTTTAGGGAGAGTTTCCAATTTGAGAGTTTCCCTCCACGCCACCCGGGGAGAAAGGTAGACTCAAGTGCCCACACTTTCATCTACCTGGCGACACCTCCACCTTTCTGCTCAGGTCCAGGACAGTTGGTGTGCTCTGTGCTCACTGACAAATCAAACTGGCGTGGTTTTTCCATGTCCGCTCATTTTTCCAGGTATGTTTTTTCCTTCTGGCAGCTCAAGGTGGTGGTATTTCCAGCAGTAAGTGAAGATCTCCCCAAATTTCTTACTTACAGTGGTAAAATACCTATAGTTTTAAGTTTGAAATCACTGTGTATAAATTCCATCGGGAGTAAGAAAGAGCAGAATCGCTCTGCCAGTCAAGCTCATCATCATTTTAGCATCATGGAATTGTGTAAATGAATGGACCTTAACTATGAGGTCAACCTTCCTACTTCTTAGGTGAGGAAACTGAGGCTCACAGTAGTATTAACTTTAAGAGTTACGATGAAAACCTGCATTTTTTTTACCTCCTTCTCCGGTATTCATTCTGTAATATCATATGGCCTCCCTGGATTTTTGCTTGGGAAAGTGTTCTTAATAGAGATACACCATTATTAAATCATTCAGTTAAAAGTTACTCTCTTGCCTAATTTTGAAGAATATATTTTATACATAAGGATATGTATAAATTCATTATTAGACATCTGGCACATTTAGCCAAGGCTGCCATCTTGAATCTTCAAGGAAGATGCAAATACCCAGTTTTTAAAGAAACTTGTGACCAAAACCTCTTAAAAGTGGTGCACCTAAAATACCCCTAAGTGACAAAACAAAGAATATAAATCCCAAACTCTGAGAAGTATACTTTGTGGGAAAAACTGTGTAATAAATTACGCATTACTGTATGGAAAGCTGAGGCAGATTTATACATCTCTGGAGGTCACGTCTCCTCTGAATAAAATAAGAACAACAAAAAATTGCTACTCTGCTGCCACTACAATTGCTCCAATTACCAGCTGCGATTTATTGAATGTAAATCTGTGTCAGGCATTGTGATAAATGCTCTCCGTGCAGTTCTGTCACTTAATCCTCACAATGATCCATGCAGTGGAAGCTATTGTTATACCCATTTTACAGATGAGAGATCTGAGGGTCTGAGAAATTAAATAAGGTGAGGTCAGCCCATAGCCTGGTCCATGTGACTCCAGAGCCCAAACTTTAAGCACTGTTATATGTTCTTTGTTGACTACATTTTTATTCATTTCAGAGGTTTACCGCCAAATATATATGAAGTTTGCCAATTTCTTTCTTCTGTACACGATTAAGGGCTTCTATTTGAAAGCAGTTGTATTTGCTCACCTTTTAAAACCTTATCTATGTTTTTGAGGTCACTTAACCTCTTCTGCTTTTTGGATTACAATGCTTGAATTCTAACCTTCCTTGGGAGTTTGGAGATATGACTCATTAGCTGCACTCGGTGGTTCCCTTTGATGTGAAATTCATATTTATGAGTAGTATCATCCTTTTCCTTATCACAGTCCCCTTCTTGGTTAATGCTCTCCACCCCCAGCCATAGCTCCTTTCCTCTGCTCTGCCCTTTCATATCTCTCCTTAGTACACACATCTGTTCTGCTTTTACTTTACACCTTTTCATCCTGTGAGCTCACAGCCCTGCCTGCATCTGCAGTTACTCTCTCATTTTGGTTTCACATTTGTCCAAACTTCCAGGTCCTTAACATAGGACTTCTTGACAAGATACGAATATGGTAGGTCTCAGCTTCTAACTTTTTTGGAGAATACATTCTTCTTTCACAAAGGACTGTATTTGAATTTGATTAACAGTTGCTACCTTTGATTCTGTAAATTATCTGGGTTGGGAGTTGGATGGAGAGATTAATGACTGTTTCCAACCCCTATCTGTTGACTGAATTTTGGCACCCTCTTTATCCCAGCTGCGCAGGTTTTGAATCTTAATGTTATTTCTCATACTTTGGGCATTTCTCTCCCTTGTTGATAATCAGTCGTCAGGTCTGGTTGATTGTCTCTTTGCGTTTTTTTTCTAATAAATAATTCCTTTCCCATTCCCATGGCAGCCAGAACCTCATCCTATTGCCTGCAACTAAACTCTGTCTTTTCTCCGTCAGCCCCTTCTGCATACCACTGTCGGAACCCAAACTTGGCTTTCACGAAACCAATACCGGCTTCCTTCACTGGTCTCTCTCAGAATTTCCCGAAGTTTGTTTTATAAAACTCTAGTGCTGAGGGATAGTAATGAGTAATATTTTCAAAACAAGGTTCTGTTATTAAATACATTAGGGAAATGCTGGGTCAAGTAAACGGAAATTTGTTTCCTCACTGCAGAATTCGCAGAGCCCTTTCTATGCCAATGTGCAGGGTAGACTTGCAGGAGGATGATGGAGCGTAGAGTCCCTCCCAAGCTAATTTGGGCTGCAGAGGTTTTTTTATTTCTACTTATTTTGGCAGAGTAACAGGCAGGATTGATGTTTCATAGGAAACATGTTAAGAAATGCTGGTTATCTGGAATACATTTAAACTTCTCAGGCTGGCAATAAATCTCAGGCCAATTTATTTAGACGGCTTGGGTGTCTTAACATCTCCTGAAGCAACTACCCACTCTGGGCAGAGCAGTCTCCTGCTATTCTTATGCAAGCTGCCTTCTTTCCCATGTCCACGACCTTGTTAACATTCTTCTTTTGGTCTAGCGGCTTACTCCATTCTACTCCCAAATCTACATTTGTATGTCTTTTATAGATGAACTAAACTCACATTGTCTTTTCAACACATTTACATTTTATACGTATGTTACAGTCTTATCCAGCCCTATTTCAGCTGGCAGTGGGTATCTACTTGCTAGATTTGCATAGCATTTATAATAATACAACTAATAATGACTACTCTCTAAGCATCTATTATGCTTTTGGCACTTTTGCAATGCTATCTTTGTCTTTATAACCACCCTGCAAAGTAGTTGTTCTTCAACCCATGTTACAGGTGAACAGACTGAGGTTATACAGGTAGTGTGCACATGATTTTGTAGTCATTGTGTAGCAAGACTGGGATTCAAACCCAGGACTCTCTTCTAAGCAACTTACTTAATGTTCACAAAGCTCTAAGGTGGCTTTAAAACTGGAAGATAGGTTAATTTAGAGATGTGAAACCCATCTTTTCACTCAGGTAAGAAGTTCTCTTTACTGATAGATAGCAATTTCTAGTTTAAAGAGAGCAGACATTTTAAGGTCAGACTTGGATGATAGAGTGGCAAAAATGCATCGTCTATAACAAGTTTGTATTAACACCCAATGAATTTCCAGCATTCGGGAAGGTGCCCTGGAGGACATGGATAAAAGGCTGATACAGACCCTGAGTTTAGGAGCTTGTAATGTGGTTTGGGAGATGAAATGTAAACACATTAAATGAGAGAACCCTGTAATATAGTTTTTAATTAACTTCTAGATAGGTGTCGTTAAACTGAAGTTCATGAACTCTTAGGAGGTCATTGATCAGTCTTAGGAAAGGGTGTCTGTGAGCCTCTGCATTTGAGTGGATATACTCATGTGCACTTGGAAGGAAGAGTGTCCATACATTTCTTCAGATTCCCCAAAAGCTCTCTAATCCCAGTTTGTTAACAACAATGACTGCGTAGGATGCTGTGGTATAGGGTGTAAATGGAAACCTCAAGTCATGGTGTGGGAGGCACTGGCTTCAAAGCCACAGAGATTGGGTTGGACTCTGTCTTTACTGCTATTGGCTGGGTGACCATGGGCAACAAGGAAACCTCTCCAGACTCATTGCTAAGAAATTAGGGTAATAGTATATACCACGTGTAGAGAAGTAGTGAGGATTAAAGGAGATAATGAAAATATGGAAAGTGTCTGGCATGGTACCTGGTGTAACCTAGTCACTCCAGACCAAGCTGCCTTGACTTTTGCTAGATTTATTAGTTTCCTATTGCTGCTGTAACAAATTATTACAAACTTAGTGTCTTAAAAACAATATACATTTATTATCTTAAGTTCTGGAGGTCAGAAGTCTGAAATGGATCTGAATGGGTCAAAATCAAAGTATTGGCAGGGCTGCATTCCTTCTCGAGGCTCTAGGGGAGAATCCGTTTTCATGCCTTGTCCAGCTTCTAGAGGCTGCCCATTTTTCTTGATGTGAAGCCTTCTTTCATCTTCAAAGCCAGCAATGGCAAGTTGAGTCCTTCTCATGCTGCAGCACTGTGTGACACTCACTTTCCTGCCTTCTTCCTTCATTTATAAGGACACTTGTGATAACATTTATCCTGCCTGGAGATAAATACACAGGATAATCTCCCCATCTCAGGGTCAGCTGGTTAGCAACCTTAATTTCATCTGCAGCCTTAATTCTTTGTCCTGAGAGCATTAGTTAATTATTCAATTAATTACTTGATTAAGCAAAATTCTGTTGAATTACCTGCTGTACACCATTTATTACACTTAACTATTTTAGTGAGTTCAGTGTGGGCAGTTTATTTTTCTCCACTGAAATTTATTCTTTAATTAATTAACCCATTCATTTAACAAATATTTGATACCTAATATGTATTATACCAGGCATTGCTATGAGTAATGCACAGATGAATCCGTTTATCATATATATAAATGTAGATCCTCCAATATCCAAGCCAGTGTGCCACACACTGAGAAGTATACACAAAATTTACGTGTAAGGAGTTTAAGGCCTGTTTTAGGAGTTAAGGATACATTACAACTAAAAGCTGTAGTTGGGTGGAAAGTGATTTATCGTAAGCGTTCTGTGGGTTTGATGACCATATTTTTAACCTTTAACCTTTTAACCTTCAAACTAAAAAACATAGTGTGACTGTAAGATAGAGTATTTGAATTTAAGGAAAGTCCCAGAAAAGATGAGCTGTGTGGTCACTTTTGCTTTGGGGACTTACAGGAAAGAGAAGTGACTTTGGCTGAGGTGTGGGGAAGGTTGGCATGTGAGCCAGGAGCTGATGAACTCCAGTGCTGTGAACTGAGGTGTGGGGCAGGCACAGGCCACTGCACCAACCAAGATGAGAGGTGGGGAAGCCCTGGGCTCAGCTGGGGAGGCCGTAATAGGATGTCAGCCTCGGCTTTAGGTTTAAATTTAGTTCAAATTAGATTTCGAAGGTAAGGATGCTCCCTGTTCTCTTCTGTTTGAAGTTGGTGAGGATATGAGGTTATGGAAGTTATGTGAAAAGAAATTTACATTCTTAACAGTATCCCTACCAAACCTTTTTTTTTTTTAAATGTTAGTTTCAGGTGCCTACTCAACTTTTTTAAAAAATCAACTTTTTATTTGTAGATTTGTAAGTCTGTCTCATGGGTTAGGGATGGGTGGAAAAAACCCCGCTATGACCTAACCCCACATTCACACAGTCAAGTCAGATTAAGTTTTGATTTAAGAAGCCAAGGATGTAAAATCTGAAAGGAATCCAGGTGCCCCTTGGTGGAGCTTCTGTTGGCTTTGAGGTCCCCTGGGGGCAGCAGCTGTCAGGGACACCTCTGAGAGAGGCCAGAGCCTCCTGTGTGGGGAAGTTCAGTTCCTGCTGGGTCACACACAGCCTGTTTATATTGGAGGCTTACATCATGTCAGGAGGAGCCTAGACAAACAGCATAAGGGCTTGTGTTCAGGGCAGCGTTTCTAACCCCAGCCTTTCCTGGTTCTTGACCCAAACTTGGCATTATCACGGCTCTTACCCACCTGGGATTCCCAGGAGCCCCTGCATGACCCAGTGGTGCTGGGGTCCCACAGGGCCTGTTTTACTGCAGTTTATGTTGAGGAAAGTTTAAAGCCATGTTTTTCATTTGATAGACCTTCCTCATGGTTAGAAAACTACTCTGGAAAGGTACTGATCTGTGTGGTGGTGTGGTATTCTCTTTGCAGAGAATAATGGACTGAGGATGAAAGTCATTTTCTGTGTTTTCAAAGTGACTTTAGTAACTGGGGAAATCTTACATTAAGTGAAGAGGAAATACAATTTCATGTACAGGATAATCTTAACTATGTTAAAATGTACACACACACACACACACACACACACACACACACACACACACACACACACACACACACACACACACACACACACACACACACACACACACACACACACACACACACACACACACACACACACACACACACACACACACACACACACACACACACACACACACACCCCAAAATGGTAAACAGTGATTATTTCTTGTTGGCGGAACCGTGAATGATACTTTTTTTATTCTTATGCTTTTCTGTTTTTGTTTTGTTGTGTTTTGGGGGAAGGGGGTTAGAGTCTTCTCAGTTTCTCTTATTTTTTATGACACGAGGTTGTATAATTTTCCCTTAATTTTCGCTGATGGATGTTTTGAGAATAATCACTGTTCTCAGAAGGAAGGCATCTTATTAGAGTAAATATACCCATGGGAGAAGTAAACGTACCTGATGAGGTTAAGAGAAAAACGTTGGAATTTTGTTTTCAGAAGCAGCCCGACTCTCTTAATTCTCATAGCTGTCATATTAAAGTAGGTAACATCAAAGAGATATGTTTTAATCCAGTATTTTTAATTTTTAAAAACAAATGTCCTTATTCCAAGAGTATACATAACGATTATAAATAATAAAATGTAAATGTAAATAATAATGTATATACACATAAACAAGAAAGAGGAAAATAAATGTCACACGTAATTTAATTACCTAAGAGAAAAAAACATTCTTAATATTCTACTCTTTTTTTTCCAGTTCCTAGACATTGTATACATATTACTGAAAACAAACCAAAACAAAAATGACGTCTGATAATTTGACTTAAAAGACTATGAAAACACATACCACTGCTTGTAAACTGGCTTTTTCTCTCCATCGTCTGACTTAAACATATTCAGGCAAGGATAGTTATGGAAGGGTCTGTTTATTTAGCTCTAACTGCCACTCCAACCTTTCCAGAAGAGTGTGACCGGACATCAGAACACCTTGGACTGTGACTCATTTCACTGGGTCTGCTGAACAAAAATTATATGAGGATACAGTGTTCATTTTTGTCCCCTAAGTGTTTCTATAGTTTTTTTTCCTTTTCAGCGAGGCAGATTTTTTAACCCTGAGATTCTCACTTTGCGTCATTCTCTGTGCATGTGTTCGCTGCTCCTGCATGGAGACCTTGAGGATCTGGCATGGGGACCTAGAGGTGCCAAGAAAAAGGACCAAGGTTTCAAAATTATATTAGTTTGTGATACAAATGTCCCAAATGCAACACATAATTCTCAGGCATCTTCCTCATCATGAAATTTTGTTGGCTTCTTCTATATTGCCCTTATACAGAAAAATCATCCTAATCTCCAGACCCTTCTCTTCCACAAGTTATGGCCTCTTGAAAAATATCTTTCTGGACAGACCTGCTCACACATGATTTCCCTTGCCTGGTCTCCCTGGATGTCTCTCACAGCTTCCTGCCCAGCTATGAGCAAGCTCAGATTTCCCTAGGGCCCCAGGGCCATTCTATAGGCGGTATATTTTCTGTTGCTTCTTTGAGGATTTGGTTTGTCACATAATTGACCTTATCTACATGTACCCACATCTTGACTCTTAAAAACAAAACATAGGGACAACAAAAATGAAAACAGAAACATAAGGCAGAAGAAAAAAATTATCACTCATGGTTCTACCACCAAGAAACAATCTGTTTACAATTTTGGGGTATGTGTGTGGATATTTATTTTAACACAGTCAAGATTATCCTATAGATAGAATTTTGTTTGCTATTTTTCACTTAATATGGCATAAGCATTTCTTCAATCATGAACATTATGTACAGACTTTTTCAATGACTAGATAATAGTTCATTTTATGGATTTACTACCAAGTGCTTAGCTATTTTTTTAATGTTAGGAGACAATCTAAATATCCATTTTCTTACAATGTGTCCATGATCCGTAGGCATGAAGAATAATGCTAGGGTATGTAGTGAATTCTTTGTAAACGTTAGCTGTTACTGTTTCTGTTAGTTATCATTTTGATGCAGTTGGGGTCAGAACACCTGGAGAAGCTGTATGTTGTTCCCTACAGACTCCGGGCAGAAGATGTACTCATGCCCTGTGCCTGCTCACAACTGAGAGAGGATTTCTCAGGAATATAATTTCAGCTCCTTCACTTGTGCCTTGGCCTTTGCCAGCTGAGGTCCATCTATTTCAAGCTCAAGAGCTCAAAAGCATTGATTGGTTCTGAGTTTTCTTGACAAGTATGTGGCATTAAAAACTCTGAAAAAGCCCTTTTCTTGAATTTGGTGCATCTGGTGGTCAGGTTAACATTTAGTTCTTTGGGGGCACATGGTAGCATTAACTTTGAACTATAATTCTCCTGATGCCACTTGAGGTGTCCCAAAGAACTGCCTTGCTCCCTGTCAACCAAAAAGCACCATCTTCATCCCAGGGAAGGATTCCATTTGTCAGAATGTGAGAGCAATGTGTGATAGGACAATTTTGAAGTAATCACATGGAGAAAGGACTGGAAAATGCAGTATGGGGTGGTTAGATAGGTGGCAACGCTAGTTGGGGGGATATAGGATTAAGAAGGTGAGGGTGGGGTACAGTGTGGAGCAACAAACTGAGTAAAACTGGAGTCACGAGGAAAGAACACCATAAAAAAGGATAAGAAAGGAATCGAAATGGCGGGTGAATTAAAATGTTGCTGGTGAACTTTCAAAGCTTTCTCTCCCACCCTTTTCTTCCACCCTCCTCCCCACAAGTAGTGCCTTTTTTATATTCCTTGAAGTATTTGTTCATTGAAACTCTCCTACTCACCAGAAACAATCTGTTCTGTGAGTCTCTATTAAATGTTGACAAGGAAAGCTAACTTAGAACAAGTAATTAATTTACGAAATTCCCAATACATACGATTTATATGGAGTCACGTGAAATTGACATATGAAATGACATAATGTATCATAAAACAACATTACTCTCCAAACACTTTAGAAATTAAAAGCAAATGTTTGCCTTAGATCCACTTGGTCATGTCAGATCAGTTGGCACATCCTTCCTCTGTATTGATGCTTAATTCTTCTGTTACGTATTCAGAGCAATTATTTGTATAGGATAGTTTCATATTCTTGACCTGTTCTGGAAATCGATCTTTTTATTTTAGTTCTTTCATCATGTGGGCTAATTTCTCTAAATAAATTTCTCATTTCCTGGTTGTTTATGCCTTCTTAAAAACAGATAAAATATCTTTATATAGAAAACAAATCAATGCCAAATTTTGTTTTAAAAAAAGAAATGATATTTAGTTTTCTGTATAAACCTTTGAAATGCCCTAAAGTGTAAAACTTTACTTGGATCTCATAAGTATTTGAATTAGTGGTATTTTGAAGTGATGAATTCATTGGAATTTCTTAAACTTACTAAATGATGGGTTTTACAATTGATTCTTTATCCAACTTTAGATTTTGATACACAGATCAAAATAGAGGAGCCTTGTATTTCTAGAAAATACACGGAGACTATCAACTTTATCCGTGTTTGGTTCTTAACAATATTAAACATATATCTGTTTGGCAGTTATATTTATCTGTCCTTAGAAATACATGAGTGTTGAATATAATACTTTTCTAAGACCGTGAATAACACTGAGAATACCATGTTTCCAAATTTTTTGAGTCAGTTAAAAGGAAACCATACCAATGCTTTGGTGTATTGTCATTTATGTTGCTGCCTTTTATTTATATTTTTGTTCTTGTTTATATGGTTTATGAAATTAGGCCAGTTCTGTTTATAAAATCATCCTTGTTTCATTTCTCTGTCTTTGACATTAAGACCATAGAAGCATATCAAGTCTCTAAAATAGAAATGCTTTAAGCATTCAGAAGTGTTATAAATAACGTTTAAGTATAAAAGCACCAGAAGTATTACATGTCCTGTGAGGTTTGGTACAAACTTTTAGAACAACCAAACTTTTTATTTATTTTCTTTTAAGTTGATTTTCCTTAGTGCACCTCTGCTAAGGCCTTCCCTTTACCTGGCAGGTGCCCCTATCAGGTTTATTGCAGAGACCCCTGATTTCTCTTTGAATCCTTCTCTCGGTTTATGACCTGCTTTTGTCTCTCACTCATCCGCAGAGCCTGGCGTTTGCACAGTGTTCGGAGATCCCCACTACAACACTTTTGACGGACGGACATTTAACTTTCAGGGGACGTGTCAGTACGTTTTGACAAAAGACTGCTCCTCCCCTGCCTCGCCCTTTCAGGTGCTGGTGAAGAACGATGCGCGCAGGACCCGCTCCTTCTCTTGGACCAAGTCGGTGGACCTGCTGCTGGGCGCCGGCACCGTCAGCCTCCAGCAGCACCTGACCGTGCGCTGGAACGGCTCGCGCATCGCGCTGCCCTGCCACGCGCCGCAGTTTCACATCGACCTGGACGGCTACCTCTTGAAAGTGACGACCAAAGCAGGTGGGCTTCTAGAAGCACGGGCCTTCTGTGTACCTCTGGCTCTTCCCTCTGTCTCACCAACTTGTGCTCAGGAGCTGCAGCTGCTCCTCCTCTGCGGAGGAAAACCAGAGGCAGAGCAGTATTCTAGCCGCAGGTGTGGCCCCACGCCCGAGATGCCACAAAACAGCTGGAGAAATTTGCACACCGAGGAGCCTTGCAGTCTGACGCCAGTTACCCCAGTCTTGCAATCTGTCGACATCCAGTGCCTTTCCATCCTCATTCCAGACATAGAGGTGGTTCTCTCCGAATAACCCCTTTCTCGTGTTTTGTTGCTACTTTAGGCCATGGATGTCTAGCTTGGAATTGTGTCTTTCCCAGCTCAGCCAGTAATGTGCAGTTTCACATCCGTGAGAAAGAGCGTTTCCTTGTTAGCATCTGTCCAAGAAGGAGGGACTCCTCAAAAGCAAACTGCAAAAGTGTGGGTGTGAAGATGGGAGTGCGGGTGGTGGACTGTGTGACCAGCAGTCCTGTCCATTCTTGACCCGGGGCAGGATGCTTGTTGAGTTGATGGGTAGAACCACTGGCTTCTGCTGGAGGACACTTAGGATGCTTGCTCTGAAAGCACTTCCCCCAGCCGTGGGCACAGGCAGCTGGCCGCTGAGGCCTTTTCTCAGCATCACATGTTGCCTGAGGCCCCCTGGACTCTGTGTTTCCCCTCCACGGGCAGATACATTGCCCCTAGGCCAAACTGTTCATAGTTGCTAGTAGGTAACTCCTAGGCATTCAGCGAGGCTCAAATTTTTGTCTGTGAGGTGCTGCCTTAGAGAGGCATCTTAGAAGCAGAAATCAATCCTTCATTCTCAGCCCCAAAGAATGAATTCAGTTCATTTACACAGTTTATATTATATCATGTATGGTTCCTTCCATGCTGCCTTTGGTTAATGCGTATTGTTTGTCAACTGGATTTTGAACTGCATGTCCTCCTGGCATATGCTATTTCTTTAAGCATGATACTTGAGGAAATCAGCATATTTCTTACTTTTTGCACTGATGAGAATTTAACAATGTAAAAACATTAGTTGGGTTCCCGTTTCTTTAGCTAATATGGGTTGAAAGGGAAACATTTGATAGAGCAGGCACTTTTGAGGGACTGCAGAGACTGTTCTCCACGGCACTTTCAGAACCCTGTAAATTGTTTCTGTTCAAGCCAAAATATATTTGGTAAATTGGTTTGAGCCGATGGAATGCCAGCTTAGCTAAACAAAGGCAGGAAGCCAAGGAGAAGCCCAGGGAGCTTTTATTTGAGAAATGTTAAATATTAATGTATTGGGACATTCTATAAAGAAGGGAAGGTTCCCATTGTTCACTTTGAAAGTGGTAGATGTGAAGAGCTCTGTTCATTCAACTTTAGAGGGATTAATCCACCCCAGAAAATTCAGACACCTGTTGTTGCATTCAAATGACATGCCACTCTGCACATGTAGGCCTCAGCTTATCCCTTTGAAGGAAGCAACAGTTTGTGGCTTCATGTAAAATGTACACAAAATGACCCATTATTACACAGCTATAATTAGAAGCACCTTGCTTACCTGTTTGCAAGCCAGGTGAACACAGTGGATTCTACTGATATGGAAATTATTAGTCATCTACAACCCAATACTCAAAGGGATTCTGGATATTCAGATATTACTAACAGTTGAGGAGTTTCAATACTGATCCTGTCACAGCTGACAATACCTTATGGAATAAGTGTACTTTTGTAAGGATTTCACATGGCAAAAATGACCATAAGGATGAGGCTGCTAAGACAATAATAATATATCATAAATACCATAATTAGGTTAGTGAATTTAACTCTTCTAGGCCTTGAACTCAGTTTCACAATTTCTTTTCCTTTTCTGTCTCTCTTGCCATGATGCAAGTAATTTATGTGCCCTTAATACCCAGCTGAACAACTTCCTGTATCACACGGAGCGCACAAGCTTTCTGCTCGCTAGGGAGGAACTGTATTTCTTTGGGCACTAAACTTGCTTCACGATTATCCATTGAATGGAACAATTCCACTTCCAGACAATGGTCTCTTCCACTCTGGTCTACCAATCTCAGTTTGTACTACCCCTTAGGGATATTTTCTTTTTATTACCTATTGATTTCCTATCTAAAATATCACAGTATATCCTTTGAGTGTTTGTTCTTCCTCCATAATTTTTTTTCATAAGCTCATGTGATCAAAGGGTACTTTCTTCAAAATAGCAGCTTAACTCAAGCCTGCAGCTGGAAGGTGGGAGATGGGGAAGAATGGCTCTGTGGCCCTGTGGTTTATAGACTCAGCGCTTCATGATGGAATTGTCTGCCAGAGGAGCACAGGTGGCCGTGTAGCTTGGGTGGAATTAGGCTATAGCTGCATTCCTAATAACAACTGGGGTAGTACAGAAGACACAGAACAAGGCTCAGTAGCTTGAGAAAGCTCTGCTCACCCATGTCACACACCCGCACCCCAACTCTTGGCACTTAGCAAATCACTTAAAATATTTCCTTTCTGCCGCCTATTCACTTCATCAGCTCCACCTGAAAGAGTTACATCAGATCCACCTGAAAGCATTAACGTGGGAGTGTGACTTTTTATTTTACTTTTGGTAGAGCTCTACACTTGATGAACCTAGAGTATATATATATATATATTTTTTTCTTTTTTTCCTTTGGTGTAAACTCTAAACAGAAAAATTATCCATTTTTAAGCATCACTATGGTATGTCTACAGATTTTGCATCTCCTCTGTCTCTTAAAAGTGGACTGCTGCAAAAGCAACAATAACAACCAAAAAAAAAAAGAAAAAGAAAACCACAAAATAAAAGAACAACAATCCCTCTACCAAAAAAAAAAAAAAAAATTAGTAGTCTGCAGCCAGGTCACACACTTGAAAGGTGAAAAACAGGTTGGTAAAATATTCACTGGTGAGAAGGGAAAATTGGAAGGCTCGTCATACGGTGGAAGGAATGCAGCTGCTGCTCACATCCCACATGAGACGTGTCCTTCAGCTTCGGCCTTCTGACTGCCAGTTATTTCTACTAATTTCCCATGCAGAGAACTGGGAAACTCATCCCAGCTGCAGAAAGGACTAACCCCAAACCCTCAAACACTTCCATGGCATTTTCATCTCATAAGATGCCTATTTAAAATATCTTTAGGAAAAGCAATTATGTTTTTTCAATTACAACTTATTCATTTGTTTTTGCCTGTCACTACTGTAATTTACTTTGCATGGATTTTACTCATGTAGAGAGTAAAAGTAACTGTGCAAACACATATGTATATGATACAGCAATAGACAAAGGCATCTGTAGTCTAATAAGTCATCCCTACACAATA